>NC_138370.1:24596290-24624020 GCF_054177405.1 Leptonychotes weddellii
TCTTAATTGCAGGAAACAAACTGAGTGTTGTTGGAGTGGGGGGTGGGGTGGGAGGGATGGGGTGACTGGGTGATAGACACTGGGGAGGGTACGTGCTCTGTTAAGCGCTGTGAATTGTGCAGGACTGTTGAGTCTCAGATCTGTACCTCTGAGACAAATAATGCAAGATATGTTAAGAAAAAAAAAAGAAGAAGAAGAAAGTAGCGGGAGGGGAGGAATGAAGCGGGGGAAATCGGAGGGGTGGACGAACCATGAGAGAAGATGGACTCTGAAAAACAAACTGAGGGTTCTAGAGGGGATGGGGGTGGGAGGATGGGTTGGCCTGGTGGTGGGTATTGAGGAGGGCACGTTCTGCATGGAGCACTGGGTGTTGTGCACGAACAATGAATCATGGAACACTTCATCTAGAACTAATGATGTAATGTATGGGGATTAACATAAGAATAAAAATAAATAAATAAATAAATAAATAAATAAATAAAAAGATTTATTATGCTGATGTATAAAGTGGCAGTTCTCTCCTTCACACTAACATGATGGCCTTTCTGAAGTAGAATCTCCCTATCCCCAACCAGCAATCCTGAAGATGCCCGGGAGATGCCCCAATTTTATTCTGGTGCTCGCAAGTATAGGGCTGGCAGAGCTGCGTGTGTGTTGTGAAGACAGGTGTCTTTGAGGAAAACCCTGAACGAGGCCCTAGCATTTTAATAGCTTCTATGTGCCAAGCCTCATGCAAGTCACTTTTTAAGCACTAACTCATTTTATTCCTACAAAAGTTCTGTGGCGTGGGTATTTATTATCCCCATTTTCCTGATGGGAAAACTGAGGCTCAGAAAGTTTAAGTGACTTGCCCCAGATCACAGTGTTAAGCAGTGGCAGAGGAATAATTTGTGCACTCCTATTCAAATTCCAAAAGTCCTTGATATTTCTAGATTATATTCTAAGTAATACCAGTTTTCAGGAGGAATCCTCAGTACCCAGATTGGCATTGGAACCTGTCGTGCTTTCCTGGCTGCTATATAGAGGATCACAAGCAAGGAACCTCTATGAGAAGTCAAAGTCTCCACTCAGCCATTTAGGTAACTGGCAGTCCTCCCTGGGTCTACTCACCAGTGCCAGCTGATTGAGAGCAAAAGTGTCTGTCGGGGCAGTACCCAAGCTCCTGATTCCACGGCGGACGTTGGGGGCCAAATCAATATCATCAGTCACCACATTGCGTCAATATCCATTATTTACATGCAGCAGGTACTCAGTAAATGCTGACAAATTCCCCTGATGAATAAATGAATGAACAAATAAGAGCACTTGTAAAAGTCACAAGGTTTTAAGAGTAGAATGGGAGATTTAAGCTCATCTCGTTCAAACATCTGCAATATCTCCACCAAGTGGTTATCTAAATTCTGCCTGCTACTTCCCTTGGCAGGGTAAACACACACTCGGTGAGAGAGTCTGTCCAACTTCATAGGACTCTGGCTGTTCAAAAAGGAAGCACTGGTCAAAAGAGACCTTTGAAAAGGAAAATGCAAGAAACTGGAAATATGTGAGAATTACTTTGCATGATGGCTTATTCAACTTAGAAATTTCGTTAGTTCAGAATTTTGATTCAACTTGAAAATATTATGCTAAGTGAAATAAGCCAGACACCAAAGGGCGAGTACTGTATGATTCTACTTCCATGGGGAACCTAGGATAGGTAAATTCATAGAGACAGAAAGTAGAATGATGGTTCCCAGGGGCTGGGGTGGGGGAGAACACAGAATTACTGTTTCATGTGTATGACAATTCCGTTTGGGAAGACGGAAAACTTTGAAGGATGGATGGTGGTGATGATGGCAGAAAGATATGAATGTTTTTAATGCCACAGAACTGCACACTTAAAAATGATTAAGATAATTCTTATGAGTATTTTATCACAATGAAAAAATTGTTTAATATGAATACATTTGCACATGACCGGGAAATACTGAATTCATCACTTTCAGATATGAAAGCTTAGGTAAATGAGTATTGGTATAAGGATATTCTTATGGTTCTGAGTCTTGAAGGTGCAAGCTAAGGTAAACAACTTCCCGCCCTGCAAACTGACCCCACTTTCAGAAGCTGGCGTACGAGGAATTCGATGACGTGACTTTTCACTTGATAGTGTTCAGGGATAAATCAAGGCTATAGGAATTTTCTTTTTTTTTTTATTATGTTATGTTAATCACCATACATTACATTATTTGTTTTTGATGTAGTGTTCCATGATTCATTGTTTGCGTATAACACCCAGTGCTCCATGCAGAACGTGCCCTCTTTAATACCCATCACCAGGCTAACCCATCCCCCCATCCCTTCCCCTCTAGAACCCTCAGTTTGTTTTTCAGAGTTCATTGTCTTTCATGGTTCATCTCCCCCTCTGATTTCCCCCCCTTCATTCTTCCTCTCCTGCTATCTTCTTCTTCTTTTTTATCATATAATGTATTATTTGTTTCAGAGGTACAGGTCTGTGATCCAACAGTCTCATACAAAAGTCTTGCAAAGTTTGAGATGGAATGTAACTGGGCACAGGGCCCCATTAGGATGGTTCTCCTGTGCTTCTGGTGGACAAAGTACAATCCGCCCAATGTCAAACCAGGTCCTTGGCTAGATAGTAAGTTTTCTCTCTCTCTCTCTCTCTCTCTCCCTCTGTCAGTTTCCAAAGAAGCCATTTACTTACAGCTACTCAGGACTTCCCACTCTGAATATGAAGAGCGTGTTGTTTCCCTCTCAGATCCAGACTAAACGAGTTGACTGGCTGAGAGCCAACAGAAGGGGTGTATGCAGTCTTCATTAGGCCGGATTTACCATCCGCCTTCAATAAGTGGTTCAACATGCCTGTGGGACATGCTTTCCAACCCACAATGGCCAACCATGCAGTTGGCTTCCTTGTGCAGAGAGCTAATTTTCTCTAATTGCTTCCGATGAGGGGTGGGAAGCAGGAGAGTCCTAGAAGGAATACTGAGCCGCAGGGCATGTGAACTTGGACTTAAGAGTACATCACACATCAGGGCCACTGTTCCCTTCGGCCTCACCAAGTCATGGAAGCAGCTTTCACACTCATGGTCTTGTGTAGGATATGTGAGTGGGAAAGTCAGGTCACACATCCAGGGACTGAAGGATCTTCAACAGGTTGCTTGACTCTTAAAGATCTGACCCACTTGGCCTTTAAAGACTTTCTTTGCTTTTATTATGATTTTTCAAGGAATTTTATTTCTGATTATAAGAATAATTTGTACTCATTATTTTTAAAAATGGGCAGATAAAGAAAGGTTAAAGAAGAAAACTAAAACCATCTTCCAATGTATTAATCTAGGAAGATCATTATTAAAATTTTTATCCCCATTTTATTTTTAAGTAAGTCATTTGAGAAAATATCATATATACAGATTTATATATTATTTAATTTTGTTTAACATCATATCAAAATATATAATTTGTGATGGTTCTGTAAAATGCCATTGCCAAGAAATATGTTTCATAGTAAATATATGTGGTTTTGGTCATAAATAATGTGTTCAAGACATACTATACCAATCTCTGTCCTTACTTCTGATATGGTTTTAGAGTTGAGTCCTAGAAGGAATACTGAGCTGAAGGGCGTGTGAACTTGTACTTAAAAGTTCCTGGTACATAATTCTAAATTCTTATGCCAATTTCTACTATCACATGGCACCCTTACCAACATCAGGGGTTAACTTCTTTGTCAATTTGATAAATGAAAAATGGCGCTGTGTTGCTTTAATTTGTATTGCTTTGATAATTGATGATGTTAAAGATATTTGGATTTTTTTTTTTTATTTCCCCGTCCTTTATGAATTCCTTCAGGAGGGAAGGTTGTCCTAAATTTCTCCTATTGGGATTAGGGCATTATATGTTATGTCTAACACATAAACTAATTAACATCGAGGGGATTCATCCATTACTTCAGTTGTCACCAAAAGCAAGGTAGAGATAAATTCATCAGGGTAAAGAACAAGTAAGCTCTTTGTTGGTTTAAAGACCGTGGGTAGAAAGTACCCCAAAGCTAGCATGGAACGCAACCCAACCATACAGTAAAATACATGTGGGGCCCAATCAAAGGCAGTAGGAGGTGTAAGAAGATTGAGAGGGTTTTGAAAGAAAGAGTGGGCATGGCAGATGAGGGGATGGAGGAGGACAGAGACAACCTTTGTGTCTGATAGAGTTTCTCCAGAGTCTGGCCATGCTAGTATATTCCAATATGTCATTGTTATATTACTATCTCGTCAGGTGCTGACTTTCCATTACACTTTTTGAAATACTGTGAGTTCAAGTGGATACAGTCAGGCCTTGGTGACACATCCACCAGGGGTTCCCCAAATCCATGCTTAGAAAAGCTTCCATCACAGTGTCTAGGTCTTATCCTCTTGGAAGTGGGGGAGGTCCCGAAAATCGGTTCTACTCTGTCTCTGTGTTACAAAGATGGTGTGGAGGACCTTGTGTTTGAGGGTCAGTCTGACCCAAAAGCATTATCTGGGCATCTCTTGTTCTACTTTATGTCCACAGTAAATGCTGAGCTTCCCAGAACATCCTGGAACATAAAAAAATGTGGCACAACTGTCATGGTAGAGAATACACTTAGTTTTGGTGGCAGATGACCTTTTTCTCGGCACCAGAAGTACTTCCGCAAATAACAGCCGCTGGTCCTGCTTATCAGAAATCAAAAATACTGCCTTACCTCTGGCTCAGTCTCTGCGTACCTACGTCTTGGTCAGAATCTCTTTTTAGAGGGCGCCTGGGTGGCTCAGTTGGTTAAGCGACTGCCTTCGGCTCAGGTCATGATCCTGGAGTCCCTGGATCGAGTCCCGCATCGGGCTCCCTGCTAGGCAGGGAGTCTGCTTCTCCCTCTGACCGTCCTCCCTCTCAGGCTCTCTGTCTCAAATAAATAAATAAAATCTTAAAAAAAAAAAAAAAAAAGAATCTCTTTTTAGAAATCAAGTTATAGGGGCGCCTGGCTTCCTTCGGCTCAGACCATGATCCCGGGGTCCTGGGATCAAGTCCTGCATGGGGCTCCTTCCTGGGGAGGGGGGTGAGGGGGTGGAGCCTGCTTCTCCCTCTCCCTCTGCCTGCAGTTCCCCCTGCTTGTGCTCTCCCTCTCTCTATTTCTGTCAAATAAATAAATAAAATCTTAAAAAAAAAAGAAATCAAGTGATAAAACATAACCTTGGAACGTTATTAAATCAGCCATTCTAAGCTGGAAAGGCCCTTAGAGATCATTTAGTCCAAATGAATGACCCATTTTACAGTGGGGCAAACTGACGTGCGGAGGGGTGGAACGTGCTCAAGGTCCCCTGGTGCATTGGTGGCAGAGGGAGGACTCAGGAGTCTCCGGGCAGACGTCTTCCCACTACATCATGGTGAATTCTGCACACTCATTCACAGATAGAAACTGAAAAACGCAGAAAGCACGGTGAGCGCATGAAATTACGGGACCAGAAGGATCCTCAGCAGTGATCTAGTAGTAAAGTGTCCAGGAGACGTGGCCACAGTTATGCCAGCACAAGGTAGAACCCGGACAGAAATACACCTCTTGACTTCCGATCCAGTGCTCTTTTCCGTACACGGCGCAGCGCAACATCCAAAAGCACGTCATCTCCAGCGCGGGCTGAGATCGGGCAGCTAAAATGTTATTTTCGGTTTCATATCTACTTGGGGTAGAGGGCGCTGATTTCTGTTTCATGTGTGCACTCGAGTCTTCGTGACTCACGCTAGGTGTTTTTATTGTTACCATGTTGTCTTCCTATAAAGCGAGTTTTTACAGTGAACCAGAAAGCTGTCTGGTTTATTGCTGTGGTTGTAGGCAGGAGGGAGCATGGTGTGTGGCTTCTGAATAGACTTCGGCTGCTCTTTAAGGTCAATGAAGTGAAAAAAAAGGCGAGTTAATTGACTACAGACACATGCAGGAGCGCTCTCGGCCGAGCCGGAGGTTCTTCTGGAAGGTGAGTACTCAGGAGGCGGCCAAAAGCCCTCTCATCAGTGCTGCATCTATGGACCCATGGACTTTCACCAGATGAGGGCTATCACTGCTTCCCTCTTAGGGATACCGTGTCAGGCCACAGGTAATTTGTGGAGATTCTTCTGCATGTGACAGGTGGAGGGATACATGTAGGTGAACAAGATGCCTGTGCTCAGTGATGGCATCTTGATATTTACATTGGCCAGTTGAGTTGTATTCATTAGATATGGCTACAAAACATGGCACTCAACGGCCCAGTGGCTTTGATACTGAGCATTTATTCTTCATCAGCTTATCTGTCAGCAGTGCGGTTCTGCTGATCTGGCCCAGGCTTGGCTGATCTTTGATGAGCTCTCCCACACCTCAGCGGTCAGCAGGCAGGACAGCCAGGGACTGGATGTTCTCGGATGGCTCACTTCTATGTTTGACAATTGGCTGGCTGTCACACTGGTCCCTGGGCCCCTCATCATCCAGCAGATTGGCCTGGGTTTGTTCCCATGGTGGAGGCAAGGTTCTGAGAGAGGGTGGAAGCAGGCACAGAATTGAGCCAAGCTACAAAGGGAGCCCACATTTAAGAGGAGGGGAAATGGACTCTACCTCTTGAGGGTGGGCAGCCGAAGGGGCTACAAAATTCTCTTACAAGGGGCATAGATGTAGGGAGGTGTACAACTAAGGACATTTTTGTCATTAATTTACCACAGGCTTAAGGGGGTTTTGGGGATGTGCCTTCTACTCTAACCGGTTTTAGTCACTGTGGCCTAGAGAACATTGCTTGAAGATGAGACATCTGTCCTGAATCCACTGCAACGACAGTTTTGTTGCTCTGAGTCCTCCCCGAGTGCTCTTGTGCTGTTATGCAAAATCCACCTCAGCCTGGGATTGTGGCACCTGGATGTATTTGTTAGCCATTTATCAGCTGTACCTGTATGGAGAACTCAGAACACAGCAGTCCTCTGGATATGGAAGAAAAAGTGGGTCATTCCAAAAAAAAGAGGCTTCTTGTTAAAGAATTCAATGCACCGTACTCTACCACTGGAGTTGGTTCTCTTCTCATTTAGAGATTAGCACATTCCTTTTAGTGTCCTTTAATTTGTTTGCTTTTAGTCTGTTCCTTATTTCTGGGCTAATTTCTTTTTTATCAGATACAGACCGCATACCCACTTAGATCTGACAACTAGGAAAGACAATCTGTCCAAAATTAGTTACACTCCAACTATATAGGGAAAGATATATATTTGTACATACTGCACATGTATTATACACATGTAAGTATATATTTGCATGTACTGCATATGTATTATACGTGTACCTCACCGATCATACACATATTTGTGGTTCACGTTTTCCAGCTGGCCCATGCCAATCTACCAGTGATTGGAACCAAGACTAGGAAAAAAGAATGCATTGCCATTTTCAGTCAATGCAGATGCCACTGAATGGTGTATTCCAAAGTGATTATTCTGCCTAGGGCAAAAAAGATTGACAGACAGACAAATAGGAAGTATTCCTAACCTCAACCTGCCTTTTAGAGAAAAATTATTAATGCCATCAATAATAAGAGTGATTACCAGTTTGGGGGGGGGGGTGACATAATGGCTGCAATGTCCATATAAATTCTGCTGATTTTCAGTAAGTTCTGTAATTCTCAGAGCTGTTTCATCATTTTGGGGAAGAACTTGTTGAGGAATAAAAAAGTTTATGACTGAGATGGCTATTTTGTCCTAGGAAACATAAAGTTTCACAAATCCGTAGAAAATAAAGACTTAAGTTTGACTTAAAAAGAACATTCCACTTACAGTGCTTCATTGTTTTGTTTAAGTTTGGAATGCATGTTTCCTTATACATTCAATAATGAGATTTTCACGGCATTGGTGAGAATTCTAGGTCTCCTAATTCCTTCACATGCACAAAAGTAACTTTGTTACATCTTTCTACTTGTGCTCACTCTTCACTGGGTAAAGTTACTTTGACATACTCTCACCATCTTGGAACCACAGCAAGTCTTTGAAAACGACGATTTTTTTTTTTAAAGATTTTATTTATTTATTTGGCAGAGAGAGAGAGCACAAGCAGGGGGAGCGGCAGCAGAGGGAGAGGGAGAAGCAGGCTCCCCTGCTGAGCAGGGAGCCCGATGCGGGGCTTGATCCCAGGACGCTGGGATCATGACCTGAGCTGAAGGCAGCCAGCCGCTTAACCAACTGAGCCACTCAGGCGCCCTGAAAACCACAATTCTTTATTTCCTGTTGAATGGTCACTATGAGGAAGTGAGCACACTAGGAAGATGGAGGACCCCAGTGAGAGCTTGAACCACTCACTAGGTAAAGGAAAATGTGACTCTCTGCCTTCTTTTTCTCTTTCAGTTTTTGTTTGTTTC
This sequence comes from Leptonychotes weddellii, assembly GCF_054177405.1. Taxonomy (NCBI): domain Eukaryota; kingdom Metazoa; phylum Chordata; class Mammalia; order Carnivora; family Phocidae; genus Leptonychotes; species Leptonychotes weddellii. The sequence goes on from NC_138370.1 coordinate 24,604,660, forward strand.
TTCCTTGAAGAGCTACAGGAAAGGGGAAAGATCTGTTTATGTTGAGTTGACATCCTTCATAGCAATATTTGATGACTAGCCTTAATTCTCAAATTTTCACTAGTACAAACTTAACTACGAGGACAGATTAACTGTTTGCCAGCATGCTCCCTTTGAAGAGCTCCTGGGATTCTCTGATTTTCTGATGGAAACAAGAGTAACAAATTATTTCCTTTTACTTTTCTTTCTCTTGATGGTGTCCCAGATAACAAAAATTGATACTCTTTTAACTTGGTGATTTCTTATTCATCGATGACTTCTTACAAGATACTCAGAAAGTAGTGGCCCTCTGGTTCCTCACCTTGATACCCTTAATTAACCCTGAAGGAAGGATTCCTCTTTTTTCCTTAAGATTTTTTTTTTAAGTAATCTCTACACCCAGCATGGGGCTTGAACCTACAACGCCGAGATTAAAAGTCCATTGCTCCCCTGACTAAGCCAGCCAGGTGCCCCAAGGATTCCTGATCTCTGTGTGCTCAGAGCGTAGGCAGGAAGAGACAAGCTGACTTCCCACCTAGTCTACCTCGCTGCTGGTCTTAGGGAGCTGGGTCCTGGCTTCTCCAGCTTCTCCAGAATAGTCATGTTGTTTGTCCAACTCCAAAATGGGACCCCACAGGATTACTGTCAAGGGCAAATGGGGACAATGATTGTGCAAAGAAAAGACTGGTCAGAGGTAACTTTGATTTTAAAACTAGATAGGGCACCATTGAAATTACATAGTCAAAATCATAGTCGTACTTAAAATTTTGAGTTCAGCTTACAAGCTTTATTAGCCTATTTATAAGTCAAGCTAGTTTTAAAAATTGCTCTTAAGGGAACTTTGATTAATGATTTTGTCTCATTTTCAAATGTAGTTAAACATTTTTAAATAGTTAAAGCTTTAATTCTAAATTTAATATATTTAATTTCCTTTTAGGTACTTTAAATTGTCTGACTTAACAAATGAGATACTCATGAATACTTGAATAATTCAGTTAAATACTTATAAATATGAAATATGATTATTGTTAAGTTCTTTTAAAATTTTAAATTTGTATGCAAATTTAATAAGATTTCAACTTAAAACTACAAGACTAAATCATTTACTCATCACATTATAAATTGGAATCATAATTCCAATTTACTGTTAACTCTGGTCAAAACAGCTTAATATCACAAGTACATAAAATATCAAATGTACAGGCTCTTTAATGCAAAATTATTTGATATTATGGGTTTTGTTTCTTACATATATATTTCTCTTCTTAATTCTAAATCTTACCAGGGCTAAAGGATGCTTACCCATCCAGGAATCTATGACACCATTTTATGCATGATGGGAATGCCCTTCCCTTAGAATTGTTGGGCTCGCCTTCTCAGCATGCTGAGATCTCTTGAGGTGCAGAGAATCACCTGGCCTGAATGAGGACTAGGTTCTAACACATAACCCTCACCGCCAAATGGAGCCCCCTGTTACAGTGCGTGGCTTTGGGAGTGTGCCCACAGGAAGTGACATTGAAGAGCTTATCCACTGTACCAAAGGGTTTAGATTCCTAAATCTGATACGAACTTACAGAAGCCCAAAACCCCTGCCCTCATAGTCATATCCATTGATTAATTACTATGTTTACTACAACATTCTATTCTGTGTGTTTTTGTTTTGTTTTTTAATAGTCTTCTATCCTCCTTACTCCTATGGATATTGTATTGAGTTCTAATTGAATTATGAATATCTCTCAAGACTCTGCCTGGTTTTATGGTGACAACATCAAAGTGTACGTGGATTAGTCAGAGTTTTCCAGAGAAACAGAACCAAAAGTATGTATGCGTGTGGATATAGATACATAGATATAGATATAGATGTAGATATATATTTATCATAAGGAACTGGCTCATGTGCTTATGGAGGCTGACAAGTGCCAGGCTCTGTGGTTGGCAAGCTGGAGACTCAGGGCAACTGGTGTGTAGTTCCAGTCTGAAGATCAGCTGGTTCTATACCCAGGAAGAGCCAGTGTTTCAGTTCGAGTTTGAAGGCAGGAACAGCTAATGCCCCATTCAAGGGCAGGAATTCTCTCTTACTCAGGGAGAGGTGGTGGGGAGAGGATCAGCCTTTTTGTTCTATGAAGGTCTTCAACTGATTGCACAAGGCCCACCTGAATTAGGGAGAACATTCTACGTTACTCACCCACTCTTAAGTTAATCTCATCCAAAAACGCCCTCACAGAAATACCCAGAATAATGTTTGATCAGATATCTGGGCCTAGTCATGCTGACATATAAAATTAACCCTCACGGTATTCTACTGACACACACTTTAAAATGACTGACCTGGAACCCTTAGACTTTTATAGACTATCTAATAGATAAGACTTTAAATTCTTGTTTGTTTATAAACCATCTTTTTTTAAAAAGCGTTTCTTTCTTTATTTCTGTGAGAGAGAGTGCAGAGCAAGAGAGTGAGAGAACATGAGCAGGGAGGAGGGACAGAGGGAGAGGGAGCAGCAGGCTCCCCACTGAGCAGGGAGCCCAATCCCAGGACCCTGGGATCATGACGCTCTGAAGGCAGATGCTTAACTGACTGACCACCCAGGCACCACTGTTTATAAAACATCTTGATACAGATTTGAAAAGTTTCAAATAAAATGTTTGAATCAGTGTGACCTCTTGAGCCTACTAATTCTAAAGTAAACGGCTCTTAAATTTTTAGCCACTCTTGGTCCTATATGGCAAATGATTTAAAGCAAACAACAACTGAAAAATACAAAGTAGAAAATGAGCATACCTATTCGTTGTTGCTGAGAGGCTTCCTACCAGCACCAGTTATAGAAGTTTATAGCATAAGCTTTCAGTGAGACAGCTCTTCATTATAGACTAAGAGGAATTGGTATCCTCTGTTATAACCAATTCAATCCCAGGTTTTAAATGTCAGCAACAGCATCCATGCATTATAAAAGGGCAGAGCAGGAACACCATGCTCCCCTCTCCAAACTCTCTATAAACATGAATAGACCTAAGATTTCTAATCTTTATTATCTTTGTAAAACTACTTATTTTTTAATATCAATAAAACTCAGATCGAGATAACCAAGTGAAAATCAGTCTATTCCACCCTTCCAAAAGATTAGATAAAATTGATTATTCCACTTACGCTGAATTTCACTACAAATACTACATTTATAAATGCCCTGTTTGCTTGTAGTAAATGTCAGTGACTTGAACTCTGTGGTTGGTGATGTGAAGAAGACCATACATCATAGAATCTAAATACATAACCAGCAGAAACAAAACAAAACAAAAAACCTGAACTCATGATTTGGGACATCTCAACAAGCATGACTGATTACCACACAACAGCTGATCCATTTGTCTCAGTTGGCATAGCAAACTGGTGTCTTTCCTTCTTACCAGACTCCCACTCCATCTCTCCTCCCCTCCTCCCCTCCACCTCTTCTTCCCTCTTTCCCTCTTCCATCCATTCTTCCTTTCTTTCTCAGTAATAGCAACAAGTAAAATACTTGAGAAACGTAAATGCCAGAATTCGAATGGTAAATAATAGAACATAGGACACTAAATGGAGTCAAAGACAATATATTCCACACTCTTTTGAGAGACATTCATGAGTATATTGAGTTGGAGTGACTCTAACAAATATTCAGGAACAATGGAATAAAGACAGTGTGGTAGGGCAAAAAATGGCCTCCCAAAAGGCATCCATATCAAATCCCTAGACCCTGTGAATGTTACTTTATATGGTAAAAGAAGTGATTAAGTTACTGAACTTAAGAGGAGACCCTTAGCGTGGATTACCCAGGTGGACCCTGGATGCAATCACTTGTATCCTTATAAAAGAGACAGAGGGAATTTAGAGACAGAGACAGAGAAGTGAAGGTAATGTGAAGACAGAATAAAAAGGGACAATAGTATGAATACAAGCCAACGAATGCCCGCAGCACCAGGGCATTCAAAGAGACAAAGAACTGATCCTCCCCTAGAGCCTCCGGTGGAGTGGCCCTGCCGCATCTTGATTTTGGACTTCTCTCTCCAGAGCTGTGAGACAATACATTTCTGTTGTTTTAAGCCACCCACTTTGTAATAATTTGTTACAGTAGTCACAGGATACCCAGACAGTGATTTTAAGAAAATAAAAAGTTAAGACATGTTTAAGACTTTGACATCATCACTTGGTCCGTTTCTAGGAAAAGGCATTTTGTCAACTGCATGAATATTGCAAACTAGTAATTAAGATTTTTAAAATGCATCCTGGCTGATCCTGGTGGGCAGATTGCAAAGAGCTGTCAATCTTATTTATTAGAAAACTAGAGTCTGGTCATAATTTATACAAGGAGGAAAAAAACCTTGTCATTAAATTATCGCCAGAAGTCCTAAAAATCTAATTTATCAATGCACACCTGATCCATCATTGTTTTAAAATAGCTTTTTACCATCTATTCCAACCCTGTGTGGAATCAAAATATTAGCATCTTAGTCTTATTACTTGGTCTGAATTGGAAACGTTTCCAGTGACTACCAGTTGCACACATCATTATCCACTCGTAATAGGTTGTTTAAACTGAGAAGAGCAAGTTCTGCTCGATCACCTAACATACGTTTGCTCTGCTCTCAGCACTAGTCAACCAAATCCAATTACTGCCGGCAGAGGCTCTGGGTAGACTTGTATCATTTAAGAACTATTTCTATTTCTTTGTAGATTCTTAATTCTTTGTTTTTCTCATAATTGCTATGTTTTCTAATAATAAATGGTATTCTGCAGGTTTTCTTCTGAAACTGGGCTGGTCTCCAAAATAGCGACAATAGGAACTGAAGGCTTATTAATGTTCGAAGTCATATTATGTCTCAAAACGTATCTCAAACACTACAAATGTTAACATTCCCAAACTAAGACCTACTTATAAGAACTCTTTAACAATTCTGAGAGTAATGGATTATTTACAATCCTCTCTTTGCTATTGTTATCGTTAAGCATCATTTTAAGTACCAGTTGTGTTGAAATCATTTAAAATGTTACTTTGATTTTTGTAGTAAAAAAACCCAATATTATTATTCAGGGATAGTGTAGTTCCTAATACAAAATTTTCAGCAAAGATGATTAAAATTCATTAAGGCTTCAAGTAATTTGTGAGATTTCTCCAAACTATGCAATGATTTCTTTTTTACACATACAAAAATTTCCCGAATACAACATGTCAAGGAAAGGAACACTTTTTTTGTGGACCTAAAATTTGCTCCATGGTAACACATCTAGAAAAAATTGGGCCACTGGCAGTGTGAACACACCGAAGAGGCTGTGGGAAAGTTGAAAGTGAGGTGAGGACAAATTGCTTCACACTTGTCCCTTGCTCAGTTTCACTTCCTCTTAGCACAGAGGGTTGGGGACATCTTCTATTAGGATTTCACTTCCTGGCTGAGTCTTCGAAGTACAATTCATTTCAGTTATGTTCTTTGCATGTTTTGTTGGAAGGCATATTATTATGATGGCATTTTGGTCCTTCCGTTTCCAGGGAAGATGAGCCATTGGAAAGGATTTTAAAGGGCTCGATTGTTTTCTTGTGTGAAAATAACCCCTTAACCAACTCCTGCTGCTGCGAATACATACACACCGAAATAAGCCGTACCAATTTTATCATTGGCAAGACATATAAATAAGATTCGCGGTGGATCCGCATAACATTAGGGAGTTCCTGGCCAGAACGTGTGCAAATGTCCTGACTGTGCCGGGCAGTCTTTGAAAGTCTGTAAGCAGGAACATAAAATGTTGAAACCATGTGTATCTGTGTGCAGATGTATACACTAACATATTAATTTCTGTTGTGAAAGACGATGTAATAGGAAAAAGTAGCTTAAGGGAGGAACATTCAGAACATTCTTTAATACAATGAGAAGTCTATGTTGCCATTATTTGGGCTGTTCGTTGTTTTTTCTAATGTAAAAGATATGCATGTTTGGTATATAACCTTGGAAAATACACAAAGAAACAAAAATGAAACACTAAAAATCCTGCCATCCAGAAACAAACATTTTGAAATATTTATTTCTGGACTTAATGCCTACTTTTAAAACTTTTTTGTAATCATAAACTATGTTTAATTTATGTATTCAGCCTTTTTGTATTTATCCCAAATTTAATTTTAAAACTTCTAGATTGCCCTGTCAAATCCTAGAATAACCCAGGCAAGTTCATAATGATCTACTGAGTGATTGATTAAAATATTTTGGCAGTAAATAAAAGCCATCCCTTCAGGTCTGAGTAAGATCATAAAAGGAATTTGCCTATTGGTACTGTTTTTGGCTTAGGATCATTTACATAGTGGATCTATCAACGTAGTTTGTTCCAAGCAGAGGCCAGACATGGTGTCTGGGGATTATATATAATTAGTTATCTAAGTCAAAATGCCAAGGAAGTGTATGGAAATGCAGCAACCAGGGGTTAGGTGAAAAGACAGTACTTGGTCACTTAGGTGGCTTGTCCTGCAGCTGCTGTTTTCTAGATCCTTCCCAGGGATTCCAAGCACCATTGCCTGGGGCTGTTTATCTCAGTTTCGGACAGCCATGTAGAAACTGGAGTCAAGTTCTGTAATGATCTCCTGTTCTCTGCTGCTATCTCTGCATTGTTCCGCAGCTAAAAAGCCCATCTAAGACCACCGCAGGCCACATTTCACTTCATAGCATGGGTAATGGAAGGGATAATACAAATCTAGTCAATTCCAAATCATAGCTACAAAAACTATCTGAAAGGGCAAGGCCTAGTGGGCCCATAGAATTTTCTCCATTTAGGGTTAATCACGTTGCATTATTATTTTTGCAAGGAACAATCATCCATTCTGTAGGCAGTCACATGCAATGTAATTAGAATACTTTGCGAACAGTACTACTGGAAAATGAAGTAATTCATGATTTATTTTTAAATGAACAGGACCCTTAGTTAATCTATAAGTACATCATTTAAATAAAAGGTTTTAAAATATGCCATGCATATGCAATAGCACTAAAGTATTAAACAGCATCTTAAAGAGCAAAAGAAACTATTAAGACTAATTACGTGAATTTATTGGCTAATTGGTGTTTCCACGTGTAGTCATTTCTGCAATTATTATTCATTTGCTGATTTACAGAGTACTATTCTCTAAAATTATCTTGGCATTAAATGAAGCTGCAAGACATCTCCAATTTGGAAAATCTATTATTTTCAACTTAAAGTTGGAGTGGTACTGAATCAAGGCCTTGCCGAATTGACTTCAGAGTCAGAGGGGGCTTGTTTACAGTTCTTACTCCTCCGTCTTCCCTTCAGACCAACCTAGCAAAGGCTTTCATCTTCTTCTTTTTTTAAAAAAATAAATTTTATTTATTTATTTACTTATTTATTTATTAGATTTTATTTATTGATTTGAGATAGAGCAAGAGAGAGAGCAGGAGTGGGGGCAGGGTGGGGGTGGCGGACAGAGGGAGATGGAGAAGCAGGCTCTCCACTGAGCAGGGAGCTTGACCTGGGGTTCAATCCCAGGACCTTGGGATCATGACCTGAGCCGAAGGCAGATGCTTAACCGACTGAGCCACTCAGGTGCCCTGGCTTTCATCTTCTGAACCCTGTTTTTCAGATCTGTACTATGGAGATGATACCATTTTAATTGTATGCTGAGGATTAGCAAATTCTCATCTCCCAGAGTTACCATAGTTCTTCACATTTTAATAAGAGGTTATGTATCAATTACTCACAACTGTATTTCCTTTCTATACAAATAAACCTTCCATACAAATAGATTAGCAGGAGGTTCTTCTTGATTAAATAACCCTTGGAGCCACTGTTTCCCTAAGAATTATAAACAAAACAAACACGTTTGCTCTAGATCTAGATCTAGGAACATAGATCTCAGACAAGGTTGGAGATTGAAGATAAATTTGACTCCTGTGGAGAAATAAACCCTAAAAATAAGACTTTATATCCAATATATTTGCATATTAACCAAATTAATTAGTAAAGACAACCCCTCTAGAAAGTAACCTTAAAGTAAATCAGCCCCCTTTAAAAAGTCAAAGTGGTAGAACAATTATTGGACAGAAGATGTGATATTGCAGAGATATACAAGGAAGGAAAAAATATTAATTTAGCTCCCTAAAGCAATTACATTTCAGAGGTTAGATGATGAGAGAAGAATAAGGTTCAAACTGTGAATCATTTTGAATGACGAAGAAGATAGAAATAATGGAACAGGATGAGCACCAGCTAGTTCAGAGACAATCTATGGCTAGCATATACCTCCTCTGACTTTATAAAGCCTCACCCACACCCTTTTTGCCAAATGATTTCACCCAGAACCCACATACATGATCCCTATGACTTCCAACTAGGATCAGTCCCGGGGGACTCGTCACAAAGCTGAAAAATACTGCGATGCGAGATTGAACACTCTAGGATTGTTAACACTACTTCCAATATCGTTAGGTAACCAAGATGACTGAGAAAAATGAAAACTTATCAGTAAAGAGGAGCGAATTCTCACCGAATGAGCATAGCCAAACTTTATCTTCATAATTGTTGTACTTCATCAAGAGAAAAACATAAGATTAATTCTGGCTTTCTTCTATGACTACCTCCCACCAGGGCAACAGATGAATCTTTAAAATATCACCAAAAGCTTAAAGTAAGGCTTTCTATCCATGCACATCCCTGAAGACACTTTACATGGTAGAGTAAATAACACGAAGAAATAGAAGCCTGGGGGACATGTGAAAAATGAAATTATGAGCTGTAAACACTAAGCATTATTTTAGCACAGACAGAGCGGAGGTTGTAATTGATTAAAGAATGCCATCCAGATGTCAGGAATAACTGCTGCAGTTTTCTGAAATAGTCATTTTGTTAAAGCTTTAAAAGCTTTGAATAGCTCCAGTTATACACACTAGGGACACTTAGAAGACCTTAGCTATAAGTTCCTTGAGGAAAGTATCTCACTAGTTATTCAGGGACTGACAGGCAGTCTATGTAACTTTTGAGTCACAAAGAAGATTGCAGAGTTGTAAACTCCGCTTCATAACGCACGTAGGTGGGAGATGAGCTACGACCAAACCGTTTATACAAAAGATAAACCTGTTTGTTATAGGAAGTGACCCTTTCTGCAAACTGCATCTGTGTTCTTCCCAATCAGAAAATAATATGCAGTGGGACATGTTGGGAAACATTACAAATGCATAACACCTCAGTTCTATATTTAAAACAATCTAATCATTAAGTCTCAAGTATTTATCCAGTAACTGTTTTCTTAGCATAATCTGAGTAAATGGCATGGATTCTTGTATGACGCTTAACTGTTCTTAGCAAGTTTTTTGAAAAGGAAGTTTCTATTTCATTATTTAATTTCAGATTCTTTTTAAACACGGACAAAATGAGTAATGAGAGTAAGCCTTTATAAATGTCTGTTGCCAATGGGAATTCACTGGAGATGACTCAAATCACGCTCTATACTGGAAAAGGTGCATTTAACTGGCAAATGAAAAGATCAGGCCAATTTCTTTCTTGCATCAACCCTGAGTAAAATCTCCTTAAGAAGAAAATAATGATTTGTTGCATAGGGAAAGAATTTAACTACTTGTTAGCATTCGAATGGGCCCTGAGGAAACATTCAAGTTCATTAAATCAGAACTCCCTTTTTGAGTCTGCTACCAGCTGGGCATCAACTAGCCCTCCCATAAAAGCATTATTGAAATCAATGGGTTCAGGGCTTTGTGTTGAGCCTGGACAACAGAGAATTGGGTAAATGACACCATGGTTTATTAAAGAGTATGACCGCAAATACATTATAATGCTTTTCTTCCTCTCTTGATTTAATTCTGTATCTCTGCCTCTGGAAGGCCCTGACTCTAAAGTTGAGGTAAGAAGTAGGATAAAGATGGTTTTGCAGTGATAGGAAAAGGAAGACTGAGGCTGATCCTAATTTTGTGAGCTTCTTAATTTTCAGAAGAATATTTTTGCAGGAGTAAATATTTATCAATCAATCAATCAATCAATCAAGAGTGCTGCCAAAGAAGATTTTATTAATTGAAGGACCACATCCACATGATTCATGGTCTACGGTTTTGTCAATTCTATTCTAGAGCATTCTTTTTCTCTTAGGGCTTAAATTTAATTGAAATTTTAATCCCTACTAGGTTTTTAATAAGGGGCAACTTTTGAGACATTATAAAAACCTATTACTCTCCCTTCCCAGTTAAAGAGTTGTACAGATGTCATAAGGCTTTGAGGGGCATTTATGTCGTGCTCCTCCCAGGGTATGTTTCTGGTTTCTTTAAAAGTATCTTAACCTGCCCATATGTGCTCAACTTCCCTTTGTGGAATCCATTGATAAATCATGGCAAAAGGAAACCACTCCATGGAAATAATGTCTAAAGGAGACCCTCTTTATCCTAGAGAGGAAAACCAGAGAGCTGACCCAACCTGCCTCATGTACAAAAGACCACTCCTTGTTCAAATCAAAAGTGTCCATGTAGCCAATGAGAAATGGGAAGAGGGTGGTTCACCTGGAAATCTGGGGCCCCGGGCATTTTCTGGAATGTGTACAGTCAGAACGTGCGAGTGAGTCAGCAAAGAGAAAGCAGGCGGCCACACCTCTCCCCCATCTGAGCAGTCATCCTTCCTGTGTGGGTCAGAAGCATTTGTCTCGGAGCACCGCATGTAAGACCGATTGATTTTAAGTAAAAGTGGCAGTGTTATAAAGCGGGGAAACATTGGAGAGAACTATAGGAATTACTAAAACGGGCCATGCCGCTTCTTACCCTGTGAAAATTGCCCTGTCATTAGCCTCTCTGTGTTTTGGTTTCTTTACTTGTGGAATAAAGACATGAGACCAGGTGACTTCCAAAGTCCAGCCTGGGTCACTGCGGTGTTGGTCGCTTGGAGGGTAGCTTGAATATACACACAGGTTCGTAGAGGAAGAATCGGGGCCAAAGAAAGGAGCATGATCCCCAGGCATTCTTGGCACTGACCGCGTTTTAATGCCCTCTCACCATCTGTCTCTGATGACGGCTGACCTGCCTCCTTAGATAGCGTATCTGTGAACATGAGAAACCACCCGCACCAACCGTATGACCTTTCTGACATTGATTGTAAACCGTCCCCAAGCCCAGAACTTTTCAGAGATATATGAGGTTTATCAGCGCTGCTCAGCTGGCCAAACCTGACAACACTGGGTGAGGTTGCTTTTGTAATCTGGTCTGGAAAAGGGGAACCATACTTCATGTTCACCCTGCACCCACCCACTCCCGTTTCTCTCCAGGGCTTCTCTGCTTTCCCATTTCCAACTCCGGGCTACACCTTGCCAGTGGGCGTTCCGAAAATGGAAACTTGATTATGTCTGCTTAGATTTCCTTACTCCCCATTTAATAAATATCAATAAATTCAGACTGCCTCACTTTCCAAGACTCTAACTTATTTGACAGTAATGATTTTTAAAATTCATTAGCCTTTCGTCATTCTACCTTCTTTACCATGTACGGTTTCACCACTCTTCCATTTATCTGCATTTACTTCTTGTTTTCTCCAAAGTATGTTCTAGCTTAGACACTATCTCATCCTCTCCTCTGCCAGATATTGATTATTCATACATTCTCTGATCCCGTCCACTTCAGCTATACTCATTGTTATGTCTTTGTAGGTCTTCTTTCCTTTGACTACAAGCACAACCTATTATTCCCACAACTCAGCACTCTTAACTGGGTCTCTCCCGTTTCCAGAGCCTCAAAGCATTGCCATGGGCTGGGTGCTTCTCTTCCACACGAACTTTCTTTCTCTTCTTAGCTCTTCACATGCACTGTCACTTTTGTCCACAATCTTCCTGACGTAGCTGCCATCACAAGCATGTGTTCCTGGCTGTTCAGATGTAAGTCTTTCTCTTGTGACATGGCAGTAGAGAACTATGAAACAAACAGACAATAAAACCATTAAGCTCCTCAGTGCTATGGTTTTCCTTGGGGGAGATGATGTGAGGAGAGCAGGGCTCAGCATCTTTCAAGGCACGCATGCTCTGACTGCGTATGCTAGACTGTTCTCTCCTTCTGGTCTATGGAACATTCCCTCCATCCCACCTCACTGAAGGCAATTTTGATGCATTAGACTCCTGAGGCTGTGTCTCCCCGGCTTCCATTTCGACGACTGCCTTCTTGACCGCTGATCATGTAGGCTTCCTCCTGCCATTTTTTTTAAATGCCTTCTCCAACAAATCAAAGCTCACCCTCCAGGCCTTACATGTGTAAATATTATTGGACCATTTCTGTTTTCTAGAGAACTAATATACAGTTGCTAAGTGTGGAACACGTGATCAGCTCACTTCATGCCTCTGCTTCAACTGTGATGATGCTAATCCTGTAGCTTGAAAATCCCCACTGAGGGACGCTCTTTTGTGAAAATCCACAATTTTATACACGCGTTTCTGACAAAAAGGAAAAAAATGTTAAGTCCACCCTAGTTCTGTCTGGACAAGCACAGAGAGAGGCGTGTTGGATTGCCAGACAAATATTTTCCCCGAGTTTTACTCAATGAACTTGATTCACCAAAGGGCTGTTTTCCCACATGAGCAGGAGAGGTGGGCTGCCTCGAAACACCACTGCCCCCCTCTCCACAGGGCACGGGTGTGAGTCATCGTTTTCATGAATGAGAAGAATGGGGAGGTGGGGGAGACAAGGCGCTTGTTGCTAATGCCCTCAAACAAGGCAAACATTTTGTGAATAATTTTTATATAATATATGACGGGTTGACTTTTTGGTTTTGTTGTTTTGAATGGAATGCAAAGAAAAAAGAACTTGTTTCAACAAAAGTTTTATCTGATATCCTATTCATTTGCCTGTTCTTTGTAAAATGTTTGGCAGCTTTTCCAGGCGTGCAGAAAAGGCAAAGTGTTGAATCATGCTGCTTGCAAGCATTGTACCTGTGCACGCATGAAATGCACTGCAAGGGATTGTCAATCCCGTAAGGACACATCTGACCAGCGAATATGACCGCTTAATTTCTGAGGAAAATTAGAGTTGGGATGTACTTTGCCACCAACCCAGTGCCTTTAGTAGAGGTTTGGAGAAAAACAAAAAAGCCAGCAGAGGAGTTAAGAAGCTTTGTTATAAAGCATATCGAGTTTCTTCTTCACTGATGTCTGGTGACTGGTTTTGCAGCATGTACCTCAGTGAGAGTCTTCCCTAATCCAGGAATAAGAAGCAACAGGGTAAAGAGAACAAGCCCGGGAATAAAACTAAATAATAATAATGTTTAATCCTCGTCTCATGTCTGGCTAGCTCTTACCCTTTTAATCATCTGAGCTCAGTGGAAGGTCTGAGCTTTTCAGTTTAATGTACTCCATGGCATGCATCCTCCTGAACTCTTGACCTCCTGCACTTCTCAACCTTGTACTTCCCCTCACATCCCTGTGGTTTCATGTTTCTACTCTTAGCTCATGCTATTCCCTCTACCTGCAACATTGAGTTCATTTAACTAATTCTAGCCAGTAGGGTTTAGCACAGAATTCCTCTCCTCTGCCCGGTCTTCCCAAACCCCTCACTGGGTGAAGGGCACCTCCTCTGTGCTTCTACATCACAATGGATATAACTCTATTTGCACCTTCCTCAGTTCTATTTACCAGAGGTGCTCAAGGGAAAAGGCTATGCCATTCATTCATCATTCATTCATTCAACAAAGATTTATTAGATTCCTGTTATGCACTAGGTACCTCTTCAGAGGCTAGAAACAACCTGGTGAACAAGACAGGTAAGACCTATCCTCCAGCACTCTATCAGGGAAGACAGCTAAAATAAACCAAACAAGGAAGCTAGCAAGGGAGGTACTATTAAAAAAAAAAACAAAATGAAGATACAATACCCCAGGAGAGTGCCTGCTGATTTAGACTGGGTGGTTAGGCGAGACTTCTCCAAGGACCTGGCTTTGGGCAGAGACTTCGAATGCAAGGAGGAGCCAGCTATGTGAAGATCTGCGGACAGTGTCTGGTTCGGGACAAATGCAAGTACAAGGCCCCGGGGAAGGAAAAAGCATGATGAATTACAAAACTTAAAAAGGGCCATGTGGCTGGTGAATAGAACGTCCCGGCAGAAGTCAAGGGTAGATAATGAAGGGCCTAATGGTCACAAATAGAAGTTGGGATTTTATTCTTTGTGTGATGGGAAACCCTGGGACAGTTCTGAACACGGGGTTGTGGGATGGGCTTTGCAGTTCATAGAAAACATTGGGGCTCTCAGGGGTGGATGGATTTTGTTGTGTGTCCCCAGAGCCCAGCATCATGCCTGCTCTGTTTCATTAGGACACTCAAGCCATACTACTTTCCTACCCATGAGAACTACCTTTTCCGAGGTGCATGGCCCCCCAGTGGAAAGGAAAACCCAATGTCATTTCAGCCCAACACACAGCACTGAGCTAGAGTTCCTCCCCTGGTCTCTACTATCTACTGCCCTATTTCCAGCTTCTTAAAACATCTCGAAATCAAAATTGCTTTTTACATATTTTTTGTCCAGTTCCATAGATAATCCATTTGATTTTTGCTCACCCCAATTATCCCAAGTTGGAAGACCTCAGATGTGTTGAAAAACCGTCTCTAGGCAAGGCCACAAGGTGGGGCAATAATAAGGAATTGAAGGACTTCTGGTCTCTTCTGAAGTCTAAGTGTTATTTTCTAGAACATGCTGAAAGCAGTCATCAAGGCTTATTGTCATTCTGTGACTTTCTTCCAAGGGCCTTTAACCAGTCCCTCTGTGAGTTAACCCAGGCATGCCCACCGCGCAGCCTGTATTATTAAAAATGGAACTCAAGAAGCAGAGCAGGAGGGCATACACGATGGTACCTAAGAGATGAACTTCATGCAGCCTGGTTCGCATTGCTGGGAAGGCAGCCCTGTGGTCTCCTGTTCTCTTCGCTCACTCTCGCATCTGATAGTGGTGCTTCAGTCCATGCTGGGGTGTCTTAGATGCTATGTCAGACACTTACCAACCCCCCCGGGAGCAGCATCCTTTCTGGGTGGGAGGGGGGATTGGATTGCATCACTTTATTAAAACATACTAACATGATTTAAGAAATTCTGCATTTCAGAATTAAAGTATAGCTTTCAGTTCTGAAGGTTAATGTTGCTATCGATGTGGGGAATGGGATCCAATATTTTTTAGGAAGCAATTGCTGCTCTTCTTCCCTGGTCCTGCAGCCCGAGCCCCATGCCTCCCTAGCAACACCCACTAGATCTCAGCGGTTCCAGGATCACTCGAATCCACACACCCTTGCCCTTCTAGGTAGAAGTTAGGCGCTTTGTAAATAGCGAGTCCTCTGGAAAATGCGAAGTTGTTTGAGTCTTTTGAAGAGGGCATTTCAGATTTACATTCCCAAGGAGTCAAGGAGCCAGGTCTTTTGTCACAGACTGAAACTCAGGAACAACAATGACAGTGAAGCCTGCGGGCTGTTGCCTGGTCTGCTAAAGAGCAAAGAAACACTGGTCCCGGGACCACTTCGGGATGTGTTTGTTCTTTCTAAAGTAGGAAGTTGTCACATCCACCCATTTCTTTTCTTTTCTTTTCTTTTCTCTTTTCTTTTCTTTCTTGGTTTTCATATTTTATTTTATTTATTATTTTATTATTTATTTTATTTATATTATTATGTTCAATTAGCCAGCATATAGTACATCATCAGTTTTAGACACCCATTCATTTCTAACATTTTTCTCATTATACCATTTAGAAAACTGGGATATTGTGAAAAAAAAAAATAGATCATAAAAAAGCTTTGAAATCCCAGAGAAAACTGTAATGGTTACAGTTCTAGTCCATTTATTTCTAGTTTCACTCTAAGAATGTGTGTGTCTATATACATTTATGAGTATGTAGTGCCCCTGCTTACCCAGACACACACACACACACACAATTGACCCTTGAAAAACACGGGTCTGAGTTGCACAGGTCCACCTATTCGTGGCTATTTTTCGATAAAGACAATACAGTGTTGTAATTGTATTCTCGTTCTTGTTTTCTTACCAGGATTTTCTTTTCTCTAGCTTACTTTATTGTAAGAATACAGCCTATAATACGTATTATATATAAACTATGTGTTAATCGATTGTCAGTGTTACAGGTAAGGCTTCCAGTCAACAGTGGGCTATTAGTAGTTAAGTTTGGGGGGAGTGAGAAGATATATACAGATTTTTGGCTTTGCGGGGTTTGGAACTCTTAACCCCTGCATTATTCAAGGGTCACCTGTACCTTCTTTAACAAAATTGTTATCAATGTTTATGTTTTACAGAAAATATAAAAGTTCTGTGTTCTTTCTACATAAGCAACCACTAGTTTTTGCCTTAAGCCAAATGCCGGACAGGTGGTTTTAACTGACCTTAGTCAGGTTTTTCTTGCAATACTTGTAATATACATCATCTTGATCAATAACAGAAGACAAATTAGATTGTTTGAAACTTAAAAAAAAAAAAATGCCTTCCTCCTGTTTGGGTGCCTTTCTTCACCAAATTAATCAATCCTTAGTTTTTACACCACTATGCGCCGTGTAGACTGGCTTTTAAGTGAAAAAAAAAAATGCCCTTTTTAGGGGCCTAATGGCAATGTAGCTTTATCAGAAGAGCACTAGACCAGGAGTCAGGGGGTCTGGTTTTGCACACTAGCCCTGCTCATGATAGGCTGCATCCCTTGTGGTTCTTTTACTCCTAAAACAGAAATGTGGATTTCTAAGGTTCTTTACAGCTAGAAAAGTCGACCCTTGGTTACCATCGTGTTGATGTTGTGCTTTTCCAAATAACCTAAAAAAATGGTCAGCCTGCTGTGAAGAGTAGGGAGAAGTTCAATTAACTTCCTGGGCTGGCTTAAGCAATAAGCCGAGTGACCTCTGTAAAGCCGTTCCATAATACAGAAGTAAACAATTACTCTACACAATCTTTCCTTCCACGTGCTTCCCACGGGTCACACATTAATCATCCTGTTGGTCTTTTCAGGCAAATGGATTCATTAGTTTCTTGCTGCTTCTTCCTGAGCTTCATTATAGAAAGGTTGAAACTCTAACAGACAGTGAAGGGAGAATATTTCTTCCTCACATGCCGAGGAATGGGTGTATTTCTTTGGAAGCCTGGAAGACAGCTCTCAAATGGGTCCCTGTCCTTACAGCCTTGGTCCCACCTGCATCTCCAGCTTGCCCTCCATACTGTTTCCCATTCTGCAGCCCAACCGTACCTACCGTTGCTTCTCACTCAGCCCTCTCGCTTCTGGGCCTCTGCCAGGAAGCTATACCCTCCATCAGCCGCCAACTCTGACTCTTGTTCTGCTTTCGCCTTTAAATGTTACCTCTTCTAAGAAGCTCTCAACCTTTCTCCTCCAGATTCGGTTTTGTGATCTTCCTCTAAGAAGGAAGTCCCACACCCCGTGGTTACTCTCTCTATACCTTCATCACTATCCATCAAAAATGTCCATTTTCTATCCGTTTCCCTTCCTAATATAAATGCCTTGAAAAGACTCGCTTGTCTTGTTTACCATTGCACCCTGTCCCCTAGCATGGTGCCTGGCATGTCTATTCCCCTCTACAAGGTCAATGACGATGTCTAGGAGACTAGTAGGGACTTGATAAAAGCATCAAGGAGGAAAAGTATGTATGAGACATATAAAAACGTGCTTCAAGATTGGGCCAAGTGCTTTGTACATGTTATTTCATTTACATATTTACAAAGCATCCTTTACGTATCCTGCATTTTGCTAAGTACTATGGTATATAGAAAAGAAGAGAAATTATGAATCTTGTCTTCAAGACAACTGAAGGGAGATGGTGAACGTATTTGGAACAGTTAGACTACACGTGTGTGATAAGCTGTGTGTGTATTGAGAAGGCCATGAAAGTGCAAGAAAATTCAATGCATTCTGAAAACCCTATGAAGGATGCTAACTAGAAGCTGGAAAGACCTAAAAGTTTCCTGGCTTTTAACAGGTGCACATTCCTTGGAGGATGGTGGTGGGAGGGAAGCAGATCTTCACTCTGTTTCAGACCTGGAGGAGACAGGAAGCTCCTCTCTCCTTTTCCTTTAGACTGTTGTTTGCAAGAGGAATACAGATGAGGTTCATCTGACAAAACTGCAGCTCCAACATGACCCTTTTAAAGGGTAATCGCTTTGAGCCTCAGTTTGAAACTTCACTCACCACTGAATTTGCTGAAGCAGCAGAGCTCCTTTTTAATAACACATTAGGAACTTTAAATGAATTAGCGGGATCGACTGATAACAGTTGAATCTGAAAGAGAGTCTGCGGGCTTGGGGTACGGAACAGGTGTTCTGGGAGGCAAAGCTCCGGAAGGTGCAGATTGGCTCAGAGAGAAAAATCAGAAGACCCTACAGATAGGCTTTGCCAACAGGAGGTCCTGACGGAGTATTTTCTCCTTTCTTTGGATAAATGGAGTGGTAAGGTTTGTACAAAGCAGGCCTCTGGAGTGGGTTAGAGAAATCATATATTGTTCATCCAAAGTAGTAAACTTCGTCTGAAATAAAGCACTAGACTAGATATTATTTTTTAATATTATCCATAGATTTTCTCTCCACTCTTTAGCAGACTTTTCTGGGACTGATTAGGAGTCTTCCCTGCCCAGAGTACTATAAATGTGTTTTCTCTGTGGAAAAAAAAAAATAGAAAGACCTAGAGTGGAGGAAGGAACATCTTGCTTTTAAAGCAGCTCTGCTTAAGAGACCATAGGAAATAAATTACATTTCCCAGGGTTCTGATTTGATTTTTAAAGACTTACTGGCTCTGCAAAACAAGACATTCAGGAGAAAGTACATGTGAATAGACGGAGATCTACATTTAAAAAAAAAAAAAAGAAAAGTCTGTTCCTTTCTTTTGGGATCACAATGAGAACATAGGTATAATTTAAATAAAGCCAAGGAAGAAGCATTTTCTTATGGTCTGCAGAAGTTTTCTGTTAAATATATCAGACGCTTTGCACGCTGAGAGTTGTATAACCTCCCCTCCTTGACTGAAACTTAATGCAGACATATTTATTCATATTATCCAGTTACTCCTAAGATTGTTTTGGTTTGCGACCTAGAAATCACCAGAACCCTTAGCTTGAGATGACAGAACATAGCAGGATAACCCAGACAAAACAGAACAAGCACGAAGATGAAAAGGATAAACTCTTTTTTTTTTTTTTAAAGATTTTATTTATTTATTTGAGAGAGAGTGAGAGAGAGAAAGAGCACAAGAGTGGGGAGCAGGAGAGGGAGAAGCAGACTCCCTGCCGAGCAGGGAGCCCGATGCGGGACTCGATCCCGGGACTCCAGGATCATGACCTGAGCCGAAGGCAGTCGCTTAACCAACTGAGC
>NC_138370.1:24624520-24662832 GCF_054177405.1 Leptonychotes weddellii
TTTTTTTTTTTTAAAGATTTTATTTATTTATTTGAGAGAGAGTGAGAGAGAGAAAGAGCACAAGAGTGGGGAGCAGGAGAGGGAGAAGCAGACTCCCTGCCGAGCAGGGAGCCCGATGCGGGACTCGATCCCGGGACTCCAGGATCATGACCTGAGCCGAAGGCAGTCGCTTAACCAACTGAGCCACCCAGGCGCCCAAGGATAAACTCTTTAACTAGGCTCTTCCGTAAGGAATGCTAGGGAGGGATAAATGAAGGAAATCATGACCTGTAGCTGTGTACCCAGGAGGGTGAAGTGACATCTCTCGGTGATGGTGCCTGGCATGTCTATTCCCCTCTACAAGGGGACAGGGTGCAATGGTAAACAAGACAAGCGAGTCTTTTCAAGGCATTTATATTAGGAAGGGAAACGGAAGCGTTTAGCCGTTGCTAAGCTTTCTTTCCCCCTGAATCAGTAGAGGGTGCTATGCCAACAGAATTGAGGCGATGAGAAGTTTCTGTACAAGGCTGGGACTTGGGGCTGTCCTCCATCTTCAGGCCGCTTGTTCTTGCCCAAAAGAACTGGGAAGACGGGAGAAGGTACACACAAAGGCCACGCCAAAGGATATAGGTAACCCAGGAAGTCCTAAGAGAACATGGGAAATGATCCACTTCTGCTAAAACTCTTCTAAAATACTATTTTGAAGTATTTGGCAGAAGCCGAAGGGATGGCAAGCTTTCAGAAATTATTAAGGTGACTGAGACTTTATCTATCTGAAAGCAGAAGGGCAATATTTTGAGCAGGGTGATGCCTACAGTTAGCGAAGCCTTCTGGTAAGTGGTGAAGTGATTACTATCATTTTATTACTGTTGGCTCTTCCTCTTTGAATACTCCGTGTACTGGATGACAAATTTTACCAATATAGATTTGAAATCTCTTTTGACAAGACTATGCCACGCTTCTTTTAGAATCACACATTTCAGAGCCGGTTGGCCCCCTGGGGCCCTGAGGTGCAATATTAATATTTGGACATACAGAGACGTTGGCACACAGAGGTGAAGGGACTTGAGAAACCCGCCAGCCTGTTAGGGGCGAGGCCAGGACTAGCACCCAGTGTCCTCACCCCTGGGGCCAAAGCTCTCTATTTCCACTGCCCTGCTGTGAGGGTCAGCATCTTATATGCTGATGGTCCATAATCATACTATCACACTATAATCATAGATCACTGTAGCCTTCAAAGCAGTTCACATACATTATCTTACCGGTACATACCCAAATGTCTCTTGAAAATATATCATGTGTCTGTTTGCTCAAAGAAAGCCTGCCCAGTTTCATGACTGGTTAATGGAGATGTTAAATATCTGTTTCCAGTTCTGTTTACCGTGGGATACCCATCTCCACCTAGTCCATCCATCAAGTTTCTATTTTTTCCACTTTCCCCACCTGTAAACTCCTTTCTTAGTTCCTGACTTTGCTATGTTGTGTGAACAGTGGAGTAAAGTTCAGCTGACTCAGAGTAGGGAGCCTTGGCCGGATTCATGGGGTTGTGTAACACCTACTTCCCAGGAGGTCCCAGTGCGAGTGATGGCATGATGAGCAAAAGGGGAGCCGACACCACTGATGCTTCATAGAAGGTGAAAAGTTCAATGGCCCCGAGAAGTCCCTTGCATGTGTTTCTCAAGCCTGAGACCTGAGGAACACCTCCCGTGTTACCTGACAGCTGGGATCGTGACTCTGAGAGTCTCTTTACGGCATCCATGCACTTTTCTTAACACACATCCCCTAGAGTAGTTAAAGGGAAAGATGGAGGCAGCCCCATCACTTATAAAGTCTGGGCAGCTGTTTTCAGGGATACTGATGGGAACAGGACCAGTCACGCCTGGCGTCATGTCGTGAAAGTGTAGATTTCAAATTCCTCGTCTGCCTTTCCTGTATGATTTGAGGTAAGAGATCAGTCATCTGAAATGTGCACAATAAGGCTAAACTTGGAAGCCTGTCTTGAGTTGCAGGAAGGATCGAGGCCAGAAGCCTCCAAGGGGCCCTGCGAGCTGCCTAAGACAAAGGGGAGAAGGTTAAGGGCAGCAAAGATGCAAGGACTAGGCAGGATAGATGGTCTTCTATGTGCAAAAACACTATAACATGGGCCTCCCCAGAATGAGGAAGCTAAACAAGAAGATAATCAATGCCTATAAAATTTTGAAAAAGCTGGGGCCCCTGGGTGGCTCAGTTGTTAAGCGTCTGCCTTTGGCTCAGGTCACGATCCCAGGGTCCTGGGTTCCAGCCCCGCATTGGGCTCCCCACTCCACAGGAAGCCTGCTTCTCCCCCTCCCACTCCCCTCTCTTGCTATATCTCTCTCTGTCAAAGAAATAAATAAAACCTTTAAAAAAAAATTTTTTTTTTAAAGTTGATGGAGGGTATGATCTTGTTCACTGTTTTTATCACTTCAGGAGACTCCCATGAAGCTCAGAGATTTTTTTTTTTCTTTTTAATTAAAGGGAGTACCACTTTATTTAATGGGTAAAAAAAGCGTAAGGAAATTATACCAAGAAAGAACATAGGCTGATAGGCTTAAGGAGGAGTTTATAAATTTTATATCCCTAATGGAATAATGAAGAAAATTAGGACTAATTTTGACATTATCCCTATTTTTTTTACTATACCCTTGGATTTATAGAGGGTTTCTGTATATAAAATGCACATTATGAATATAAATATGAATATAATATTAATATATAGTAATATCCTCTCATGAATTATCCACTAATGTACATGTCAGTTATAGAATATAATACCCGCTCACAGACCCAGGAGGGAGGAGGCTATATGTGAAAGAATCTAAGATTTGGAGCCAGGCAGACCTGGCCTAACCCTGGCTTTGCTACTTAAGAGCTATGTGATTGTGAGCAAGTTATTTTAAATTGTTAAATCCTCTTTTCTTCATTTATAAAATAAAAAAATGTCCACCTCATGTTATTGTTATAATTTTTAAATTAAAAATATAATTGAATGAACCTGGCAAATGATTATCAGATTGTATAGATACTCCATGGATCTTTGCCTCTTCCTTCCACGGGCAGAAAGAATTCTGGCATTATCTTTTTATAATTATTAGTTTTTATTGTCTTCAGAAAATGTTTCTAGACTTAGCCTTTCATTTTCTTGTTAGGAAGCTAGTTAGTCCCTGGATATGTTTGTGCAAAAATTGATTGCTCATCGAGACTTCAAAAGGTACACCATCATTACATATCTCTAGCATACATGTATAGTCTTGGTTTTCATTTCTTGGGTAATCTGATTAGTTGATTCTGATATTGTCTGTAAACAGCATCAACTTTAAAGGCAGATTGGATTGGTGATGTTTGTCAAAGTTCTCCAAGGAAAGTAGTTTCCTTCCTAAAAGTTTTGGTAATCTTAATTTTTTTTTTTTGGTAGCGGTGGTAGGGGAGAAATCATTCATATAATATTGCTTCTTGGGAATATGATTCTTCTTAGGAATGTGCTGAGTTACCAGATGATGCAAGCACCCTGGCACTTGATGATACATGAAAAATACAACACTGATAAGATCTATTGTCAAGTAAATGATTGATTGTTACATACGACCTTGATTGGTTGAGCCCAATCCACTAGTCAATTTCAAAATTACCTCATAAATCACCAAGACGATAGGAAGGGAAGCCTTACTATGACTTATCTTTTCCCCAAAATGTGGCAATATGATTTTATAGCTTAGTGATAATGATATTTCTGTGAAATCAAAAGTCGTTCCACATTGGAAGATGGAAGACATGTCAACTCTTTCTACACACCCCTATCAAATTCGTTGAAGCTCATGGTCTTTAATCACCATCTTTCTTCCCTGGTAAGGTTACAAATGTTAGAGTCATGTTGACCATGAGTGAAAAAATCTGACAGCATTGCTATTTTGTTTTTTGGTTTTGTTTTTTTTTTTCTTCTCTACCACATCCTCTGATAATGATTTCCATGGGCTGGAAACACTGTGAAGAGAGAAATATTTAGTTGAAATTATTTTTAAATGGAACTGATAGCTTCACTAGTGATCTCATAACCTCAAAGCACTTTACAAACTGAGTAATCACTGAGGACGCTAAATATAGTAAATACAATGTTTAAAACCTTCACAGATAAATCCGTATTTAAATCTTCTTCTACCACTGAGTAGCTTTGCTTTTGATGTACCTTTTAAAATCATGGATTTCTTGATGGAGGTATTGAGTTTGGTCCTAACTGTTGCTTTTTGTTTGTTTGATTTTTTTCCCAATTATATCAGTTAGGCCTCACTCTCTGAGACATTTTATTACATGTGGAAGGAAGATGCTGTTGTGACTGGAACGATGGTCCGGGTGCCTAAAGGTCTTTCTTAATCCCTAGCTCAATTAGTGATTGGATATCTCAACCATGAGCAGGTTTAAAATAAGAATGAAAATATTTCCTTTCCTTGTAGAGGCTTTTGGTATATAATATGCACATTATTATAAAATAATAGGCTTTTAAAAATGTAACATGCACTCTATCATTTTGTTGGTACTAAATAAGGATACTACTCATTTAAGTATACGCATACCCATCTGTTTGATTTTATTAAAATGTAGTCATGGACATGGATAGGTCACAAATTATAATTTGTAAATGTATTAAGATAGAATAATTACAAGGAAAAAAGTTTTTAAGTATTCACCTTTTCCTTCACCCATTCATTCCATATATTGGTTTTAGGACTTACTCCTAAAGTTGTATTACGAATAATTAGCTTTAGGCATGAGAGATGTGAGGCCCCTATCTTCTCCAGGGCATCACGTCTGCTGCTGGCTCACTCTCTAGGCTCTTGTGGTGGTTGTTGAACCTGACCCTAGAGCAGCTCCGGAAAGAAAGAATATCCTGAATGGTACCGTTCCTTTAGTAATAGCCACTTTTTGGTTATAGGAGACTGAGCAGGTAGTCTAGTCAACTGGAGCCTCATTTGATACGTTCAGAGTACATGTTTCTTATATAACAGGTATTTTGCTCTATAGTACCAGCTCTCACTATTTTCATATATATATATGTATAAATAAATAAATAAATGTATATATATAGCAAAAGTGGACGAAGTACTTTGCAGGAATGTGTACTATTCTTAGACACCCAACACACTGCTGGTTTTTGGCACCCCCTCTGCATCCAAGCAGGACTAAAGCCTAGAGACAAGAAACCTGAGAATGAATGCCATACCAAACCCCAACTAAGCATTGCCCTTCGGTACAGTCATTTTCCTTAATAACCTTTCATGAGAATAAGGTAATTATGAGATGTGTTGGGTTTTGCCAAATGCTTTTTAAAAAGCCACATAGTCTATGAAGTCATCTCTGATTCCCATGCAGAGAGGGTCCCTCCTCCCTTCCCTCACCCATTCTACTCCACACCCTACCCTGAACCCCACCTTCCCTCCAATCCAACTAACTCACACAAGTTTAATTTTCCTTCCCAAAAGCTATGTACTTGAAATTCCTATTCTTAATCATGTGTATTTTGGTTTCCTCTTTGATTTTCCTTTTTTTTTCTGCCCCCCCTCCCCCGCCCAAGTTTCCTGTTGATACCAACATGAGTCTCAAAGGGTTTCCCTTTGCTTCTTTTGGAAAAAAAAATAAAGAAAAGAGATGAATTTAGAACCTATAGGGTGGAAAATAATAGTCACAAAAAGGCAGCCCTAGTATGTAGAAGTGCAGAGACAGGGCTTACCCACCCATCGCTTCCAGAAGCCACCTCCCTGGGAGGGCATTCCTTTGGAACAGAAGCAGCATCCATTCCACAGGGATTTGAAAATTGTGAGCTCTGAGTGATAAAAGGCTGAGTCATAGGTTATCAATGTGCAGATTGCTTCTTTGCCTCTGCCTTGAGGGCATGCAAGCCATTTTTTTCTTTTAAACTAAATTGTTGGAATTTGATTCATTTCCTCTTTTCTTCTTCCCCTCTGGTTCTCAAATCTAGAATTTTGAGTTTATCTATAGAGGAGGGGTTCCAGGTCTGGGCTAATCCTGAGGAGCCTAAGATTGCCATCAGAGCTCCCTGAGCAGACGGTTGGTGGACGATAGCCCTTACAGACATACCTCCACATGAGCCCATGTGGCCGGGCTCTGAGAAGCCCAGTGTGAGATCAGAAACGAAGTCCACCTTCGAACAGTGTTGTCACAACTGCCGTTGAAGCTGATTCTGAAAGTGTTCGCCTGGCCAGTTCTTACCACTCATCTTCTCCATCTGCCTCTCCCAGCAGTGATGTGAGGGGAGAGCTCATCAAAAGCTAAAACGGCCAAGTGATCGGAAAGGACAGGATGAGTACACTGAAACATCCGTCTTCAGGAGGTTTCTGTCGAAGCTCTCTGATAAAATTTCCAATCTAAAATGCTCCCGTGGTTATTCAGCCA
Organism: Leptonychotes weddellii; assembly: GCF_054177405.1. Classification (NCBI taxonomy): domain Eukaryota; kingdom Metazoa; phylum Chordata; class Mammalia; order Carnivora; family Phocidae; genus Leptonychotes; species Leptonychotes weddellii. Next base: position 24,630,923 of record NC_138370.1, read on the forward strand.
GGCTCTGGGACCCTCAGGCACACTGAACTTGCATGGCCTGCACATATTCCATGTTGAGCTGTCTTCACCCCTCCATGATGTGTAGCTGGGAAGGCACACTGCCTCCTGTCTGGTGGTCCTTACTGCAGAGAGCAGGCTTCTGCCTTGTGAGCAGGGGCAGCTCCAGATGGTGCGGGAGGCAAATCCCTGGTTGGGGATCTGCTTCCTCTATCCCTTGAAACCATCTTGCTTGTTAGAGAATTTTGAGTGTTGAGTGGAGAGGTGTCTTGCTTGGGCTTGCTTGTGAGTACCGGGAATTCAGCTTTTCTGCCTTGGATTGCCTGAGTTGGGATGTAGGTGTGTGGCGGAGGGCATGGGTGGAGACTTCTCACTAATGGGGAAGGCATCTTTGAAACAAGCCGAGATGTGGAGCTGGGATTCTGGGAAGCAAACATTTCTTCCCAGCACCGAACTTTGATGGGAGGATACTTTGATATCTGTGGTTGCAGAATAAATATGATTCACTCTGGGGATTCTGCACTGCAATTAAATAAGCCAGAAAAAGGCAAATAAAAAATCTGAAAAATTATCCGTAAATACTTAGCAGTTTCAGAAGGGCTCCCAAGGGCATTCAGTCCTTCCTAGTCATGATTTATTAAAATCTTCAGAATATTACCATGTTTTTGGTAGTGTTAATGTAGCAGCTAAGAATGCAGCCCCTCTGTTCAGTAACAAAGCCACCTCTTATGAGCTGTAAACCCTTGAGAAAGCTACATAAATCTCTGTGTGCCTCACTAATATCAACTGTGAAGTGGGGATAATAATATTATGTATTTCATAAGGTTGTTTTAAGGTTTAAATTAGATTATAATACTTAATATTAATTGACTGCTTTGGAGCCACTGTTCTAAATGCTTCTTCAGTATTACTTTATTGTCATCATCATTACATCAATCCTCATTATTATTTGTTATGTTGTGTTATAAGGACCTATAGACAACTTTGATTCCACAAAGAATGGAATTCAAGACCTCAAAAGGAGGCATATTAAGGATTTTAATCATCTTCTAGGGAGCCAAGCAAGACTGAACCTTTCTTGCAAAGTTCTGCTAGGCTTTTTAGCACTTTTCAAGGGTTAGGTAAATAAAGTCATCACTAGCAGCAGCTGTTAAAGGAAAGAGAGCGAGGGTAGAGGTACCAGGAGATGTAGATGAGAGTTCTGAACCAGCTATCACCTACCTGTATAACTTTGAATAAATTATTCCATTTCACTGAGCCTCAATATAAAGGACTCATTTTTAAAAATAATAAATAAGGGGGCTAAATTAGGTGACATCAAAAGTTTCTTTCACCTCTTTGATCTTAAATATTACTCAATACCTACTCTATTCAGAGCATCTATTCCCACAAGATACCACTGGTAGCCCAAGACTGTGCCATATTCCTATTTTGCAATGTGGCAGCTGAGATTCTGGTCACTTGTACATAATTCATCCTTAGGTCTATCTTAAGTCCAGGAATGATTTTGTTCAAGCGGTGTCTTCTCTACCCTTCAGACATCAGATTTTTAGATAAAACAGTGAGGAACTGCTTGCACTGACATACACATTTTACTCTAGCAAGTCAGACCAAATCCAAACTGGATTTGAAAAAGTGCACTAGAAGCAGAGTTAAAAATGCAGATTATACTTAAAGTTCGGCAGAGATAAGTGGTAAAGTCCTATCCCCAAACTGTTTTATTTTCGGTGTTATAAAGAATTCTATAAATAAATAAGAGATTATTTAAAATTAAAAAAAAATCATGTTCAAGCAATATCATTGATTGCAAGACACTTCCGGCGACAAGACAGAGACAAATACTTGAAATCTCAACAGCCCTAAAATGTGCTGAGATTTTGTTTTCAGTAGAGCCTCATAAAGAGGTCTTGGGTATTCTGCTAGTCAATGGAATAAAATAACGAGTCACATAGAAGTCCTCCAGCTATGCATTGGACCAAAACGTCCCTGACTGCCTGCCCTATTCCAGAGGATTGGGCTCCCGAGAGCAGTGCAGTGTTGGCACAGAGATTAAAGACAAAGGGTTCCTCCCGGTTCCTGCTCCTTTGAACCTGAGTCAGACCAGAGGAAGAACAATGATGTAACCCAGGAGAAGCAAGGCTGTGATCCAACTTTTCTCCCAGATGCTAACAATATTGACTTGTATGGCATAATTATGCCCAGATGCTACAGCGACAGGGCAGCAGAAATGTCTGACTTCTGTAACTGAACATGGTTTTTTTTGATTGTTATTTTGTTTTTTTAAAGGCAGCAAAGAAAAAAGAAATCGGTCCCATTGCTTTAGCATCTCAGGTCTTGGCGTGTTTCTGCCAGGGCAAGTGATAATCTCTCTGAGCTCTTCTGTGCTTTGACAGCATCATAAAGACTGGTTTCAATATTGGATAACATAGCTTTAGGGAAAGCCTGACACTTAGTATCCCACTCAGAAGGGATAAGTAGGTCACTGAGGGTCTGGAAACCATCCCTGTAAGTTATAATTGGATCTTCCAAGGAAGTTTAACTTGGATAGAGGAGTAGAGAAATGCCTTCAAATGTTTGCAAACATGTGAGGAGCTTCCTACTTCTCTGTTTTTCTAGAAGGCAAAACAAGTGAAATAAATCTGAAAGATTTCAGGTCACTGTACTGAGGCCCTTTCTAGTAGTTAAACATCATAGAAGTGGGGCAAGTAGCCTTATGAGGTGATAAGCTCCCTGTCATTGATGGGAAGCGGATAGAAGCCAGTTGAGTATTTGTCAGTAATGCTGTAAGCACGATTTCCATTCTGCCTGGGAATTTGGAAGGAAAAAAAAAAGTCATCAATGCTCTCATGATGAGAAAACTGAACTGATGGCGAAATATGTAGGATTTTTGGAGCCAGTTACCTCTCTTCAAATCTCTATTGTGAAAAGGATGAAACTAGTGTTGTAGACCTTCTTGAAGAAGTCAGCAGAAGGGACTATTGCATAAAGATAGAATGTCCCAAATTGAGACAGCATCTTCTGAGAACATGGATTTCCCCTTAGGTAGAGTGAGGATAATGATATTGGCCACGCGTTTACCTCCCAGAGATTAGTGAAAGTCTGTGGCTCAGTATTTTTAAAGAGCTTTGAATGGTTGCAGCGGTTACTGTGTCCCTGCAGATGCTTTGGAAGGGCAGTTATTTTGATCAGAATGTCACTCAGAATCAGTAGGCTGGCCTCATGAATCACTGGGGGAGGATAATGTAGTTGAAATTTGTTATGTCTTGTCAAATATTTTAAAATAATAATATGTGGTGTAATAAATAAAGTACTTGGTTTGATGCCCTAATTTTAAAGTCATTTCGTTTTCTGGAAAAAGAAAACTGCCCACACCGAGGTCCAAACTACTTTAGTTTTTATAGTTCCAAATGTCTATGGAGCATCAAGCCAGGTCATTTAAAATTATGTCAGGTGGTTTCATTTTAAATTCATTTTGTAAAAAGCCCCCCTCCCCCATCTCTGGGGAGAATGGACAGCAAAAGCAGGACCTTCACAAAAGCTGAATGTGCAAAAACTGACTGGTACTTCTTAGCAAGCCAGCAGGGTCCTAGAGTGGGTCCTATGTTGGGTTCTGGAGGAGAGTCAAGCCTGGATTTACACAGTGCTCTGAACACAGTAAAGGTCCAAGCAATGGGAAAAGCCTAGTTAATCATCTCGGAATTATGAATTCTTCTTTGCTGTTTTGCTTTGGATTCACTATCTCGAGCTGACCTCTGAGGAAGGTTGAATGTGCACATGGAACCAGTGCTTTCCTGTGAGGTAGAGGAAGCAACTTCTGACTTGGGAAAAACCCTTGAAATCTACATATTGTCACCAATTATTCTTGTGCTTATCAATCACAATATCAAAATGATTTTGTAATACAACTCAAACCTCAAGGGACAACAAGATTCCAAAATATGAGTTCTATCTAGATAATATTTCTGTCCACGGGTCTAGCTATGTATCAGTATCCATGAGAAAAGTAGAAAAAAGTTTAACAACATTTCTGAGAACATGTTGAAATTAGCGATCACTGCACTCAAAAAAATATTTTAAAAATGGAAAACAAATCAGTTGACAAATGAGTCATCGACAGATCAGTGCGGTAAAAATAAACAACTCTAGACTGATGGCGCTCAGCTCTGGTTTATGAGATCAGCGAGCAGTCCCTCCTGGGAATGATCATCTTAGAATGTAGTCCTGCTTAGGTGAGCCTCCCCATCTTTCACCATTCCAGTTAAAAGGAAACGAAAACAAAAAAACGAAACAAAACTCTTAGGTAGGTAGTATTAAGGACACACAAGTATTTCAGGTTTGATTTGGAACTGTGGGGAAATAAAATGTGTGACATAGAACAAAGCTGCAGCCTTTACAGATTGTTTTCTAGGTCTTTGCAGTCAGGGTCAATATTCTAGGGGGACAGAGCCCTTAATTGGATCAGGAGTGAAAATCCTGTTCCCAAACCCATTAGTTAGCAGCTTCACTACCTCGGACAAATCGCTTCACCTTTCAGAGACTTGTTTCGCAAATAAATGATGGTAGAGTCTAGACAGTTGCCTTGGGTCAAGTTCTTCTGGGGACAGACTTTGAGGGAGAGAGATCAGAGGTGAGTGAGTTTATTGGGGTGCTCTAGGAACACCTGTGAGGGAGTGAAGGTGGCAGAGGGAAATAAACTCTTTTGCAACAGAGTCCTCAACTGTTCCTACTGGCTCCAGAGCTGGGATGGCCTTCGGAGTTGTCCTGAACTACACAGGAGTCAGCCTTTAGACATTCGTATGTCACTTTGTCAAGTCATTGAGGCTGTCCTCCAGGAAAAGGTGTAGCAAGAGGCCTCTTTTCAGCAGTTCCTGGGAAAGGAGTCAGCTATGATTTGTCATCAGGCAACATTTCTAGCAGTTTAGAAAATGAGTGCCTCTGAAGGCTAGATCTGAGCGATGTACCGTGGCACCCACTTTGACAAGCAGCACTATTTCCAGTATTACATTCTGTGATGTTAAAGTATTGTGCAGTCGCTGAAATCAGGGTATTTTTATATCTGATTACCCATGAAATTTATTCCCTCTGTGTATACTACTTCTCCCCCCATCTAAAGTTCCAGAAAGATTTTCTGCACTTTCATGTCCATTAAGGCAAAAGGCTTTTATTCTTCTAGTTTTATAGTTTCTGTTAGTCCTCCTTTTCAGGTAAATGAGCACTGCATGATAGTTTCTTTTGCAGTTTTGTGGCATTTTAAAAAAAAAAACCATAAAATAGTCATTATAGAAGTCTCCATGAGGGGCGCCTTGGTGGCTCAGTCGGTTAAGCATCTGCCTTTGGCTCAGGTCATGATCTCAGGATCCTGGGATTGAGCCCCACGTCGGGCTCCCTGCTCAGTGGGCAGCCTGCTTCTCCCTCTCCTCCCGGCTCGTGCTCACTTGTGCTCTCTGTCGCTATCTTTGTGTCCCTCTCTCTCAAATAAATAAATAAATATCTTGAAAAAAATAACTAAAACATCATTTAAAAAAAAAAAAAGAAGTCTCCATGAGATAGGTTCTCCCTTTAGGTTCTGTCGCTTCTAACCAATTCCAATTTTCGTTTCTCCATTAGGAGAAATTTTTTCTTCCTACCTTCTATCCATTGTTCATCATCCTTCCAACCAACTTACAGCCAATAACTTGTCCCTTTACAATTTAATATTCATAATCACATTTCTTTACAAAAAGAAGGTTTTTATCTGTATTCAAAATCATATGCCCTGGGGATCTTTTCATAAAAATGAAAATAACTTTTAGGTCATGGAAGGAAGTATGAGTAGTGAGTTAGTGAATGGATTGGGAAGGTGGGTAGGGAAAGCGGTATATGATTAAGAGATAATCATCAAGGACTAGTGAGTGATGTGTGCTTACGGAAGCATGATGACCTAGCCTTGAATATCGGACTTAGGAAGTTACACAGGTGTCTGGGCTTTTCAGAAAGTGTTCATGCCATCGATCAGTATCTTAGATCAGCTTATTCGGTGAATAATGACAGTGTCGAATGGAATGAAACATACAAGGTGGGAGGTTGATGAAAGTTAAAAAAAAAAAAAATCCGGTAAAGGATGAAGAAGAAAGGCATAATAACCTGTAATGGGCCAACCAACACATTTAGATTCCATTCACAACTTACTATCTTTCACCTTATTGGTAAAACAAACAAACAAAAAAACAATAAACACAAGAGCACCTTGTTCATCTTCAGCATTGATTTGTTTTTTCTCCCTGAGATACTTCCTTTCCCATTTTCTCTCTCTGAGTAGACTGTTGAATGTCTTGGCCATTGGTCCAGATTTATTCTACTTTGAGAAGTTCCCTGACCCCTTGCTTGACAGCCCCAGGTCCAATCAGTCACTTCTCTGTAACTGATACTCTTCCACGGTCTTCCTTGGAGATTTTATCAGTGCACTCAGGATACTCTATTACAATTATCATTTCATGTAACAAACACCTATTTAGTTTCTAGTCTGTGCCAGGCACTAATCTCAGTGATAATTTGTCTAATCCTCATTACAACTCTATGAAGGTAGTACTATTATTTTGACCAGTTTACAGATAAGGACACTGAGGCACAGAGAGTTGAACACACTTCCTGTGGTCTCAGAGCTAGTAAGAAGAGCTAGGATTCCAGCCCAGGGGATCTGGCTCCACAATATTGCAGTTAACCTCTATGCCATGTGGCCTTTCTGTCACTTGTCTGTTATGCTCATTAGACTGGGAACTCCCTACTTCTCATGGGAAAAAAATAGCTTTTTTATGATATAAATAATACTCTCCCATTGTAAACATTAAATCAATGCCTAAAATAAACTGAAGGAAAAAAGGTTACCTGGCATGCCATTACCCTGAACCTGCCTGAAATAATCATCACTAGAATTTGGGTGTTTATCCTTTCATGTATTTGTTTACTGAACCACCCACCCACACCCAACACATATAATTAAATGAGATCATATCATTTTTTTTATCATGGATGTTATCTGCCCTCCACCTCCCAGAGTTGTCAGTCCCAATAAGACTTGTTAAAAATCAATACATGAAAAATACCATTTATTTTCTTCTCTTACGGCCTTATGTTTCACCTATGTTAATGGAATTTTTTTTTTTTTTTAATGGGATCATATTGGGGCACCTGGGTGGCTCAGTCGTTAAGCATCTGCCTTCAGCTCAGGTCATGATCCCAAGGTCCTGGGATCGAGCCCCACATCGGGCTCCCCGCTCTGCGGGAAGCCTGCGTCTCCCTCTCCCACTCCCCCTGCTTGTGTTCTCTCTCTCGCTGTGTCTCTCTCTGTCAAATAAATAAAATCTTTAAAAAAAATAAACTAAACTAAAATAAAATGGGATCATATTAAACAAAATACATAATTTTTTGTAAGTTACTTTTCTCACTCCACAACTTCTCCCAGTCACTTCCGACAGCCCCAATTCATTCTTTTCACCGGACACATGACATTCATCCCACTGCGTAGACCACCATGCATTCAGCTGTTCTCCTGTGGCATTAACTTGGTTTTCAGCTCTGGACCATTGCAAATAATGCGGGGCTGCATCTTTAGCCCTTGTATTTCTGACATTGTGCTGGGCACAGTGGGATCATCTGAATAAATATTTATTGGATTTAAAAAATGGATAGGATAGTAGTCAGACATTAGGAAGAATAAACTAGTTTTTCTTAATTTACAAAGTGGGTGTGATTCTGAGGGAGTCTTATATAAATAGAATTTTAATAAGGGAATTATAATTTAAATGTATGAGGAGCTTACATTTAAAAGACTCATGTGAGGGGCGCCTGGGTGGCTCAGTTGGTTAAGCGACTGCCTTCGGCTCAGGTCATGATCCTGGAGTCCCGGGATCGAGTCCCGCATCAGGCTCCCTGCTCGGCAAGGAGCCTGCTTCTGCCTCTGACCCTCCCCCCTCTCATGTGCTCTCTCTCTCTCATTCTCTCTGTCTCAAATAAATAAATAAAATCTAAAAAAATATAAAAATAAAAAAAATAAAAGACTCATGTGAGGGGCGCCTGGGTGGCTCAGTTGGTGCAGCGTCTACCTTCTCGGGTCATGATCTCAGGGTTTTGGAATCGAGTCCCGTATTGGGCTCCCTGCTCAGTGGGGAGCGTGCTTCTCCCTCTCTCTCTGCTGTTCTCCCTGCTTGTGCTTTCTCTGCTGTCAAATAAATAAATAACATCTTTAAAAAAAATAAAAAACTCATGTGATAAATGCTTCCAAAGGTATACAATTGTCCTTATTTTTTTTCTCTGATGAAAAATCAGTTTCTTCATGTAGAATGTTTGCTTTAAGTGACCTGCTTTGGAACTTCATCAAAACACCTCTATCTACACACAGTTCATTGCTCAAATACCTTTTGCTTTGTGATCTTGTCCCTCTATTTCCAGCCTGGTTTTCTCCTACTCCTGTGTACAAAATGTACGTTCTGCCCATACTAAGCTGCTTCCAGTCACACAAGCACATAGGCTTTTTGATACAGCCATGTCAACCCTCAGCTTGGAATCACATTTCTGTCACCACACTGTCACTGGTGATTTCTGCTCATCCTTTCCAGTCTGAAATGCCACTTGCTCTGCAGAACATTTTTTTTAAAGGTTTATTTATTTATTTATTTATTTGAGAGAGAGAACAGGGGGGAGGGGCAGAGGGAGAGGGGAGCGCGGAGCCCATGCTGGGCTCGTTCCCACAACCCATGAAATCACGACCAGTGAGATCACAACCTGAGCCGAAACCAAGAGTTGAACGCTTAACTGACTGCGCCACCGGGCGCCCCTCTGCAGAACTTTCTTAAATCTCCTCTCCTGATCACTTTCCTGCACAGTTAACAATGTTTTTGCATTTGATCCCATAGAATCTATCCTATACGTCAGTACAGTACTTAATCTTCTATTTTAACTCATCTGTATGACTTACAACACAAGACCGTGGTTTGGTTTGGTTTTGTTTTTAGGGTTTGAAGTTTGTCTTTTTTTTTTTTTTTTAACTTTTTCTCCAGCAGTCTTCTCAGTGTCTGGTGTAGAGAAGGTGCTCAAAAATATGTGTTGAATGAACGAAGATAGAAAAAATAAAAATGTTCTGGCATGGAATCACGAAAACCGCCCAGTAACCAGTATTAAAAAACTTGGTGGCATCTTAGAGAAAACAATCTGGGGGCTCTGACACTTTCCAGAGGACACTTCCCCGGAAAAGGAGGAGCAAGTACTCTGATCAGAAGTTGAGTACAAATCCTCTGAGGCCCCTGATTACCCGACACTGACAAAAGAAAGGTTCTCCACAGCCTGCCACTATTACTATAAGGAAGTCCCAGCTCATATGATTCATAGTTAAATATTTGCATGTCCTCTGGCTAAGAAAAACAAAAGCTACAACATTCCAGAGCCTTTAGGCATAGAAGACCTAGGGACTTTCCCAGTTATTTCTCCTTAGAAACTAGTACCTGGAGAGGCCCTGTTTCATAAAAGCAAGGCATGCAAAATGGGAAGAAAGTGAAATAGCTCTCTGCTCAGAATTTAGAAAGTATATCAAGGCCAACAAAGCAATTATTAAAATTGATTATCAATGTTCTGATACTTTGGTATTTCTGGGGTTTTGTTGCTGTTCTCTAGAATAAGCTAGAAAGCTGATAAAGTGTGGTAAACATTATAAATAAAGAATGGCAAAATACAACAAAATGATTTTCCCAAATCCCTATGGTGGGCTGAGCTCACAGTCCTCTGACACCACCAGTCAGGGCCCTTACTTGAGCTCAGAGTCCTCCCCATTCTCTTTGGTGGGCACTTTAAATGTATTTCTCTTCCAACAGCCCTGAAAGTTTGGCATGATTATTTCCACTTCGCAGATATTATTTCCATTTCACAGATAAGGAAATGGAGGTTAAGAAAAGTAATTATCAATAACTGTTATGATCAGGATTTGAATTCAGGTGGTCAGGAGGTGGCATTCTGCAGAGAATGATCTCAGAAATGCTATGTGGGAACCTCTGCCCCCTTTAGACATAGAAATATATTTTCTTATTACCTGAAAATTTGAAATTATAGCTTTATTCTTGTGGTTTAAGGCAATGGAGTCTCTCTACCTTGTTAATGCAAATCTTCCCCAAATCTTGCAATCCATTTATAATTCAATATGAATGAGCTTATCAGATCCTTTCTAGAAAACAATCGTGATTAAGGAGTATCAACAGTTATTCTGTTGTTCTTCCCTAGCTTCAGTCTTGCAGTGTTCTTCAAGCTCTGGGTGGCAAATCCTTCAGAACCCATCATTAATCTGAGGCCAAAGGATACAATTTTCCTCCTTAGGCCAAAGGATACAATTTTCATATTTGATAAAGTATGTGTAATGTTTGGGGGCCTACAGAACACCAAGAAGGATCTTCTAAAAGTGCCCACACTGAAAGACTCCCAGTACTAGGAAGTCAGCTATATGACAGAAGGAATAGAGACCTCCATGGCTCGCACCTAGTAGGTGTTCCATAAACGCCTTCCACAAATAAGCTCATGTTAGATGGACTGGCAAATGGAGCCCCAGTTCATAGTTCCAGCCTTGGTACTAACTCGTTTTCGATCCTAGTCCCAACACTTCTTCTCAGAACCACACCTGAAAGAAAATGCAGCACAAAGGGCATGATCTCTTCACTATGACAGGGGGGCTGTGGGCCTCACAAAGAAGCACCCACAGCCAGAGCATGTCTCTGAGTCTCTGATACAGAAAATACGAAGCTGCCGGGAAGACAAGGGCAGTGCTGACATCTGCCCGGCCCCCCTCCCTCCCCGCCCCCAACCCCACACTCACATTCTCTCTGTCTCTTTGTCTCTCTCACCTGCAACTGTACCCAAATGATGCCATTACCAAGTATAAAGTAAGTGGCCCCATGGCTTGCCATGGCTTGCCTAAGAAGGTGATCAATAGCCCACATTCTGGAGAGATCTCCAGAGAGAAATCCAGAGTACTTTCTTCATTTAATCCAAACTAACAAAACTTCTTATCTTTTTTGTTCTTTTTTGTTCTTCCATTATTCACTTCCTTCATCTTTTATCACACATTTATTGAAGGTACACTTCGTACTGGGCACTTACATATGCGCCAGAAATAGAGTGATGGTGAAGAGAGGCAAGGTCTTTGCACTTATATTCTAGTGAATGGAGCAGATAATCAACAATAAATAGGATAATTTAAAGCAGTGATTAGTGAGAGCAAACAAAGCAGCAATGGGGCAGAGAGAGACTAGCCAGGTCCGGTCGAGGGGTTCTCTATGGAGGCTCTTGGAAACCCTCTCAGGCAGACCTGAGGATGAGAGCAAAGGAGAGGTCTAAGGAGAGGGAAAAAAAGTGAAAAGTCCCTGAGGCAAGAATGAGCCTAGTGTGTTCTAAAAAATTAAATAAAAAATGTCTTTGTGGTGTAAGGAACAGAGAGAAGACATTGAAGAGATAAGCAAGGTGCCATGGTCAAATTCTGAAGGAGTTGAGATGTTGTTCTAAGGACAATGGGAAGTCATAGGAAGGATTTCAGAAGGGGGCTTACAGCATCCAAATGGATGCTTTAAAGAGCACCAGGGCTGTGGTGTGACCAAGTGTGGTGGCAGGGAGAACTATTGTGGGTCTGTGGCAGTGTCCAGGGAAGGGATGATGCCAGCCAAACTAAAGTGCTTACCTTGCGGACTGACAGGTCTTGACGTGTGATCTTTTCTAGAGGGAGAAGTCACACAACTCTGGCAGATTTCAGACCGAAGGTTCCCATGCCTTTGAATAAGGACCACATGCACACAACTTCACACTAACATGAAATTGATTAGTTCTGTCCCTTCCCAGAAATCAAATTCTGATTGAGAGAAGGACCCCGAGTTACTGAAGAAACAAAGGGGATTATTGCAAAGAAAAAAAAATTGCCACAGTAAAAGGAAAGGAAGCCTGAACTCTCAAAAAGACACATCACCCACTGTATAGCAGCACTAAGGGCCAAGCCTGCATATCCATGCAGTCTATGAAGTCTATTTTCTTGTGACAGTGTCAAGCTGAAAAGATCTATAGGCATCACGGAGGTCATTCATCATCTCAGAAATAAGAAGACTTAACAGAGGAGATTGAAATGCTTCACCTGGGGTCACGGTTCTAGTTATTGCTATGACCAGATTTAGAGCACTCATCTCCTAGTGCTCAGTACTATGCTTTATTATTACTTTTTAACACATAACCTGATTTGTTCCTAATAGGTTTGTAATACACAGTCCCTGAAATGTAAAGATTCCTCACTGTTTGCCATAAGGCAGCAAATGTGTCATTTGAAATTTTAGGACACGTGTACACCTCATTAGAATTATTCTCACTTATTCTATCCCTTTAACATGAGCTACCATGCAGTAGACTCTCTTTTAGAGAAGAAGGGAGGAGAAGGGGAGTGAACTGGACAAGGGCAGGGAGGAATATGGGGAAAGGAATACCGCTTGAAAGAGTTAATAATATCTTTGCCTTAGACTCAAATATATGATGTTGTTACCTTCCGGACATTAATCATGTTGTCTTTTTCATTTTTGTTGAAAATGGGTACAAAGGTGGTAGCCTGGCACCGTTCTCCTTTATGTAACTTTTCCTACATTCCTTATTTTGGGTGAGATGGGTAGCTCTACAATCTTAACTTGATGGATGCCATAAACCATGGAATAGTCTACAACAATGCAATTTGCTTGGTCAGTGCTAAGCATCTGTGCTCATCATGAAAGAGCCTTTGAAATATTTATGTGCACACTAAAAGAATGGTAGAAAATCAAGCAGTCGGGTGGATTTCACTGGATTCTTTTCTCCAACAACTGGGACCCTCCTCTCTGGTACTGATTTTAGGAGACCTTGGAAAATTTTCTATCTCAGCAAGCCCCAAACTTTTCAGTAAAACAGAAAAAAAGACTGATATTTTATGAGACATGTTTCGACCCTTGAATGCAGAGGCACTTTATAAATAGACAGTTGCTGTCATCCTTCAATGAAATCTTTATCACCTGGTGAAATTATACTTTGATAAGTACAAACATGCCCGGGTGCCCACTCCACACTCTGGAGGATGTTCATTTGTAAGCTTATTAGCGTCTCCAGCATTTAGCAGCTCATCCCAGTTGCCCCATTTGACTTCAAGTCCCTAGTGAGCCCTTGGGAGCTGGAGTCCTCCAAGGGAACTTCAAGGGGGAGTTCAGAGCTCAGATCCACCAAGGAAAGGAGAGCCAAGATAAGGACTAGATCTCTGAGAAAATAGATGAAAAAGTCAAATCCACCACTACTTTGAGTCACTGGCACAGAGAGGTGGCAGCCAAACTGACTGTTATTTTGTGGAGTCATGGTGATTCAAAGAGAACAGAAGCCTTCTTTTCCCCCTTGCAATTATTTCCGTGGGCTCTGTTCTCCTGCTCTGCCTGGATTTGTCAAGTCTGAAAGCCAAAGGAGAGTTGAATGTGCGTCCTGGTTGCCTACTGTTAATAAAAAGGACAAAAACAATTCAAATAGTTTTTCTGACAGTAACCATGCAACCCTAATTCATCATTTCCTCTCCTCATCCCTCAGCCCCAAGTGCTAACTTTACCTCTCTGACTTCTCCAAGTGGAGTTAAGAACCAGTGAGAACAAGCATCTTCATCAAGGCAAGTAGGGTGTAGACTTCAAAAGGTAATGAAGTGGGCTAGACCACACGTGAAAGAAGTTCTCGTGTCGTGCAAGCTCTGATCCGATCAGGACCTTGCCAGGCAAACATCCAGGAAGTCACAGAACTCTTAGTGTTTTGCGGTTTATGTCTGTTAAATGGGGATGTTAGCAATGACTTTAACTGATATTGAGGAGGACTTTCTGTGTGTTAGACACTGTGCTAAAAGCTTTATGCGCATTATGCAATTTAATCTTCACAACCGATTTATGAAATGGGCATTTCCTAGACAAGGAAAATGAGGTTTAGTAATTTACCTGTGGTTCCAGCCAGTAGTGAAGGGAAGATTCCAACCCAGGCAGACTGACTCTGGAGTTGTCCCACTGTCCTCCTCATCCCATCATGGGAGGCTGAATGAAACATTGTGTATAAGCTTGGAGATAAAAACTACACGATATGAGAAAGGTTTTATTTATCATTTCTATTCTTTACAACCTATAGGTTGTAATCTCAATAAGGATCATGTTATCAAAAAATTTGCTTGGTGAGCTCTGAGGGAGTGGCTTTTTGAAGTCAGGCAGAAATGATTTCCAAAGAGCTTGACTTGTTCCTTTCCCTCTGCGGTCAAATGGTGGTGGTTCTAGGACTTCTGCCATAGAACTAGATATATGAGTGACAGGAATGGGAAAACATAGCACTGATGCACAGGGCTCATAGATTGTCATTTAATAAGACGTCCATGCCATATTATTTCAACCTGTGCAACATTTAAACAATACACATGTGTGCACTTATACACGCACATGCACATGCATGCACACACACGCACCTTCTGCCCTACCTTGGGCTGTGGTCAGCTTATGGAGGCTGAATGACAAGAGGCAATTCTTCCCTAATTCAACCATTCTGAAACTGAGAAGTATTAGGACTTTCAATATCTGTCAAATCCTGGAGAACAAAAGCCTCGTTCAGTGTCTCATCTCTTCATGACTGTCTTATAGAAGTACCATTTTTGCCTATATCCCTTTGGTAACCTACTTGATTTTGGTGTTGCTAGGGAGTGCTATAAAACTGGTTCTAAGATATACTTCCTTCTGGTGAAGGAAGTCCCAAGGAAGCAGAAATGGAATTAGTTCAAGGAACTTAGGTATACCATACAAGTTGGCTGGATGTGCCAGCCAGCAAGTCCAGCTCTCACTTTGCATTCATTCATTATCCTGTGTAATCCTCATCACAACCTCCCCCCACCCCCGAATTGGGGGTTATCTCCTTCTCCCAAAGAATGAGAGGCCCAGAGAATTTTAAGAACATGCCAAGGTCATTTAGAGAATATCAGAGCTGGGAATCTAACTCAATCTCTTAGACCCTATGCCCTGTAATTATTCTGCTCTATTTGGGGTCAGCCAATTACAGCCAATGGGCCAAATCTGACCTGCTGCGTGCTTTTATAAATAAAGTATTATTAGAACGGAGCCATGCTCATTCTTTTATATTCCATCTACTGCTGCTATTGTGTTACAACAGCCTAGCTGAATAGTTGCAACCGAGGCCATATGGCCGGCAAAGCCCAAAATATTGATTGTTTAGCCTTTTACAGAAAAAGTTTGCCAGCCCCTAGACAATCCCCAAACATGATAGATTCAGCTCAGATTGTTCATCTCAGGGTGTCTACATTTTACATGTCTCTCTGAAACCATTGCCTACAGATCTATAGACTTCCTGTCTTAAGCCCAGCTTCCTCTCTATACATTTGTTTTCTTCCGCAGAGCAAGAAGAAACCTGAATTCCAGACAAGTCTCTAAGAATGAGTCATGTGTTAAAAGGTTCTATTCCACTTTGTATTTCTAGAACATGTTTCTTTCATAGAAATCAAAGTATTTTCTAAAACCCATTCATTTGTCAGGCATCTGGAAAACTCGCATCCTTTGGCAGAGGGGAGAGAGTAGTTATTCACTCTGGAAAAGTGAGACACCAGTCAGCTTATGGATGAAACCCACATTATGTCATCCGCCGGGTCTACATAGAGTGTAAGGTCATAGGAATGAGGTCTTTGGCCGTCCGGGTGATCAAAATCTTAGATTTCTGAGGCAAGTTTAAGGTTCTACATATCCTGTGGTCTGTGAGGCCTGAGGATAAAACCAAAAGAGTAGCAATGCAATTAGAGCTTCCTTCACTCCTGCCTGATTGCCCAAACCACACAGTCACAGGCTGGGGGAATTGGCTGAGCTCATGCGTTTATTGTCTGTGGCCTTTCTCGGGTGGTGATAGACATGCTATCATCTCAGTTTTTAAGGGAAACCAGATTGCAATGTTAGGAAATAGATAAAGGAGAGGTGGAGACATTTTTAAAGGAATGTGATGACTTCCAAAGTACAAATGTAAAAGTATTTCTGAATTAGTGAATAAACTATTACAAAATATTTTTGAAGAAGTGCCTTAGTAACACATACGATTCCAGTGAAAGTAATTTATACTAGGTAAAAGTAAGGGCCTATTTGAACCAATGTATAAAATGCTAATTTGTGTATCAATTTTAAAATATCTAATACTAAAAGAGAATGTGTCCTATATGGATGTCTGCTTTGCAATTTCTAATGCCATTTATTTTATCATAATCCTCCTCTTCATTTTTGTTTTTTGTTTTTTTGTGTGTTTTTTTGTGGGTTTTGTTTTGTTTACTAATGATATCAAAGTTTATTTCAGTCAAGTCCATCTCCAGGTAGCTTGAGTTCATATTCACATATGGATTTTTTTATGGGTTAGGTATCCAGAAATTTGCACACTCTGGGGAAGAGCCAAACATCTCCAAGTTAACAGAATGGGAGAAACTACAAACCATATATCTGATAAAGAATTAATATCCAAAATATAAAGGGAATTCCTACAACTCAATAGCAAAATCAGCAAACAAACAAAAAATAGCCAGATTTAAAAATAGGCAAAGGACTTTAATAGAAATTTCTCTAAAGAAGACAGGCAAATGGCCAACAGGTACATGAAAAGCTGCTCAACCCTGGGAAATGCAAATCAAAGCCTCAATGAAGTATCACTTCACACCTGTTAGGATGGATGTTATTCAGAAAAGGAAAAAAGTGCTGACAAGGAGGAAGAGAAATTGGAACTAATGTACACTGTTGGTGGGAATGTAAAATGGTGGATAGGAATGTAAATTTGTGCAGCCATTATGGAAAACAGTATGGAAGTTCCTCAAAAAAATTAAAAATAGAACTACCATAACATTTAGCAATCTCACTTCTGAGTGTTTACCCAAAAGAATAGCCGTCAGGGTCTTGAAGAGATATTTGTACTCCCATGTTTATTGCAGCATTATTCACAATAGCCAAGATATGGAAGCAAATTTAATCTCCATCAACAGATGAGCAGATAAAGAAAATGTGGTATATGCATACAAGGGAATATCTTGCAGCCTTAGAAAAGAATGAAATCCAGCCATTTGTGACAATGTGGATGAGCCCTGTAGACATTATGCTAAGTGAAATAAGCCAGCCACAGAAAGACAAATACTGCATAATGCCACTTATGTGAGGTATCTAAAATAGTTAAATTTATAGAAGCGCAGAGTAGAATGAGAGTTGCCAGGGGCTGGGGGCAAGGGAAAATGGGGAGTTGCTATTCAATAAGTACAAAGTTTCAGGTCTGCAAGATGAGTAAGTTCTAGAGATCTGATGTGCAGCACTGTGTCTATAGTTAACAACACTGTACTACTGTATGTTCAAAACTTGTTAAGGGGGTAGATCTCATGTTAAATGTTCTTACCACAATAAAAAAAAAATCTCTAAGTTAAGTAAAAACTGCTTTGGTGCAGCCAAAATAGCTCTAAGAAAGTTCATGTTCTATTATATGCAATTTTAATAAACATATCTGGTTTCCTAGAATACCACAGATTGAATATCAGACCCTAAAAATGAAAGCAAGACTAGTCATCACAAGAGCTACAATTTGTTGACTGTTGATGTTGGGCCGGGCACTCTTCTAAGTCTTCTGTAAGCATTTCACTTGCACAAAAACAATTAGTTGTTTTCTGGAAGTGTTTCTGGAACGCCCCCCACCATTTTGAGGTTGTGGATAGGCATGATGGATTTACAATGACAAAATAATCTGTTCTGCAGAGAAAAAGTTCAGTCAACCATTTAGACTGCCTTATGCCGAAGAGTCTGTCACAAAGGACTTTAAAACTATTTCAACAGCTTGGTTGGGCTGTCTGTAAAGATATCTTCCCAGGAAAAACCTCAGAAAATGCCTCAAAGAAAAGAAAGGTATATAATTCGTATTTGGTTCAATCTATTGTCAGCTCTTATTTTATATATTTAATCTAACTTGTTAAAGCTTCTTTGTGCTCATTGATGCTTACTAGAGAATAATATCACAGTTTCATTCTCTAATCATATGTGAAGTTCAGGGCCAGGCTTAATCAATATTTTTACATCTTCAAATTTAGAAACCTAGTATAGAGCCTTACATATACTAGCAAATGTTTGCCTTTCATCGCAGAAATTTCAAAAGCAGTCTAGTTTTGTTTATGCATTTGTTAATGGTCTTCCCTGCTATGAACTTTAGAAACGTTTAGCGTCCATTTACTTATGACATACACACAGCCCTGATGACCTAACATGCGGATTTGCAGAGCAATAACCTTGCAGCTCATGTCAGCCTCAAGTAAAAGGGGAGGTGGTAGTGGTGAATCTGTTTTTATTACCTGATGCTTCATCATAACGAATCAGAGGATTTATGAGAAATCTTTAGCCATCCCATGAAAAACTTGCTTGCCAGAGATGTACAGATTTCTGCTTTATTAGAAAAATTGTTTAGACTTTACTTGTGTGTATATAAGAAATTGTTTGTCAGAAAGTTCAACAGTCATTTTATGCTACGTCAAACATCCACACTGTTCTGAGTCCACTTTTCCGATGTCATCGGATTCTATAAAATGTGATTTAAACAAATCAGTCCTGGTCAGAAGGACCCATTAGAGGACATCTGCAATATATGAAATTGTGGCTCAAAACATGCTCAGTCTTGGAGTTACTCACTTTCTCTGGGTCTCTGCCATGTATATAGGAGAGTCCAAAACAATGCATAATATTTGCTGGGTCTTCAAGAAGGAAATAATGATGCCTGGAACCAAAGTCCCAGAATTCTCCACAAGCAACCTGCCATATTACAGATTTCTGGGAGAGCTATTTAGTAGGAACTCTCTATTATGGACTAAAAATTTGTTCCCTCCCCCCATTTATACGTTGAAGCCCTAATGTGATAGTATTTGGGGACGGGGCCTTTGAGAGGAGGTTGGGTTAGATGAGACCCTGAGAGTAGGGCCCTCATGATGGAATTAATGGCTTTATCAGGGCAAGAAGAGAGACCTCTTTTGGCCTCTACACACTTGCACTGAGGGAAGCCCACGTGAGATCATAGAATTTGGCCATCTGCAGTCCAAGAAGAGCGCCCTCACCAGGAAATGAATTGGCTGGCACTTTGATCTTGGAATTCCCACCCAAATAGTGAGAAAATAAATTTCTGTTGTTTAAATTAAAAAAAAAAAATGCCCAGTCTTCCCACATAGATAACTACCTGATGGTGGCGACCTTTAGGGAAAGGCCCCTGTTCTATCTAGGAATCCCTTTAACACAAAGTAGCTGAATATCTAAAGCCTGAAAAAAACATCCAGATAACTAATGGCATTTAAAAATGTATATCTGAGGGCTCCTCTCCAAAATATAGGAGGATGGAACTTAGGCAGATGTCATTACTTCCACTTTAAATGTACCCCTTTTTGGGTTCTTGGAAGTGGCAAGTGTGTGGGGCACTTCCTTCATATCAAGGCAACACAGTTCTGTGCACTTTAAAATTATATTAGGAAAAAGACACATCTTGGGGCTGTAGTAAACATGACAGATTTCATCTGGTAATTCAAGATATAAAAGCCACTTTGTTGTTAGAAATTAATTTAGTGGACATTTAAGTTTATTAGACAATGCATGTATTATATATTTTGCTGCTCAGGAGAGGGTGAGACCTGCTGATTTAGAAGAGCAAACTCGATGAGAACCCGTTTCTGCTGTAGGTCGGCCAGACGATACCCTTCTAATGTAGTTTCATATATAAGGAGCTAGCTCACAAAAAAATGTCAGTAGTCTAGTAGGTATGTACTTAATGGGCCAAGCCTAAGATTTGGACTCTCCATTATTTCCTCTGTGGGCAACATATGCATTAACTCTGGCCCATCCATGTTAATGAAAGTCCAGAGCCATCTGTATTCTGACTAAAGGCAGGAAAACAACCATTTAGTTATGGGTATAAATGTTTTCCTTGCTCTGGGGTGGTGCATGCACTTTATGCTTTGAAGGAATAGTTAGATTATATTCCTTTCATTATGGAGAAGCGCCTGTTGAAGAAAGACATGATTCTTATAGCCTGGAAGCTAGCCAAGCAAATTTGTCCAAAGAGGACTCCATCTTTTTCAACTTGATATTGAGTTCTTCATAAGTGAGTGGCGGCCCCATAGATGTCCTGTTTCAATGGTTTTGAGGTCCCAAGCATATGAGAAAAATCCAAATTGCCATAGCTACTGCTCAAAACAATTAGACAGTTTGAGTGCCTCTACTATTCCTAACATGGGTAGGTAGAGTCAGGGTCCTAATGGGACCCCTCCTCAAGCAAGCACAGGGGCCCAACTACTTCATATTCTCACTACAGCACAATACATGAGTGTTTTTACATTTAAGTTAGAATTAAATTGAAAATAACATATTGACCTGGCAAACTCAAACAGTATGGAAGTATATATATGACATGAAAAACTAAAATCTCCTTCCTTGTTTCATATTTCATTCCTTCCTTTTCATCCGATTGTCCTGAACAAAGCACTGTTACATCTGTTATGTGTGAGTCCAGAAATGTTTTGGGTAATAGCTACAGCTAGATAGCCAGTTCACTAGAGCCCTTGGATGGAAATAAAACAGTTTTTCAAAAGGCATCTCTTCCTTCAAGCAAACATTAGGGGGCAACTCTGGGAGGGGGGAAATCATATATAGCTCAATCCATGACAAACCTTTCCCCCTGCCAATAAATGAATGATCTATCTATAACTCAGTGTTAATTTAGATGTGCTTATCTTTCTGAAACTCCCTGTTTTGACAATAAGCTCATTAGTGACAGGAACCCTGCAGGGTCTCGAAGATGATCCCCAAGTGCCCCAATTTTTCAATACATATTAATAGAAGTTCATTGTCAATTCACATGCACCTCCTATAACAAATGAATTCAGGCAGCCCAGATTCCTGAGCTCTTTTCCTTGACACCTCCCATGGTAATGAGATCATTGTAAATTCATGCAACTAAAACCCTCTTTAGTTTGATGTACTTGTTGTTTTTCCATGTCCTTTTAAAGCACAAAGACTACAGCCAAGATTTTTAATAAACAAAAAATGGTTTAATGTTCTGCATTAAATAAATTGAGGAAGGTTAGACAAAATAAGATTTGCAAGATTTTATGCTGGGAGGGTGATAAGGGTAATGGGTGGAATTAATGAGTCTGAAGTGGTCCTGACTACAAAGTTGTTTTTAAAATGTTGCTTTCTCAGAGAACATAGAAACTTGAAACTCAACAAGCATGAATATAGGAAGGCCTTCTCAAAGAGAGGCCGTGGGCATTCTTACACATATGCATTTGGCTTTTCAGGATAACACCTAAACTGAGAGCTGCATTGATGTATGCTCCTCTTTCTCTCATCAGCCTTTAACCAAGTTGTTTGGCATTCAAGATGCCACCCAGGAATGGATTGGAATCCTGTAGATCCCACATTTTGCCAGTTAATTCCAGAAGCTGAGTGGCTTTCACATTTACTTTTCCTTTTTCCTTTTAATCATCACTACACAGCTCATCCCAGCTCCAAGAATCATTCCTTCTCATATCTGCCTATACATCCTCTTTGAGCCCCTTCTGTTTGTTTGTTTGTGGGTCTTGTTTTGGTTTTGGTTTTCAACTCACTTCTATCTATTTCCTGGTTATTTCAGGAAAATCTTTTCTCAAAGCACTTTCTGGTCTATTCCTTTTTCCTTCCCTCTTGACTATAGCATAAAATTTGTTACGATCGAAGTGTCTGGATAGCGTAGGAAGTGTTTTTAAGTGGCACAAAGAAACCAAGGCCATCGCTCTTTTGAACTTGCTTTAGGGTCTACTCAGATATTTTCCTTCACTTTTTCGTCCCTCTGGAGCAAAATCTCAAATAGATTTACTTTTCAGTAAAAATATTAACAGATCTTCCTCCATTGTGCATGATGATTTTTTTCTGTTTTTTAGATATTTTATATACTCTAAAATCACAATGAATTACATTTATACTCAGAAAACAAAAAGAAAAATACCTTATAGCCAGTTACTTAAATTTTATCGTGTGTTTTGAAGTTCTAACTATAATATCAATATCATTTTTTGCTATAATATGGTATATGTGTAGATTTTGGCCATATAATTAGGTGAAATAGGTTTCTGTGTTAATTTTATATTGAGACACAACCACTATCTATAACATCTTTTATGGGAACGTGCATCCAGGGCAAAACAACTATTTCAAGTTTCATTTTAGACAAATTGGGTCCATGCGTTTATTACTTCCATTTTCCAAAGATGATTAATTTGGGAAGATTTGGAATGGAAAAATAATGATTTAAAAGAGGCCACCATACTTTTAAACTAAGGTCCAAATGGTATGCATCTTTGTATCCCAACAGAGTGCGCTTAGTAGGTGTTAAATAATATCTCTGTGTTGGATAAAGAAGTTTGTGAGTGAATGAAGTAAGCATTGAAGCTACTGGCCTCCTCTGTTCTGAATTAACCTCTAAGTAGGACTGCCTCTTGCAAACCAGTTAAAAAATGGCCATTGGCTTCCTAAGTTCATCTATTGTATTAAGGACTACATAATCAAGATGCCTTAGCCCATGTTCCTACATATTTTAAAGGTATGTTGTGAATTAACATCCCACTGATTCACTTATATGTTTTGCTTTGTAATGGATCTGCATCTCTAGGGATAAGACATATCTTGGTAGACCACATGGATATGCAAGTTTCTCACCTGCCCCCTAGTGATCTATCCTTATGGAAAATCATTATACTTATGACTAAGTTTCCTTACAAAAATCATTCTCCAGATTCTGATATTAGGAATTCCAGATTCATAACAGGGCACTGTTTGTACAGACAGACAAGAAATGGACAACAAATAAGAGAACTGGCATACCGTGGGGAGGATTTGAAGTACCACATATGTGGTAAACATAAAGGAGAGTTCCTTATCATCTCTTTATGCCTCTTCACAATTATTTTGGAAACTTCACAGAATATGTCTAGATAACCAGAGTGAAAAGTGAGGTGTAGGACAAGGTATATGAAAATATGAGAAGAATGAGAGATCCTAGCTTTGCCACCTGGTACATAGGATGAGAGGGTTGTATGAGCAAAGTGGGCTCATTTGGAGCTGCAAAGTGGGCAGCATTTGGAGGTAGCAAAGGAATAGACAGTTAAGCCCTGGAGGTGACCAGCTGCCAGTCTCACACAAAGCCCTAATTAGTGGTCTTTCTTGAGCCCTAAACTGACTCCAGGATGGGCTGCTGGCCACCAGCTCTGTCAGGGCTGCTGAGCCTGGGTTGGCTTTCCTCCTTAGCTTTCTTCTTTCTGATTCTCTGCCTTCCTGTGATCCGACTACTTGTAGTGACAGGATTGTGGTTGTCAAGATGCACATTTGATTTCAAAATGGATGTGATAAGCAGATATCCTCCTCTTTTCTGTAGGAGTGTACTTGAATGAACAAATCTTCTTCCTCCAGGGTTTGGAGGAAATGGGAGGAAGCACTGCAGCAGAGAAGAATGGAGGGTGTGGGCAGTAGCAGTCCTGGATCTCTTCCCTTCCTCGGGGGAGACCCACTTTTAAAGAATTTCAAAATGTACCTTAAGTGGTCCCTGCACACCATCTATCTTCTTTCTCAATCCTGCCTTGTGGTTACAGAAGAAACAAAAGGTAAACACTGCCACAAACCAACAGAGAACAATCAACTGTAAGAATGCAGCAGAATATGTTCTTTACTTGAACTTTGAATCATTACATCCGAACGTACTCTTTCTCTTCTTCCAAACCTCCAAAGTGTTGATGACTTTTGTTTTTCGGAATCATGAGCTGCACAGAAATCCTTTCTCTAGAAGTTCATAATTCCAATCGGGAACATTTGGAAAACAATTCTTCTCTTCTTAGCCAAATAAATAATGACTTACCTTCTTCACAAAGAACAAAGTCCCACTTCTAGTTAGAAAGTCGGAAAGGTACAAGAATACCTGTTTACATTTAGCTAACAAAGATGTGAAATTTCTGTAAGAGACTGAAAATTTACTTGAACACTATCTAGCACTGGGCCTGGCACACAGTAGGTGCTCATTAAAAGTCTGATCAGGAGACTTTGATTCTAATCTCTATGTAAGACTATTTACCTTTCTAGGCCACTTTTTCCTCATCTGTAATATAAGAAACAATAATATTATACATGATGTATTATTATTCTTTTTATAATAACTAATATAATAATATATTATAAATATTAGAGCCTTTGTGATTTTATTACGTATTGATTCCTAAAAGACAATGATGTCTCTCTAGATAAGCCCTGTGTCCCCACCACTCAGCACTGTGCCTTTTCCATAGCAGATACTCAGTAAATATTTATCAAGTCATTGTTTGTGTTCAAAGAGAATGTTTAACCTCTTACTGTCTCAGTTCCCGCCTCCCCTTTCTTGGTCTCGTGTTTACTATTAGTATATTGACGTCCTCCGGGCTGCTTCCAGGAATCTAAAAAAAGTTTCTCTTTTGATATAGGGATATGCGATTCAGTTTTTCAGAGACATTTCATATTGATTTACATGACACAGATTAAACTCCCTGTCTCCATATTCCCACATACATACACATAATCTGTTTGTTCTCTCTTCCCTTCCTTTGTAAGCTATTATCGTAGGCAGACTACTTACTTCTTCTTCAAAGAATTCTGAATTCCTAAGTCCGTGAAACCCTGGATGGGCTTATGGCAGGTCTTGTGAAACCCATACATGGCTTTCACAGGATCCATAAACCCTGCTATTGTATGAAATGTGTGTGCCTTTTCATGGAAAGAGGATTGGATTTTTTTAATCAGATGCTCCAAGGGTACTTTGACCCATAAAAGGTTAAGATCCACTTTACTAAATGAATCATGTTTAGTCATTCCAAAAATCCTGCACTCTCCCCTTTGTGACTGTCTCAATTTCTTTAAAAATCTTTTATAAGATAATAAAGAAACTCACTTTACATCTTATAATTCCACTCTACGGCAGGAGCAGCTTAAGGATGTGCCTTAAAGTTTCTATCACTCCATCAGAGGGGTCTCCACTCTCAACCCACCCAAGCCAGGAAGCCCATAACTCATTATCACTAGGCAACATCCTCTTGACATTTCCATGAGCTGCTGTGTCTTGTTACCCTGACCCTGGGCAAGTAAACTGCCCTCACATATACGATGACTCATGAGAAGGTGGTATTTTCACCAGAGTGAACTTGGGGCATGCAATGCATGTTGAGGACACCAGCCTCACTAAAGTAGAGGGCCATTTGGGGAAATAATAGGAAATGAGAGATACAGTGATGTAACAGAAGGGACACTAAATAATAGTAAGGGGCCACTCTTGAGACTGCTATTAACATACTCTAAACTTTAAGGTAGTGCTTCAGCTCTTTAGGCTTTATTTTCTTTCATAGATCAGTACAGATATTGGACAGGATAATATACAGTGTCTTCCAGTTTCGATCTATGTGTGATTCTGGTTGACCAATATTGGACAAGTTAAGGGAAAGATCTAGAGTTAAAGGTCCAAAATTTTAAAGTCTCGAAGTTTTCTAGGTTAAGAAGAAATGGGCAGGAAATTCAATAAATCCAAAGTACTGAACTTATGAAGAAAGGAGCCAATTTAATGGACAAGAATACCTAATATTGTAAAGATCTTATTTCTTCTAAAATTATAAAAAATATAACTCAATTCTGATTTTTTAAAAAGTGGGTTTCTTAAAGTTTTTCAAATTTCTGGAACAAACAGATGAGAATAGCCTAGCCTTCCTCCCACAAAAAAAATGATAATTATGAATAATAAAAAGTTACAGTGCTATTTATGACAAAATAATACAAAGCCACAAAAAATTAAAACAGCATGACATAACACAAAGTAGGTCAATGAAATAGATTTAAAAATCCAAACTACCTGGGCGCCTGGGTGGCTCGGTTGGTTAAGCATCTGACTCTTGATTTCAGCTCATGTTATGACCTCAAGGTGCTGGGATAGAGCCCTGATTAGGCTCCTGTCTCATCAGGGAGTCTGCTTGTCTTCCTCTCCCTCTGCCCCTCCCCCTGCTTGTGTGCTCTCTCTCTCTCCCAAATAAATAAATACATCTTTAAAATTAAAAATGAGAAAAACAAAAAAACACAAAAATCCAAACTACCAGTCATTAATAATAATTATAATGGTAAAACTATACTAATTTTGTACTTATCATTTTAAAAATAACAGTTAAGAAATCAACTAAGGAGGGCACGTGGTGTGATGAGCACTGGGTGTTATACACAACTAATGAATCGTTGAACACTACATCAAAAATTAATGATGTACTATATGTTGGCTAACTGAACATAATATAAAAAAAGAAAAAAGAAATCAACTAAATAAAATGATTTTAAATTTAATAATCTTATGTAATAAAACTATAAGCTTATAATTGTAAAGCTATAAAGTTTTATAGTTATAATCTAATTTGATAATTGTGATAATTTATTATAATAAAGTAATAATGTAGTTATAATAATTAATAAAAAGAAAACAAACAGCCCAACAAAAAATAGGCAAAATATTTGAACATATACCTTCATCTAAGACACACAGATAACCAATAAAAATATGTCAAACAGCACTAGAGATTAGGGAAACTAAAATTAAAATCAGAATGAGATTGTCATAAATACCTGTCAGAATGTCTAAAATTAGAAAGAATGACTAGAGCAAGTGTTAGAAAGGATAAAGAGGAACTGGAACTCTCATACACCGCTGGCAGGAATGTGAAATGGTACAACCACTTTGGACAACATTTTAGCAGCCTGCATAATAAGTTAAAAGTACATCTCCTATTTAACCAGCCATTCACCTCTTAAGTATTTACTCAAGAGAAATGAAAGCATACATCCATTCACAAAGAGTTGTACATAAATATTCATAAACAGTTTTCTTCGTGATAGTCGAAAATTAGGAGCAACCCAAATGTCCATCAACAGATGAATGTATAAATAAATTGTGGCATGTACATACCATAGAATAGTACTCAGTAATAAAAAGGAATTAAACGACACATGCTACCACATGGATGGTACAAAATAATTATGCTGAGTGACAGAAGCCAGACCAAAAAAAAGTTTTACTGTGTAATTCATTTATATAAAAGTCTACAAAATGCAAACTAATCTACAAAATGCAAACTAATCTATATAGAAAGCTTACTCAGTTATTGCCTGGAGACAGAGGGTGGGATGGATTACTAAGGGACAGGAGGACACTTTTGGAAGTGATGGATATGTTTATTACCTTGTTCGTGATGATGGTTTCACCTCTACATGTGTATGTCAAAATTAATCAAATTGTATGCTGTAAATATGTACAGTGTTTTGTATATCAGTTATACTCAATAAAGCCAGTGCGATGTGGCATAAAAATACCGATGTAACAGATTCGAAGTCCAGAACACCAGATATTAAAGGTAGTTTCTCAAATCTGTGAGAAAATAATGATATTAGAGAAAATGGCTAGCCATCTGGAATTAAATTAGATTCATCCCAGTAGCAATGTAAATTCCAAATTGATTTACTCTAACAATTTAAGAGATGAAAGAAACTATAGAACACTATGCAATTATTTATCTGATCTTGAGTAAATATAAATTTCTAAGCATAATACAAAGACAGAATTTTTCAAGTAAAAAGATGATTATTTTGATGTCATAAAAAGTGTTCAATAGTTTACATTAAAATAAATATAAAATTAAGTAATATAGTGAATGTGTAGTCTATGTCATAAATATAAGAGAAAATATTATATCCTTGACATATATGTAAAAAGATCTTATAAAACAATATTGATTTAATTGAACATCCCTGTTTTAAGATTTTATTTATTTATTTTAGAGAAAGAGTGTGCATGTACACGTGTGAGCAGCGGGGAGGGGCAGAGGGAGAGAGAATCTCAAGCAGACTCCACACTGAGTGTGGAACCCAATGTGGGGCTCGATCCCACAACCCTGAGATCATGACCTGAGCTGAAACCAAGAGTCAGACGCTTAACCGACTGAGCCACCCAGGTGACCCCGAACATCCCTATTTTAAAAAGCACTAATCATAAAAACAAGTTTCACCCCCCCCAAAAAAAAAAGATGAGGGAGAAAGAGGGGGAAAGGAAGGGAATGGAAAAAGGAAAAGAAAGGAAGGGAAGGAAAGGAAAAATGATGGAAGGGAAGAAACAGAATTACAAAATTCTTAGCAAGAAAGAGATGTCCCCCATCTTTATAGATTGTTTTACTTTCATCATTGTGTTTTTCCATATTTTCACGCTTCCTACAACATAGCTGTAGTGCTGTACCTGGGTGATCACAAGAATAATCTAGAGAATAGAGAAGTTCAGTGAGCTTAGCAAAGTGTTAATAGTCTTCCAGATGAACAAGGTGAGGAATATATGTCTGTCCAAATGAAGGCAGAGATAAAGGGGGTGTGTGTGAGAGAGAGACAGACAGACACTGAGGAGATTATAATTAGCAGGAGAAATCAGAGCCTTAAAAGGGGAACACATTCTGGTCACTGGAGGACAGAGGTAGTGCCTCAATCCTGGTGTGAATCCAGACTGTCCAAGTACGATGCTGAGAGTTGGTGGGCACTTCAAAGATGCTTGCTTAACCAATGGTGAAAGATATTAAGGGAAAGAATGTATATCACATTCAAATATATGCAGAGGGCAGAGAAATGTTAAGATGTTCACCATAAGCTCCATTTCCTTTAACCTTTACTTATAATTCTCATTTTCCAACCCTTGGTTCAAAGCATAAGTGGTCATTGAACATTGACTATGTAGTCAATGTTATTACCAGACCAGATAAAATCATGCAACACCATCCTGATTCTAAAGAATTTGGAGTCTAGCTAGGAAGATACACCTCACAGGAAATCATCAATAATCACAGATGATTCCTGATTTACCATAGTTTGACTTTACTATGATGTGAAAGCAATATGCATTCAGTAGAACAAGAACTTCAAATTCTGAGGTTTGATCTTTTTCCGGGCTAGTGATATGCAGTATAATCCTCTCTCCCAATGCTGGTCAAGGGCAACCACAGCTCCCAGTCAGCCACTCGAGGGTAAACACCCAATATATATACCACCATTCCGTACCCACACAACCATTCTGTTTTTCACTTTCAGTATAGGGTTCAATAAATAACATGAGATATTCAACACTTTATTATAAAAAAGGCTTTGTGTCAGATGATTTTATCCAACTATCAGCTAATGTAAGCCTTCTGAGCACATTTAACGTAGGCTAGGCTGTCAAAATAAGCCGTGATGTTCGTAGGTTAGGCATATTAAATGCATTTTCAACTTAGGATGTTTTCAACGCACGACGGGTTTGTCAGGACATAACGCCATCATAAGCCAAGGAAGATCTGTAGATAGTAAAGCCGTTTCCTCCATTTCATCATGGGGCAGAACACATTCTAGAATGAAGAGATGATAACCTTCACAGCAGCATGCACTCGCAACACCTAAGGAAATACTTGTTTTTTTGAAGAGAGAACTATTAGACATGAGGGGGCCTTTAAGTTGCAAGGGGAATTCTGTTGTTGAAAAGAGCTAATATCCAATGGATTAAGTCAACATGTAAATATGTAGTCTTGGGAGTCTGTGAGGCTCTCACAGGAATATTAAGTGCTGGGTTTTATGACTGGGGCTTAAACCCATGACATGGGCTTTCAGTCTCATGAAGCTGGCTTAGCAGGAAGGGGCACACAGTGTTGATGGTGCTTCCTGAAGTAACCGACGTCCCATCCAAGCCTTATGAACTGGTTCTTTAGTGAAGCCACAGGGTAGACGTTTTACTGTTCTGTGTCCTTGATCAGAGCACTAGTTAGAAGTTGTCAAGAGAAGAAATAAGTGAGAAAGAAAAGAAATGCTTTTTAAAACTCCTGAGGAACTCATGAGCTATTAGCACAAGAAAGTATTTAGAACTATTTAGGATAGCAAGAGAGGAGATAACGTTGGCTGAAAATGAAATGCTAACGTTTTCAAACAGTGATAAATGTTCAAGAATGTACGTAATGTATCTTCTGCCATTTACTTTTGTTGGTCTTCACCATAAATAGACATGACTTAAGGTATGTCTGAAGATTCATTTCCCTTTTATTGAGCTCACTCAACAAAAGTTTTTTTTTTTTTTTTTAGTATGTCCTGCTTTTATAAACCAAGATCTAATTTGACATGATTACATAATTGTGTGGCCATTCATGCCCCTCCTCCTCTTTCTCCTTTCTGCCAAGTGGAAAGTCTCTTTTTGCCTAGAGCCTTATAGAATATGCTAATTTGCTTAATAGCAATAATGGTTTTCCCACAACAACTAATTCATTTATTTGCTAAATTGTTGTTAAGGACCTATTAGTTGGCAGCCACTGTGCCAGGTGTTGGGAACAGAAAAATGAATAAGACACATTCCCTTCCTTGGAGCTTTCAGCTTAGTGGGGGATTCAGACAATTCAACAGATAATTTGAAAGGACGCTGTGATATGTACACAGAAAAATGTGGCAGACTGCCAGTTGCCTACCCCAGCATAAGATTTTCCCAATTTTCCTTAGAAACAGAACCCTTTCATTGTACCCAATTAAAAGACCAAGTATCCTAGCCAGCCTCTGAGTTGAATAAGCCAAAAGAGGGGTCCTTTTAGCTTTCCTCCCTGTCTAGAAGGCTAATGAAGCAGCTGGAGCTACAGCAGCGATCCTGGACTATGAAGTAACCTTGAGAGCACGAGGAGGTTAAGATTCTAGTAACTTTGTAGAACCACCATGTCAGCCCCAGAAACTTCCTTGCTGACTTCTTTTACATGAGAGAATAAACCTTTGTGTGTTTAAGCCACTGTAGTTGGAGCTCTGACCATTGCAGGCAAAAATCATAGGAAGAGGATGGCCCTTAGGGAAAAACATGGGAGTGGCTCCCCTCTCTGTCGGTGGGGAGAGGTCAGAGATGATGTTCTTGGAGAAGTTGCATTTAAATGGAAACTTCAAGGATAAGTGAACGAGGAAGGTATGGAAAAGTGTTTTTAAAAGAAGGAATACCCCGTGAAGATCTGAATTGGAAGGGAGCTCCCTACAAGATACTAAAGAAAGTCAGGCTAACAAGAGTAGAGTGGATTAAGAAGAACCTGGCAGGATATCAATCTGGAAAATGTCATAGATCTTCCATTCTGCAAAGACCATCATAAAAATATGAACACATAGCTGCAGAGCATCGCAGAGGTCTAGAGGAGAGGTATATTTTGGGAGATAGCAACATATAGATGGTTTTTATAGTCTGGAGAATTTGTGAGGTCACGCAGGGAGAGCGTTACAGGCTAGAAGAAGACCGAGGACAGAACCTTGAGATCCAACGGTTAAAGATCAAGTGAAGGAGAGTCTTCCCATCTCTGTTTTAAAAAGAGAGAAAGAATATCAGCATAATTCGGTGTCACAAAATCTAAGAAATCACTGGGGAAGAGGGCAAGGGTGAGGTGGGGTTTTTTTTTGTTTTGTTTCTAAATAGCCAGAAGGAACCAATGATGCAGGATTTCAAGGAGGGTAAACAGCCCTCTTAGCAGTGTTGCCCTGCTAGAGAGACTGGTGGGTGGACAATTAATTAAGGTATTTACAAACAGGATGAGCTTACGTAAGCCCCTAAGATCCTCAGTTTCAGTATTTGTCAAATAGGGATAATAGCACTCACCTTGTAGTGTCGTGCAAAGACTAAATAAGAAATGGAAAAGGGTCTCTAACTAGGTAAGGAACTGCT
Source organism: Leptonychotes weddellii (assembly GCF_054177405.1). Classification (NCBI taxonomy): domain Eukaryota; kingdom Metazoa; phylum Chordata; class Mammalia; order Carnivora; family Phocidae; genus Leptonychotes; species Leptonychotes weddellii. The sequence continues at coordinate 24,662,735 of NC_138370.1, forward strand.
GTGGTGATTCATTCACCCTTTAAAACTGATTGAAGCTTAGAGGGAAAATCATCACATACGCAGATTGATCTTTGTCTGTCAACCTCTTTTTTTTTTTT
>NC_138370.1:24663332-24696927 GCF_054177405.1 Leptonychotes weddellii
AAAGATTTTATTTATTTATTTGACAGCGAGAGACACAGCAAGAGAGGGAACACAAGCAGGGGGAGTGGAAGAGGGAGAAGCAGGCTCCCCGCAGAGCAAGGAGCCCGATGCGGGGCTCGATCCCAGGACCCTGGGAACATGACCTGAGCCAAAGGCAGATGCTTAACAACTGAGCCACCCAGGCGCCCCTGTCTGTCAACCTCTTGACAATTAATTAGTATATACAGTTTTTTAATTTTCAAGAATTTTTCTATTCCTATGCATGGATTCGTATTGCCCTATCACAGATAAGCCTAGAAAAACAAAACATTCCTTTGAGAGGCCTGGGCTTTGAGAATTTACCCTAAAAGCTAACGAAGCCCAAATGGGAGACCCCCTCCTTGCAAGGCCTTTTTCAAGACTCCTGGGAGGGGTTCTAGCCATGGGTTCATAGGCTTACCCATTTACATAAAATTTGCAAGGTGAGACAATTCAGTTACAATCACTTAAGACCACAGTCTCTTTTCTACTCTGACTTTCCCTCTAAAATATTCCTCTTGTGTGGGTGGAGGGCCCTGGGCATTTTGGAATCCAACTGAGGGAAAGTGGAGTTGGAGATGAATTTATTTGGTGCATAGTGGGATGTCTAGAGTTATTGCAAGGTGTCCCAGAGTAGGAAAGGCTTCCAGAAATATGTGCTGACTCCCATGGCATTTTGTCAGGAAGGTGCAGGGCCAGAGATTGTCTTATGAATGAATGGGTCCCAGTGCGCCAAGCACCAGTGGGATGTGAGCCGTGACAGGACAGGTTTTGAAATGGTTGGAGCCAAAAGCATGTGGAAAATTCTATCAGGCATCAGACGTGGAATTGTGACTAGAGGATTTAGTTCCATTGATGTCTAGTCACAATGGAAATTCTATTCTGTCAAGAATATACATACTAATTCAGGGTATCAGTGTATGCAATTATGAACTCATTGAGTTGTTGCTGTTTTCTTTAATGAAACTACAGGAAACTGAATTTATCAGAATCCTGATGTTTGTAGGGCACAAACCTGTAATAGTACCACAAACTCTGAGTGTCTCTGTAACAACTAAGCTAGAAAATATAATAGAGGTTTTTTTGTTTTGTTTAGTTTTCTGAAATTTGACAGTCATGAACATTTGCAGGGCATTGTTAGAGTAAGTTGTAAGGTTGAAAAAAGCTTGTTTAATTACTAGTAATAAAAAAATGAACACATTTCAATCAACCATGTTAAAGACTGATTCTCTTTCAATTTTCTCAATAGAAAAAAAATTGTAAGATCATTGTCAGGTGAAGACAATCAGAAAATATGCAGGGGAAAAAAAGGTAGGGAGAAAAGTATCATCAAGATCATCAGGCAGTTAATAAAAATATGTTGTTTTTCTGAACTTTGTCACATTTGTGGTCTTGTCAACTTTTCAAATTTTGTAATTGGTGGAATTTCTTTTTTTTTATTTTAATAAATGTTCACTTTTTGTCCATTGTAATTTATATTTATAATGTTGTGTTCTTCACAATTCTTGAAACGGTATGCATCTCACAGCCCACCAAATCTGAGCTAGTGTGCCCCTTTGTGCGGTTGTCCCATTGTGTGCCAACAGCAAGGCCCAGGGTCTCTTCTTACATGGTCCCTGCTTCCCTCCACTGTCCCTGAGGAGTCAGCAGTTAATGACATGATCAGCCTGCTTCCAGTTCCACGCAGTTGGTATGGAAAACAGAACCTAAATGCCAAAAATGTGAGGTTTTGACTGGTGACTGGTAGGGTTGGCCCTTGGTCCCTTGGGACATATGCAAGAACTAAAAACACCAAACTTCATTTTAGAGGGTCCCAGATTTGATCCTGACTCTGCCACAAAATGTGTGACCTTAAAAACGAACTCAGTTCTCCTGAGCTTCAATGTCCTTACGCATATGACAGCCTACTCCATACCTACTCCAAGGGCAAAGGGAGTTTATATACATAAAGTGCATGTTGGATTGTAAGGGGCTATTCGGATGTAAAATCTGATGACTTTTGCTCTTCTTCTCCATCCCTGCTGCTCACATACCCGTATTTCAGAGAGGTGTCTGTACCCGGAACAAGCAAACAGCATGGTGTCCCTTCAGAATGCTATTATCAAAAATGTGCGTTTGGCATTTCCTAAACAGGGAGGCTGCATGTAGTGAGTGAAGGGCTGGAAGAGGATGACCACTGGTGGCAAGAGTCTCCTCTGGCCCTAAACTTGCATATCCCACTGAACCAAATGGAAAGCCTGCACGCACCCAAAAGCCACTTACTTCGTAGGCTGTGCGGTAAGCCAAACAGCATGTGCTATGGTGCTCACGGCTATTGTAGGGGGTAACCCTACACCCCTTCTGGCCACATACAGCACGTTTCATGAAGGTACTCCTTGTAACATTGGTTTCTCATCCCATGTCATTCCCAGTGATTTGTATGCATCCCTTATTGATGGGCATCCTCCAGAACTGTCCGATTGTCCCTCCCTTTAATCCAGCCCTGGCCACAAAGACCATTTTGGCTTACTCGGATATTTAACTGAAGTGATTCAAGGCTTTTCCTTAAGTAACCTTAGCAACCCTGAGATGATTATGGCATACATCTTCTTTCAAGGCTTACAACCCATGAATAGTTTTCCACTGGTCTTACGGTAAAAATCCCAGATCAAAATCTTAACATGGCCTCCAAGGCCCCGCATGGTCTCACCCAGACCTAATTCTCTGGCTTCCCCTCCCCTGCAGCTCCACTCACTCACCAAGCCGTTCCCAACCCCCACTGCACATAGGTGGGCCTCCACGCCTGAGGTGCGTCTGACTCTCCATCACCAGGCCACCTACTTCTCACTCACCGTCCAGATATCAATCAGCTCAAACATCACTTTCTTGGGGATGTCTACCCTGGTGACACCCCCCTCCAGGTTTGGTTAGTGTCCCGATTCTAGCTCACTAGAGGCTGAACTAGTGTTTTTGACCTACAAAACCATCCCTCGCATATGGTTCTCAGCTCCCTGTGTCTCAGAGTCCTCATCACCATTGTCATTAAGTAATGCCTCGGGTATTTGATTAATCTCTCTGATGGATTATAAACCGAGAGAATGGACATCATCTCTATTGTGTCTGTGGCTTTTCAGCACACAGTACATACCACCTAATAAATATTTACTGAACATTATTTATTCAACGGCGCAGATAGATTTTTTTGCGTTTTCTAGGTTCATGATATACACAGAATATGGCAGGTAGTGGAGAAAAGTGCTATTTAGTGGGTTTTGTTGCTTTATTTTTTTAAAGGCTTCAGGCATTAAATGTCATTATCTAATATTTTGCCATGTTCTTCGTAGTACTTTGGCCCTAATGTTCTCTCTTTGGTGAGGCTACTGCACTATGCATGTGAAATACGTTCTGTTTGTACCACGAGGCTCCCGAGACAACCGCAATCTTTTCAGTTTCCTTTTCTGCTAAGATAAATCTCAAGGAAAGATTCTCTCCAAAAAAAGAGTGGAACTTTTCACGATCCGGTGCCAAGTAAACACTCTCAGATTACAAAGCAAAAGATGTTGCAAAAGCCTTGAGAAGACGCAGTTTACGAAGCAGAAGTTGTACAGATGTCGTGGAAGGTCTAATGACAAGTCACAGATGATGGCAGCTCAAATTTAACTCCTTTCAAGACGGCCAAGGCACTTCACGTGTGACAGACGCTCTTGAGGACACAGGGAGCCCAAAGCCCTGCTTTCCGGAGGAGGAGGCCCCGCAGGTCTGCGACCCCGGCGCAGGGGCCCTCATCAGACCAATCAAGGACTGTACCCGCCCTGTGGCCAGGCTCACGCACACGGGGGTTTGCAATCAGCTCTGCCCACGCTGTTCATTCTCCCGGCCGCGCATCTGCGTGAACCCTGGCCATTTGTATCCCTCTTAGCCCCTCACAGACATATGCCTCGTTGTCTGAATCTTCACACTCTTTCCACCCTGTAAAAGCTTCTCAAAGCCTCATCACAAGCTGAAAAGCGATGCCTGGTTAAGAGGAACAGAGATGATGCTTATGTCGACACCCTGCCTCTCAGGGCCCGTTTCCTGTATCTCTCGAATGGGAAGAACAATACGCCTTACCCTCCTCCCAGGGTTGCTGTGGGCATCCCTTGAAGTGACGGCTCTGTAAGTGCACCAAAACGCATCGATCGGGACACAAATAGAAGGGCTTCTTGTAACTCATCCCCCTGAAGAATTTCCTTCCACTCTGAAGGGACTGACTTACTTGCAGATGGTTATCAAACTTGGAATACTAATGTAACTTCTTTACTGGGAGCATGATGCTCCACGTGGCTAATCCGAGTCTTTTCATGGATGGATGGGTTTTATAATAAATAACTCACCCTTAGTATTAACTTAGCTTTCCAACTGGCCAAATAGGCCTTTACTAGAACAAGATTAACATAGCATTTTAGTAAACGATGAAAAAAGTTCTTTCTCTGTCTCTGTCTTTGTCCATCTCTGTCTCTCTCTTCCCTCTTCTCCTTTCTGGAAAGGTTATTTCTCTTTTTACAGAAACAAATAGTTTTCCATTAAAAGCAACTCATGGGCCCTTCAAATTAGTCCATAAATATAGATTTCAAAGGTATAAAAAAAGATAAAACAGAGCACAAATCATGCTTGCCAGGAGCTGGGTGAGGAGACGGGGTTGTCTACAAAAGGAAATGAGAACATTTTTGAGGAGTTATGGGACTTTTCTATATTTTACAGAATTGCACACTCAAAAGGATGAATTTTACTGTAAATGTGATTTTTCAAAAATGGAACAACATAAGCACCTATAGTCTCACTAACCAAAGACAAGTTCTATGAACACTTTGGCATCCTTCTGACTGGTCTGTTTTGTTTGTGGTGGTGTTTTAAGATGCCATTGTGATTATGCAGTACACACATGTACATATGTGTATACATAGATTGATTGACAGAATAAACTTTAAAACATAAAATAGTTAATTCACGCAACTCGTACGAAATGCCAAAGTACAAGAACATTTACTATGAAAAGTCCCCTCTGACCCCTTCCTTTAGGGGCATAGGTCCTTTTCGGTGTTTGTTTTTAAATGTTTTTTTTTTTAATTGTGGAAAAACACACATAACATAAAATTTACTGTCTACTTTCAAATGTATAGTTCAGCAGTATTAAATATATTCAATGTTGTACAACCACCACCACGATTTATCTCTGTAATTTTTTTATCTTGTAAAAGTGAAGCTTTATACCCATTAAACAATAACTTCCCATTTCCTCTCTCCGCTCTCCCCCCGAGCCCTGGCAACCACTGTCCTACTTTCTGTCTCTATGATTCTTGACTACTCTGAGGATCTCCTATAAGTGGCATCATATGGTATTTGTCTTTCTGTGGCTGGCTTATATTACTTAGCATCATGTCCTCAAGGTTTATCCATGTTGTAGCATCTGTCAGAATTTCATTCCTTTTTAAGGCTAATATTCCATTGCGTGGATGGACCAAATTTTGCTTATTCCTTTCCAATTTTTATATCTTCCCTGAGATAATCTATACATATGCAAGATCAAATACACATATGCTTCTTTTCTGACATTAACATTAAGACACCAAGTCCATACTTCTGTATCCCATTTTTTGTTGTTTTACTTAACAAAACATGGAGATTGTTCCAAATCATATATGCATAAGCTTTTCCTTGTTTTTAATGTTACACGGTATTTCCATATTTGGATGTACTATACCTTCTTGCATTGTAGTGCTAGCCATCTGGGTTGTTTTCAGTCTTCTGCTATTACAAACAGTACCGCAACGGATATCTTTGTACTTGTGGCTTTTCTTTCGATGTGAAGTAGTATATTTATAGAAGAAATTCTCAGCGTTGGAATTCTGAGGTCTGGATCTGCATGTTAAATTTTGATAGAAAAGGCTAAATTGCCCTGCTTAGAGTTGTACCAAGTTTTACTCCAACTAATAATGCATAAGAGTGCCCGCTTCTACATTGTGTATTATCAAACTTTTCATGTTTGACCAACTGATGAGTGAAAATGGCACCCTGCAGCCGTTTCAATTTATATCCCTCTTACTGTGACTAATTTTGAGCTTCTTTTTACATATTTAAGAGACGGATGTACTTTCTTTCCTTTCTTCTGCCTGTTCATATCCTGGGTTCATTTTCTATTCGCTAGGTAGCCTCTTTCCTATTGATTAGAGGAAGTTTTCATATAGATTAGGAGAATTAGCCCATTTGGCTATGATGCATCTCATATACTTTCTTTTGTTTGCCACTTGCCTCTTTATTTGGATTTTTTGAGCTTGCATCATTTATTTAATATTTATGTTTAGATTTGTCACTCTTCACGTATGGCTTTTCCATTCCAATATTGTTTAGAAAACAAAAATCTCTGAAATAATGAATTCTCGTACTTTTATGGTTTATTTTTTTCTTCTGGTATTTGACCCATCTGGAATTTATTTAGGTATAAGAATAAGGTGGATTTTCAATGTTTTATTCCCCCAGATCATGAGTCAGCAAACTTTTCTGTAAATGGCTAAATAGAAAATATTTTTGACCTTCGTGGACACTACAGTCTCAAGATCGTTACGCATCTATGCCATCATAGTGAAAAAGCAGCCACGTGGTCATGGCTGGGCTCCAGGAAAGCTTGTGTATGATAGGAAGCTGGCAGGATTTGGCCCACAGGCTCTAGTTTGCTTACCCTTGGTGTAGAAGGCTAGTTAATTCCTTCAACAGCATTTATTAAATGAATCCTTTTTTTCTCACTGATACACATGGCACATTTATCATATACTATATTCTTTTTCATTGGTAGGTCTTTTATAAAACTCGCCATTTGATTCCACTGTTCTTTCTACTTATAAGGTTTTACCATATTGTTTTAGTTACTATAGCTTTATATATATTTTTAACATCTGAGGGGGCCAGCTACTCTTCAAAACTCTTATTTTTCAGCATTTTATGCACTTGACTGTTGCTGAATAGATTGGGGTGTCAGGATACAGTTATGGGCCCATGAAGCATTTTTTGAAAAAATTTAAAATACTTCCAATGGGAAAAAATGGGAACATTTAGCTGTATTAGTGCACAGTCATTATCACAGGTTAACCTTATTAACTTCTGAGTAGTGAAGAGAGACTGGACTTAATTTCCCCTCCGTTAAAAATACCTCTAGGGGCGCCTGGGTGGTTCAGGCAGTTAAGCGTCTGACTTCGGCTCAGGTCATGATCACAGGATCCTGGGATCGAGCCCCGCATCTGGGCTCCCTGCTCAGCAGGGGGTCTGCTTCTCTCCCTGCCTCTGCCCCTCTCCCCGCTCGTGCTCTTTCCCTCTCTCCCTCTCTCTCTCTCAAATAAATAAATAAAATCTTTATTTAAAAACAAAAACCTCTATTCACTTTTTCACCTACTAATTTAGGATGTTAGTGTGGATATGCTGGAAGGTGCCTCCCGCTCTGAGATGCCAACGTTATATTTCCCGATTTCTGCTTTCTCTCATTCTTCCTGGCTTAGTAAATGCTAAATCAAGGTTTGTTTCCTTACATAGGACAGGTTTCATTCACCCCCTTCCACCTTTGTTAAAACATAACTTTAACTTTAAAAATAGCACAGACTTTAGAAAATTTGAAAACTGTAGAAAGGTATGAAAGATATTAAAATCACTTAACACTTGGGGCACCTGGGTGGCTCAGTTGGTTGAGCGTCTGCCTTCAGTTCAAGTCATGATCTCCAGGTCCTGGGATGGAGCCCGGAGTCCAGCTCCCTGCTCAGAGGGGAGTCTGCTTCTCCCTCTCCCTCTGCCCCTTGTACCGGCTCATGCTCTCTCTCTCAAATAAATAAATGAATCTTAAAAAAAGTACATCACCTAACACCGCACTCAGAAATAATCACTGTTAAGGTGTTTGTGTATTTCATTCTCTTGTGTATACACTTGTAACATGCATGTGTGTGATCCATATACAAACAATGCACAGCAATTTTTTCTATCTTTTTTCCATCGGTTGGTTACTCCCTCATGTCCTATGCCCTTGTGGAAGACTGGCAGGGTTCCCAAAAAGAAATTGATCAAACCCCTTGTCCTTAAAAAGTGCACTTTCAGAGTTTCCATGGACGCGAGGCCATGCCCTCACCACTTCTTATTTCTTCAGGCTTTCATTTTGGCTTTTCTCTTTGAGGAACTATGTTCTCTCTCTTTTCCCCTTGCGGTGGGGCTGCTTTTTCCTCGGGAGGTGTGGGGGAGGCAGAACCCGGATGTGAACGAAAGCATCTTGCCAGCACTCAAGGTCTCAAATTTTTTACCATGTTTGCCCTATGGCATTTCTGTCATCATCTTACTGAGCTTTTGCCAAACTTTATAAAGAACAATCCTACTTTAGAAAGTCATTGTGATCCTGTTGTCTGAGAATAGGTACTTAAAAGAAGAAGGTTCTCTCTTGGAACCGGGTCAAGTGGTTGAGTTGCTGAGGTGCTGTACTATGTCTTGGCTCTCTCTTGCATACTGAGGGGCCACAACCAGGGGCCTGGAGGGCATCTTGAGAGAGAAGTGCCCTTTTTGGGCATCTGCCCTTTTTGGAAGGAGGAAGAGGTGAGATATAATTTATTAAAACCACAGGTTGTCTGCCATATTTTCAAATTTCAAGATAACTTTTTATTTAACAAGTACTGATCCAGGGGCACTGTTAATATACATCCCCCCCCAGTTTCTTTTTCTTTTTTTTTAATATTTTATTTATTTGAGAGAGAGAGAGCACATGAGAGGGGGGAGGGTCAGAGGGAGACGCAGACTCCCTGCAGAGCAGGGAGCCCGATGCGGGACTCGATCCAGGGACTCCAGGATCATGACCTGAGCCGAAGGCAGTTGCTTAACCCACTGAGCCACTCAGGCGCCCCGCCCCCCCAGTTTCTTTTTCTAATGGAATTTCAGATTTCCCCATAGAAGTGGTTTTCTGGCATTTAAAAAAAAAAAAGTTTGTGTTTGCAACATACCCGAATGGGACTATGAGTAAGTATTATATGTTTTAAAACTCAGGAAAGAAGTAAAGATGACAAAGACACACTTGAACAGACAGACCTGAAGGGCTCTGACCCCAGAGAGGGAACAAATGAGAGGTATATGCACCAAGAGTGGAGAGCGGGAGGCAAAATAATGTGAAAGGTGAGGAAGGTTGAAAAGTTCTGTTTGGAGAAAAGGAAAAAAAAAAGGGGGTCATGGATCAGGGAAGGGGAGAAAGACTGACACGGATTGGCAAATGACAATGGACAAGAGGATCAGCTTGCTCGGGCGAATGGAAATATTTTTAGGCATTTTTGTTGATGTCAGTATGATCTTGTTTCTTCTCCTAAGTGAGAAAATCAAGGCATGACTAGGAGAGGAAACCAAAGATTCAGTAAAAATATTTTTAGGAGAGGTTCAGAGGAGAGTACGTATACATTTGAAACATATATTCTACACAAATAATGACACACAGTTGAGAATGGGAAAAAACATTAAGTGGCAGATAATGTATCCAAACAATATTGGTAGCAAATGGGGTGATACAAGAGCAAATGATATTTTGCCGAGCTGAGAGCATGATACTTATCTTGAAGAATCTGAATGGCTGTCTTACAAAAGGCTTGAAAAAGGAAGATCTGGGACCCATGGATGTGTTGTACATATATTTTTGTTTGTTCAACAGAAGTAAATCTTTTCAGTGTCTCATTACATATTCTCATTACTGTTATTACCTTAAATAAGGAACACTGTCAACAATGACGTGGGATGCATTGTGGAGTAGAGAGATTCTTCCCGTTAGAACTGATCAAGTAAATGATCTGCTGGATGAACAGCAGACAGAGACGCCATGATGGGACTTCCAATGGCCGCATTCTGTGATGAGGTGATCTTCATGATCAGGAATTCTTACCCTACTAGGATTATTTTTTAAAAGAAGAGCTCAACAAATCATATCACCAGTTTTGATAGAGACTCATATTTATCTACTCAGTATCTATTCTCCACAGCTTTCTTAATCACCAATACTTGATTTTATTGGGGCAATATTGTACCCAGGTTGAAAATATGACATTCTTAATTTGCACTACAGGTGGGGATGGTCCAGTGACTCAATTCTAGCCAAAGAAATGTAAGTGGGAGTTGGGGGGAACATCTTGGATTCTTAAAGAAGAGAGACTGCGTATGTTGACATGGAACATGTCCCTCTCTCTTCCTCTTCCCCTTCTCCTTTTTCCCATCTTGACCAGGATCCCTGGCCATGCTGGGACCTTGAGGTAACTTTAAGGATAAAGCCTCAACTAAAGAATAAGAAGCAGAATATGAACAAGACTTGGTCTTGGAGTTCATTGTAGAGCTTCCAGACCTCCCCCAAACTGCCTCCAAGACTTCTCATTCTGTTAGAAAAACTGAAACCGTGATTTGTTGAAGCCTCTGTTTTGAGTCTCTGTTACTTGCGGCTGAACACGATACACCGGTGAGGGTGTTTACCAAAAATTATGTTGTTTGTGACTGTAACTTTTAACCCGGGCTCTGCTGCCTTCCTACTGTTCCACATACTCTCTACCCTTCTTCCTCTGACTCACCGATGGGATTATATATGAAAATAAAATAGTCACAGTTTCCATTTCAGATCTAAATAAACAGATTAGAAAACAAAACAGAAGGAAATTAGTGCCCAAAACAGAAGGGAATCTTTGGTGCCCAAATACAGCTCTGCTATTTGGTATGTATAATGTTCACCGAACTCCTATACAAATTCACGTGTGGGGTGGGAGGAGGGGACAAGGAAGAAAGTGAACAAAAGAAGCAGTCTAAAAAGTTTTCAAAAATTAAATGTAGGTGAATGGGCTCCTGGGGGGCTCAGTCGTTAAGCATCTGCCTTCAGCTCAGGTCATGATCCCTGGGTCCTGGGATCGAGCCCCGCGTCAGGCTCCCTGCTCAGCGGGAAGCCTGCTTCTCCCTCTCCCACTCCCCCTGCTTGTGTTCCTGCTCTTGCTATCTCTCTCTCTGTCAAATAAATAAATAAAATCTTAAAAAAAAATTAAATGTAGGTGAAATGGAGCTCACAATTCTCATCATCATTTCCATTTGGATTTGGAGAGAATGCCAATTCTTTCTACTTTTACTTCCTTGTAGAGCAGCAAGATAGACTGCCCCGTGGTAGTATGGATTATCTGCCACCAGAACTGAAGTTGTAGTCGCTCCAGTCCTGGTGTCATCGGCATTGTTTCTACTGGGAAAGGTCAGGTGTCAGCAGGGACCATAAGCAAAGAAAAAACCCATCCCCTGGAACCACAAGGGTAGAGAGGAGGGGAAGCAAGTGACAGCCGGTCTCCGTGCTGGATCATTTTCAGGGGTAGCAGACCACTACATCCGGAGGCTTTTTTTTTTTTTTTTTTTTTTTTTTGCAGAAAGGAAGCTGAAGGACAAACATCTGAAGGAGAAATTAATCTCTGTGAGTAGGTGACAAGCTGCGATAAGCCCTCAGGGTACATGTCAGGGTAGCACAGATGTTAGTGTGAGAACTATTACTTGATTCAAGGGAAGTGGGGAGAAGGGCAGAGGAGGGGGGAGATGGCAAAGGAAAACAAAACAACAAAAATTAGAATCATCTTTGCTAGGCAGCTGATTTTTTTTTGAAGGCCATCTATCCTTCACAAGAGCAAAACATTAAAATACCCATATGGCAAAGACATGGTTAAACTGGAATTTTCACCTCTTGATATTGACAGTGTGGATTTGCTCAGCCCATTAGAAGAGCAATTTGGCAATATGACTGACGAGTCATAAAATACATATTTCCATTGATCCAGTGACCCAGCTCTTAGAAATATATCTAAAGGAAATAACTCAAAATATATTTTTTAGAAGTTGTATGCCTAAGATGTTTGTTTCAGCATATCTACAGGAGAGAAAAATAAGAACCAAATGTCCGTCTCTGAAATAATATTAAGTAATTCAGTGTATGTTAATTTAAGGGGATACAACACTGAAAATTATATTTAAGATAGAAAAACATGGAAAATGCCTATAAGATAGACAATCTGTAGCTAAGTCCCTTATATGTCTTCAAATATGTAATTATGATAACTGCATGTAAACAAGAACAAAAAAACCTTCAAGGAAAAACCTTTTTTGATATTGTAGGATTATGTGTAACATTCTCCTCTCACTTTAAGGTTCTGTTATTGTTGCTGTAATTTTTTTTTTCTAAGTGAAGTAAAACAGAAGACTAAAAGGAAGGCCAGAATTTTACAAGGTAGAGCTCCACCCGTCTGAGCGTCTCATTTTATGGATGATCAGTTGAGTATAAACTTTGTATGGAATAGAATAGGCTCATTTCATTGGAAACAGTAAGAAGTACTCATTGTCCCAAGTGCCTATTAGAAGTCCGGTCACTTTCCAGGGGCCAGCAGTGAGCAACACTAAAAAAAAAAAAAAGACGAGATAGTGTGAGCTGAGCCATTGCTCTCAAATCCCCCAGTTTGCTTGCTTTCAACTGCTGCTTCCCGTGACATGGTGATACTCCACATTAACCACATCACATCATGACTAGAGCATCAACATGGCGCCTTGAGGAGAGGGAGGGGAAAAATGATTTTCAGAATATCCAGGAGTTTCAGAAGCGTGATTTTCCTTCTCTAGTACCTCTCTCTGTCACATTCAGTATGTAGGTTATGCAAAGAAAATGGGGACAATTTAGGTTCCAGCTGTTGTTGGAGGAATAGCAAATAAATGGCTGAAGTCTTTTGGAAAACATAATAAAGCCAAACAAAATGAATTATTCCCCACTTCTGCTTCCTACATCCTACCTAGAGGGCCTTTTTCACACTTAGTCTTTTTCTTCTAGTTTCACTGTCCTTGTAAGAAAATAACCCTAGTGAGAGAAAGGGTACAGTTCTTGGCAGATAGAAATGACGTGTATCAGATGATCATAGGCTGTAAGGAAAAGCTGGTAAGTGACCAGGCGGGGGCTCTATACCATAAGGAAGGTGGAGAGCAGAGTGTCTCTGGGAGGATAAGCCCCCCAGGAACTTCTGTGAGACTGGGACCTGGATCTCAACAGCAGAACCCTTGGTGTGAGGCAGGGTTGGAGTAAGTGTTTTTGCCTATGCCTCGGGATGACATCAGAATTTTCAGACAGATACTCCCCTGTGGTAAGAAGTGAATTCAAGAGATGAGCCTGGAGTTAGGAGGAAGGGTGGAAGGGAGATGTCTCTGAGCCTGCATCATTTTTAAAAATTTTTTAATGATTTCATTTGAGACAGAGAGAGAGAAAGAGAGCATGAGCGGAGAGAGGGGCAGAGTGGCAGAGAGAAGCAGGCCCCTCACTGGGCAGGGAGCCCAACTCGGGGCTCCATACCAGGACCCTGGGATCATGACCTGAGCAGAGGCAGACGCTTAACCAACTGAGCCACCCAGGCGCCCCTGAGCCTGCATCATTTTCTCAATGATAGTGTATCAAAAATCTGTTCTGGAAAAACTTTAGGGTTGATTATTTGATAATAGTATTCCTCTTTTTCTTTCCTTTTTTTTTTTTTTGTTTTTACTTAGTTAGTATTAAAGTTATGTGGAAGTTCACATCTGTTTTAGCTAAGATAAGGAGAGAAGGTTTCACCCATGCCTAGGCCAGGGTTCAAAAGGGGAAACGTGGGGACTTGGTAAGACAGTGATGGCAGTCTCCTGGGAAGGTAGGACCTCTGGCCGCAGGGTCAGGTGACTCAGTAAACTGCCTCTGAACTTCTGGAAATTTCTTCTTCTAGAACTCTTCCCTCAGGGAATTCTGCAATTAGGGTTCATAAAGGAAGCTCTTCCCTATGGGCCCTATATTTTATATTCTTCTTACGTTTTTGTCTTCTTCTGTTAGGAAGTGCTTTATACACTATCAAAGACCAGCTTCCTTCCTTGTGAGGAAGTCTCCACCACAAGCAGAAGGCCTTTGTGGGCCAGGCCCATTCAGCAGCAACCCCGTCAGCCCTTACCACAAGGCTCTACTTTCTTTTCTCTTCCCTTTTTAACAGACATGCTACTCTACTGGGAACTTTATTCTTCTCTTTATTTTCAAGAATAAGGTACTTCTGCTTTCAAATTGGCCTTCTAATATTCAGCAAACTAACACAAGAAATTATTTTGTGAGACAAACACAATGGTTTGTTGAAATTCTTTCCTTTATTTCTTTTCAGAAGGATGTTTGAAAGCTTCTAAGAACAGATCTACTAATAAAGCTATAAAATAAAATAGAAAACCAAAATTAGAGGTAAAACTGATCCAAGCTGGGAGGTCAATGTAATTTCTGGTGTGGGGCCTCATCTTTGCCCATAAACTTCCTAGTACTCGGAGTAAAAAGGAAAACAAATTCTGTTTCACTAGCTCTTTTCACAGATGACTCTGGCTATTGTCTTTTGTCTACCCTGGATGTTTTCTCATGCTCTTCTTCCATTAATGCTGCTCTTTTCCCTTTGGGGAGGTTCTTTTCCACCCTCTGCCTGGGGCTGCCAATCAGCATGGCCCATCACCCTCTTTTTTGCACACCTTCCCCCTGACCTGTGACTATCAAGAGGTGGGATTCTGGCCATTGAGCATCATGAAAATCTTCCCAGTGGTTGATACATAGACTTTGGGGGGAGTTTATTTCCCACTGAAGATGCTAAACTGGAAAAATATGAATTGGGAGCATCTATTGGCCATCTTCCCTGCCCTGAGGAACAGGCCAGTCTCCAGTGGGAGGAAATGAAAGTGAACATAGAATACAGGTCAATGGAGGGCGAGTGAGTCCTGTGTGCAGAGTCTTAGCTCTTGTCCCCGTGCCCTGAAGTCTGCTTGCTGCAACTCTTAGATTCTGTCCACAACCCAAGGGTGCTTCCCAGCAATGAGAGCGAGTAAATTCCCTTCTTTGATTAATAAGTCTGAGTAGGGCTCTGCCACTTAAAACAGAAAAAAAAAATCCTAAATAATACATCTTTCATTATTGGAAAGGAATCAGAATATAGTTTAACAAGGAGCCCATTTTCTTTCCTAAAATTAATTTTGAAAGAATAGTCTCACACAGGACTTAATAGCACATATTGAGTGATGTAATGGACAATGCCTTCAACCACACTTTTACAGTAAATGCAGAAGTGAATTTCATGTGATGGTGTCTAGTATAAACCTTGAATAAAAGCCAAGGGCACAACATTAAAGCGAAATTGAGTTAAAGCAACTCTGCAAGGATAGGCCTAGTGTACAGGGCATGTTCAATGTTCTCCTTGTCCAACTTCACCCAAGGTTAGAGCTTCAAGAAATAGGACACTTTATAGTATTTCTTTAATTAAAGTTTTTTAAATTTATTACTGAAGTATGGTTGACATTAATTTCAGGTGTACAACATAGTGATTAGACAATTCTATACATGACTTAATGCTCACTATTCAACATTATCACAGTATGATTGAATATATTCCCTATGCTCTACTTTTCATCTCTGTGACTTATTTATTTTATAACTAGAAGTTTGTACAACTTTACCCCCCTTTATGTATTTTACCCCTCTCCCCCACCCCTTCTCTCTGGCTCCTATCAGTTTGTTCTCTTTACTTCAGTCTGTTTCTTTGTTTGCTCATTTGTTTTGCTTTTTAGATTCTGCATATAAGAGGACATTTTGTAACTTTGACGGTCTTCTCCATGTGCGCCCCCCTGATTTATCCAAACTGCTGATAAGGGCTGAATAACAGATATTTTGAGATTTACTTTCCAATGAGGACTGATGGTTTCTGTTACTGAGTGAGAAATGGATCGAAATGTTTTAGAGACTGGGTGAGAATTGAGGAATGTAAATAGTTGTGATACTTTTACCTGTATACTGTAAGACCTTTTTGTCTCCGCACTGAAGTGATCCATATAGCCCTTGGGGATACTTGTAAGATGTCCAGATTTGTTTTTTCCAGGAATCAGCTTTGGATTGGTAATTGCACTAAAGCAAATCATCAATTAGATCCACAGAACTAGAGAACAAAATGGTTTGACTTGGAATTTTTTCAAAGTAGGAATTTGTAGTTACCCACTGAAAAGATGGAAATGCCACAGAGGAACTTGGCTTCCCAGTATGCTCTCCAGTGCAAAATAGCTTTAAAATGTTCATTTCCTTTCTTTCCTCCTCCCCAATGTCACCTGGTATCAAAAGCAATATATTTATCAAAATAGTGGAATCAGAGAGTCTGCCTAGAAATGTATGTTAGTTAATCATGGCTAGTATCAAGCCATTCTTTCAGAGAAAAATCAGAATTAATCTTCTCTTGAAGTTGCCTCTGAATTATATCTGGTTTTGGTCACCATTGCCCTTCCGGTTCTTATCATAATACATAAAACAAACTTTAAAGACTTGCTGAACTAGTGAATGAATTAATTATTCAAGTGATGGAATCAAATTTCTATTTGAAAATGAACTCTCTGAATATGTTCTGGAAGTTGAATAAATAAAATTGGAGGTGGAGGTCCAGGTCAAAGGCCCTTATACCAATCCAGATGAGGGCCCTTGTGGTTTGAATTAAAGCACGGCAGTAGGAACTGAGAGAATTGAGCTGATTTGAGAGATATTTAAGTAGTTGGCTGATGATGAGAGATGAGGGAGAAAGAAGAATGGACAGGACCAGCTAAATAAGTTGCAGGGTCCGGTGCGAAATTAAAATACCAGGTCCCTTGTTCCAAAATCTTTAAGAATTTCAAGATCACAGTAGAGCATTTAGCAAGCACAAAGCCCTGTAAAGTTGTACGGGACTCCTGCTCATGAAGCTAGCTGTAAGAATGAAACCACTCCTATTCGCTATGGCAGGGGCACTTCCATTTATTCAGAGTGCCTACCACATGACAGGGACCGTGGTAGGCATTGAATTTTACCTAAAACCAATAGCACAGTGTTAGGATAAAAGCTCAAATGAAAAAGAAACAAAGCATAGCTCCATTTCATACCATGTGAGAGTGTATTTACGTGTAGGAGATTATTCCTGTTTACCTCAATTCTTCAAGGGGTGTTTGAACACAGATTTTGAAGAGTTTCAATAATTTAGCATATAGCCATCTGCCACCTACTGGGTCAAAAAGCCAATGAAAGATAAATAAAATCTCCAAACATTTTTAAGTTCTTTTTGACATATTTTTTTTTTCCTATGAAGGAAAAGAGACTATAAGATAACAGCAATCGATCAAGGAGTGGTAATGACTTCAAACCACTTGACTCTTAGGTAAGAGAGTACTCTGAGATATGCAGCCCTGCAGTTGGTGAAAATCACAACTCACTTTTCTATTAGGCCTTAGCCCTGGATGTTTCCCTGGATGAAATTGTGTCCTATTCATGAATTCGGTCCATTCTCCTATCTCAATAGCAAGAGAATAAAACTATTTTCTGGTCAAAACTGGTAAATTGTTGGCACATTGGCATTTTGAAAGAACCAGTCTATCAAAATAAATAATAGAGATGTGCCAAAAAAAGACCATTGGAAAATACCGCTAGCAGGCATATTTGTGCATGACTGATTTAACAAATTTTGATTCAGCATTTATGGAGCTCCTACTGAATGTGATTCATTGTGTCAGATCCTTTCACACAAAACAATCTCTGAATTAAATTCTCCCTATAAGATTAACATAGACTGGGGTGCCTCGGTGGCTCAGTCGTTAAGCGTCTGCCTTCGGCTCAGGTCATGGTCCTGGGGCCCTGGGGTCGAGCCCCACATCGGGCTCCCTGCTCCACGGGAACTCTGCTTCTCCCTCTCCCACTCCCCCTGCTTGTGCTCTCTCTCTCACTGTGTCTCTCTCTGTCAAATAAATAAATAAATAATCTTAAAAAAAAAAAAAAAGATTAACATAGACCCGTATCACCGGAAGATATCAACGGACCCTACCAGATGAGGGAATTTCAGGCTATGGGAGGTAAAATGGTTTGCCCAGGATTTTGTGAACAATTTCCACATCTTAAATCTCACATCTTAAAATATAAAAACAAAACAATAACAAAACCCATCTGTCTTAGTCCATTCAGGCTACTGTAACAAAACCGTACATAGACTGTGTGGCTTATGAACAACAGAAATTTACTTTTCACAGTTCTGGAGGCTGGGAACTCCAAGGTCAGGGTGCCCACAGATTTGTTATCTGGCAACAGCCTACTTCCTTATAGATGGCACCTCTCACTAGGTCCTCACATGGCACAAGGAGCTAGAGAGCTCTCTGGGGTCTCTTTTATAAGGACACTTTCATAGACCTTTGTAAAAGGTCTCTTTTATAAGGACCATTCATGAGAACTCCACCCTCATGACCTAATCACCTCCCATAGGTCTCTCCTCCTAATACCATCATGTCATGTTGGGCATTAGGTTTCAACATATGAATTTGGGGGGACACAAACATTTGGGTCATTGCATCCTCCCTGGATACGCTGCCACCCTTAATTGCTCTGCTCCCTTGCATGGCCCAACTTTTGTAAATGTATCTCTCAATTTCCTTAGTGTTATTGGAATGTACTTTATAATTAAAAATCAATATAGTAATAATGATTTAAAGCCCAAAGTAAATATAACCAAAGCATGTGAATGTATTTGACAAAAGGTAGACATCTAAAAGTGAAAATATTCTAAATGGGAAACCCCGAGAGGGTTCAAACTCTTCTCCAGTGTTTTCACTTTTAGGTCATGAATGGCATGGACAGGGTGATAACAATGATAACAGTAAATTAACTACATGTTCTTATAATTCTAAAGACATCATTCTAGAAGCTTTCCATGAATTATCTAACTTAATCCTCACACAGCCCTGTGAAGTATCATCATTTCGATTTCACACATGAAGACGGGAGGTGAAAGGGGATGGATATCTTGCCAAGGTGACAACGTTGGTAAGTGGCAGACTGCTATTTCCTCAGAAGAAACAAATCGAACAGAAGGATGGGTCTATCGGGGAGTAGATACATATGTAATTAACATTTCTATAATAGTTTATAAGTCACTTTACGTAGCTGTATACACTATGCAACCTTTAGACGGCCAAACTATTACTGTGCTTACTTGGACACGAGTTCAGAAGATAATGCCTTTTGCAGCCATGGAGCTTGCATTTGGTCTAAAGAAACATGCTGAACTGGAAAAGTGGAGATTCTAACTGGGACACGATGCCCCAGTGATCCTATTGCCGGTGCCCAATTCGTCCAAGTCCCGCTGCCAGAAGGGCCTGTCCACTTGGGGATAAGATGAAGTTTTACCAGTCTGCTTGAGTAAATGCATCTCAAGATGTTAACTGACTTATTTGTAATAATATTCATACTTCCCATCGAAGCTTGCTATACCAGGCTACCCAGGAATAGACGGCTCACAGCCCAACCTGAAAACCTAGGTCTGTAAACCAGCGAACTCTCTTGACAATGGTGAGAAAAAGAGCTCCAGGTTGTGAATGACATTCAACAAATACTTCTTGAATCTGCCCCATACACTGTTCTAGTCACCAGAAATTTAGCAGTAAATGAGCAGAAGACAAATACCCTGGGAAGCTTCTGTGGATGGAATGAAAGTGTTTGTCTATGTAAAAGAAAGTAAATAAAATCAGTGTGGGCCGGGGGGTGAGGGGTGGGGTGGGGGGGCGGGGCAGAAAGGAAGAGGTAAACATGTTTTTTCTAGACTAATCACTGAAGGTAGCCACCAGAGGGCTACCTAGCCATACCTGGTAGAGGTAATGTGACACAAAACTTCCTCCTACCCCTTCCTTCTTCCCACATATGAATTTAGCACACTGAGCTTTAGCATTATGAAGTATCCAAGCGGCGACAATCTTTATAATTTGTGTCCCTGAGACACTATAAGGAAACAGTGGGCTTATCCTTTAAGACTGAAATTGAGAATATCTCTGGCGCCATAAATCAGAGTCAGAGAGATGTGACTGCCAGCTTTTTTTTTCTCTTTTACTTTTTTTTATTGTTGTTGTTGTTGTTCAGATTTTTGCCAAGGAAAGCTGTCTGTTGTTCTAAAGATTATACTTAATGTTCTAAAACAAAAATATCTCATTAAAAGGACACCTGCCATTGCATCAAATGGGGTTTCTATCTTCTTTGCCTACAGGCTGAGCCAGATGTGGTTTGTTGTTTTTCCGCAAGTGGTGGTGAGGATTTTTTTTTTTATTTAGTGTTTGCTTTTGTTTTTCTAGCGTGGATAACTAGGACGTAGTGAGGAAGATAGCTGGCAGGTAAAGATGTGCACAAAAGGACCCTCTGATCTGAACTAAACTTAGAGTAAAATATTCATCTTACAGATCAGGTCCTTTTCCATTTTATTCCAGTCATTCCCTTGGATAGAGCACATGCCCTCCTCAATTTTCCTCAGACTTGCCATGAGGTGTCTCTCCCTCCCCATCCTGTATAGATGACAAAACTCTATGCTCTAAGTTGAGCTTAAATTGTTACAGAACCTGGACTGGGTCACCAGACGGAAAAACCAAGCGGCACCCGGAGATCTTGGAGGACAGGAGGTTTACTTAACACTGGCGGGCTCAGAGGAGAGTGATCTCCAAAGGTCTGAGCCCCCAGCACGAACAAAGGGGGCAATTTATACACTTCTACTTCCGCATACTTGGCACTTCTGGCGCGTGCGCAAAGCGGGGCAGGGAGAAGAACCCGGAGGAGCCGCGGGGCAAGGACTGGGACTCTCTCGCTGGCTCGGTGGGCCATCTTAAGACACAGATTTTCCTTATCAAAATGTTCCTTCCTGACTCTTTCCTCTTCCTGGGCAGATGATTTGCTCCCTTGTCTTTGACTTTTAGCCTTTATATACTACTACCACAATAACAGAATGTTTGAGCTGAGGGAATCCTACTGGCTCTCAGTTGCTCAACTGGCTTCCTCGGAGGTTTTTAAAAACACTGAAACATGCAGTTGTCTAGGTCCCAGCTATAGACTCAGGAGGCTAGGGTAGAACCCAGGAATCTCTATTTTACTAAAGTCCCTCGAGGTGATTCTCATACACAGTCAGATTAGGAAACCACCGTGTTGGTGTAAATCTCTCATTTCGTAAGTGAAGAAGCAGAAGTTGAGTGATTTGTCTGAGGTGCCAGAGGGTCAATAACAAAGTCAGGAGTTAGACTCAGTGCCTTTTCCTTAAACCACCTATGTTGCTTCAGACACCATCTGGGGAGGGACTGCTCCATCACATGTTATCAGTCTGCAGACTCAACCATGGCACATGGGGACAGTGAGGGGTGGAAGGGAGATTTCTGGACTAGAAGTCAGCTATTTACCAACCAGGTGACCGACCTGTGTGCATGATATGAATGCACAGCTTGACTTTCTTCATCTGGAAAATTGGAATAAGGAGTCCTGCTCTGTTTTAGCCCCCAGCATGAGATGTATACGAAGTGCATTATAAATCATAAGTGACATCACAAGTATAAACAAGTAATGCCAACGACCAATAATCAATACAATGAATGTATGAATAACAATAGTGAAGGTCAGAAGTGATTCCTTAGCTCAGAGGTGAAAGAGACTAACTAACGAGCCCATGGCTCAGGCTAGGTCTCACAGGTGTCAGTCTCCTGGTGCGGTTGATGCAAGGTTTGAAGTCTGGTCTGTATCTCTGCTGTTTCAATTTGCTCTGTTGACCAAGCTCTGGGGTCCTGAGTCACATCTCTGCCCAGCTGTTGAAATCTCTGTGGTAATTTTGGGGAGTGCTAGGTTAAAGCAGATACATGATTTCCCTTTGATTCTCCTTTTCCCAAACTAGTCATTCAAATATGATGTCTTGGGTACCTGGATGACTCAGTCGGTTGAGCATCTGCCTTTGGCTCAGGTTATGATCCCAGGGTCCTGGGATCGAGGCCCATGTCAGGCTCCCTGCTCAGCAGGGAGTCTGCTTCTCCCTCTCCCTCTGCCTTTCCCTCCACTCATGCTCTCTGTCTCTCAAATAAATGAATAAAATCTTAAGAAAAACAAAACAAATATGATGTCTTTTGTGGCACCTGGGTGGCACAGTTGGTTGAGCATACAACTCTTGATTTCAGCTCAGGTCATGATCTCAAGGTCATGAGATCGAGCCCTGCTTTGGACTCCGTGCTCAGGACAGGACCCTGGGATCGTGACCTGAGCCGAAGGCAGACGCCCAACGACTGAGCCACCCAGGCACCCCGAGACTAGATTATTTTTAAACCTTCTATGCGCCCAAACATTTTACGATGTTAGGTATTTGCTTTAAGTGATTCTTCGGGGGTTCAAGGAAAGATTCTTATTTCAGTCCTTTGTATTTATTCAGCAAATATTTATTGAGTACCTATTATGTGCTAGGCACTGTTCTAGGCACTGTGGATACAACAGTGTACAAAATGGACAAAACCCCTCTCCTCATGTGGTTTACATACTAGTGCTTATAAAAATAGTGTCTGTTTGAACAGTTAAAATGTGTTCTTCCAGTTTGGATCAAGACAGGACTTTTGCCAGGCTGGGAGAAATAGAGAAGAATGAAGCAAATGGAATTCATAGCACATTCCCGTTTTGTACTTTTCTTTCCACCTTTCTTTACTTCCTTCTCTTGACCTAGTCCTAGAACAGCAAAATTTTACAATTTTTGCTACCAGGAAATAATTATCTCCTATGCAATTAAGCTGTACTACATGCAAAAGAGCCAAAGCAAATCAAAACATAGCACCTATCCTCAAGAGCGGGCAATTTAATTGTGGAAACAAAGCTTATACGTAAAAAAGAAAATGCTAATTCAAAATCACATCAACTGGGATTTTGTCTGAGCCAGACAAGCAGCCCAGTTATGTGCCCTGTCCATTAGGAGAGACCTAAGGAGCACTTTTTAGTGCATGTAGAGCTTGAGTTTGGGTAATACAAATATCACTACATGTCATCAAAGATAGGATCCACAAAATAAGAGAAGGCTATAACAAAACAAGTTTCCTGTACCGCCAATAAATGCACAGTGCATAGCTTTATGCACTGTGATAAGATTTATTGACTATTGTGATGTCATCAAGAAGGGCTTTGAAGTACAGAACACAGGGAAGAAGTTAATGGGAGAGATTGATTGACTTGAGGGACTTTACACTTTAAGAGTGATGATTGGGCTTCTCATGTATTATTAAATAATATCCAGCTGACCAAAAAGATGAAAGTCTGAAAAGGTGCACACAGTACCTTTATGGTTTGGAGCTGGTGCAATCTGAGCTCAGGACAGAAGCTGCTTGGAAATCTGTGGTGGTGGTCGGATGTGCGCAGAGCCAGAGCAAAGCCCGCGTGCACGACCATGTCTGCTTGCCAGGAATCCTGATGACCAGGAATACCTCCCGGATTCAGTGATGTTTACCTACTTGGCCTCTTCTGAAGAGTGCCTCTACACGTGCTGGACCCTAAAGAAGTTCATGCCCCAACCCATGCCCGGTTCCTGCAACAATTAAGTTGGTTTCCTTTTATCAATGCTTTCAGTGGTCATATGATGAAAGAAAGACATTTTAACAAAGGAAAGAGAAAAGGGCCAGATGTCTTGGTTGACTTTGAAAACTTCCCAATAGAAAGATCCTGGGACCTTTCTGAGTCTTGACATGTTTTCTCTCAGGTCTCTGTGAACAGAGATGAAAGTGGAGAGGGAGAGAGACTGAGGTCACCACTTGTGCTGAAACAGCAGCTGGTAGTGTTGGTGACAGTCCTTGCTATTTGCATCTACACCGAGCAGGGATTAAGAAGCCACCTGTCTCCCTAAGCTCGTTGTGATTCAGTCCCTTGGGGTGGGGGGGGGGAAGAATTGCAGATGAGAATTTTAATGCCCAGTAGACCTGGGGAGACAGGTATGATTTAGCCAATGAGCAATAGGAAAAAGTCCTCAATCAGCCTTCTCAGCCCCAGTCAGCACGACCTACACCAACGTGCCCTTAGATGTAGTGCTGCGGCATCTTCAGCTTGTGGAAATATTGCCAGTCTTACCCCTTTGAGTAAGTTGAAGAACTTCAAAGGGGTATGAACATTACCTACATAGGTCAATAAAGTGTATTTGGAAAGGCTTTCTCTTGTCATAGGTAATTAGGTTATTAGGCAAAAATCTGATCTAATCACTTTCTTAGTGTGTATGTTCATTCAAATCCAAGAGGGAATGTGTCGCTGATTATTATTCAGCAGTATTTCTTTTTTAAATTAATTCCTTCTTTAGATTGAAGGATAGCTGACACACAATGTGACATTCGCCTCAGGTGGACAACATACTGGTTCAACTGTTCTGTACGTTATGCTGCGCTCACCGCAAGTATAGCTCCTATCTGTCATAGGACAACGCTGTGACAATATCAGTGACTATGCTGTGTCTTTCATCCCTGAGTTATTGGCAGAGTTTTGAAGGTAGGGATTTGCCCCCCATCACACGTCACATTCCTGTAGCCTACAACTACGTCTGAGCCTCTGCAGGGGTCTAGTAAGTGAACAAATGAATGTGTCCATATGCATCGTCCAAGTGGCTACGGTGACGTCGAGGAGGGATACGGTCACAGAGTGGGGTTTTCTCCTCAGTCTCCGCCTCCTGATCTGGAGACAACCAGATGGGAAGAGGGAACACTTTATATTTTTGAGACTCTTCATCTTCTCCATTTGGTTGCTGATGCCAAGAGTGTTTTTCTCCCCCCCAGAATGTTTCATTTCTCAGAATACACTTTCAGTATCGGTACTTATTTTTTTTTTTTTAAAGGTTTTATTTATTTGACAGAGAGAGCACAAGCAGAGGGAGAGAGAGGGAGAAGCAGGTTCCCTGCTGAGCAAGGAGCCTGATGTGGGACTCGATCCCAGGACCCTTGGATCATGACCTGGGCTGAAGGCAGCCGCTTAACCGACCGAGCCACCCAGGCGTCCCTCGGTACTCATTTTTTTTCTCACAATTCTATTTTCAACTCTCTGCCTTTTCTCATAATGACCTTTAAGAGATAAATTAGTAATCATAAATATAAATTTAAAAATATAAATAAATATAAAAGTAAAAAAAAGATAAAGTTTTCTTTTTGGAAAATAGAAGTGAGTTTTATGTTAGGGGAAAAAAGGAATATTGCAGATGGAATTTCCTCTAATTTTAAATGTACCCATCTGGCTTCTGGGAAATAACAAATGTTTATGGGCCTCCCCTCATATTAGGGCAACTGAATCCTGCACGCTTTACAATTTATATTAGGAAATAGCCACATGTTGACCCTCTTGAACTCAACAATGTTCATTTAGCGATCACAAATATAAAAGACATTTTATTTGTCATTGTTAAAATCAATAATCTCTTTTTATTACAAAATTGCCTTAAAATGTCTGCCCAGCACATCCTTAGTCTTTCCTGCCCCTTCCACGGTGTATTGAAGAGTCACAGGTCCCCAGCCAAATGCAAGGAAACAGACCAAATGCCATTTCAACAAGCTCTAAGGGACAACCATCATTCTTTAAATGCTTGGCATGCTTTGCCTATAATATTGTCCTGCAAAGAAGACTGTCAGTCGAGATGATAATTTTTTTCTCTACAAAGATTAGAGCGAATATTGATATCTGCCAAACTGGTTCCAACCTGTGGGAGACCTAGTCATGGGTCTTTGAGAATTTATACGTACTGAAAAGATACTGAAATATTTGACTGAAGTGTGATAGGCTCACTTCTGCACACCCTTCTGAGTATCTGCCAACCCTCTCCTCTTTATGTCCCCTGCCTGCTGAAAGATCAGTCCCCCGCCTTGGTGATCCTCTCTCCTATTATCTCTTGAATCAGCATTTCCCCTATCTCTTGAATCAGTGTTACCCTCGTTAAGACCATCAGTATTTATCACCCGACTTTATGAAACTTCTGCCTAATTAGTCTCCCTCTTTCTGGGCTTACACCCTTTCAACCCTTTCTCTGCATTCAGAATGACATTGCTTCAAATGTTACCCGGGCAGTTCTTACAAAGTCCTCCTGATAAAGGCATGACTTCCCTTCCAGTGTTGCTCTTCACTGCTTTTCCCCTAGCCCCCCACCCTTTTCCCCACTCTAGGCTATATCCTTGAAGATCGCTATGTGTTCCCTTGAAGTCTTTGCCTGTTTTCTCTGCCCCCACTTCCTCAGATAATTCCTGTTCATGCTTGAGATTTCATTTTAGGTAACAGTCCTTTCCCCATAAAACCTTCCCTGACCTTCTAGCTTTGCATTACACACCCTCCTATCTGCTGCCACAAGGCCCTCTTCCTCCATCATGGTACTGACCATACGCTGTGGTCATTGGCTGCTCACCTGTCCAGTCCCTTTCCTATGCTAAGAGCTGCTAAAGGGCAGGGCTGTGTTTATCTGGTTCTCTTTGTATTACAACACCCAGCACAGTCACTGGCACTTAGTATGTGCTAAATAAATTATTGAATTTTAAAAAACTGAGAATTCAACACTCCCTTAAATCAACTGTAAACACTTTACTAAGATGTTCTGACAAGTACTACAAAATATCAAATATTTAAAATAAAACTGATTTTTAGGGGCACCTGGGTGGCTCAGTCATTAAGCGTCTGCCTTCGGCTCAGGTCATGATCCCGGGGCCCTGGGATCGAGCCCTTCATCGGGCTCCCTGCTCTGCCGGGGGCCTGCTTCTCCCTCTCCCACTCCCCCTGCTTGTGTTTCCTCTCTCTCTGTGTCTCTCTCTGACAAATAAATAAATAAAATCTTTAAAAAACAAAAACAAAAAAACCTGATTTTTAGTTACAGTTTTCAATATTATAGTTTCACACACACACACACATGCACACACACCCATGTGATCTCTATTGACTAAAACTCTAAAATAAAACCCCTCGTTAAAATAAAGAAGCTTAGTGTGCATGTGTGTATGCATATTCTTTTTTAATTGACAAAAAAAACCAATAGCCTACAGAGTAAGAAAGGGAGAGATTCAGTTGCTGATATTTTAGGCATAATTTCTCAAGTTTAAAGGATAATTTGGTCAACTTAAAATAGTCATTTAAAAACGTGAACAGAATTTGTGGCTGTCAAGACACAGATCACAGATCCTTGGGAAGTATAAAACTTGAAAAACAGCCACAGTGTATAAAAGAAAAGAACTGTCAGATCCTTACTGCCAAGAGCCATTTTAATAAAACATTATGTTAATGATAGAAGTGAGATGGTTCACTTGAAAAAAAAAATTCAAATAACTGTTAGGGAAGCTGGGTGGGGGGTGGTGGCCTCCAGTTTGAAAGTGGCAGCCTGCAGCATTATTAGGTGCTGAAAATAAGAGGACCACATATAACTGAATGATGACTTTCTGAGTCCTTGTAAACCTGTCCCCTAACAGCAGCTTGAAACTGGAATCGCATTCTTACTCTAAATTGTTTTAATTTGGTAAAGCCCTTTTTGAAACATTTACAAGCAAAGGTGAACTGTTGAAGACTCTTACATTGCGAAAAAGCATGAACTGTAACATATAGTTCATCAACACGAAATGAGTAAAAGCATGTCATGGCCGGAACATCTTGAATGTTCTACTCGGTGTGACAAATCTAATATGTTGCCCTCTCTTCTCTCCCCTGTTTACTTACATAAAAGAGTTTTTGTCGATGTTGATTTGTTTTAATATGTCCAATTACATCATCATTGTCGTCAATTTATTTACAGAAATACTTTTAATTGCCTTCGACCTTCAGCCCTATTTTCTATGAAAGATTCCTGTCTTTATTCAAGTGATTTCTTTCCTTTCGAAGGTTACCCAGCAGACAGAATTTTTAGGATCTCCTTGGTAATATAGATTCGATAACGCTTTTTTCCCTGTTAATGTTTCAGTGTTGTTTAGTTATTTTGTTCTTGACCTCCTCGTGTTTTCAGTGATTTGAGAGTGATAAAATGAGTCTTAAGTAAAAATCTTTTAATTAAAGCAAACAAAGGATCAGCTTTTACGGGAAACCAGTCCATCAGCAAGTATTTGCGGTTGAAGTCCAGAGGGAGGCTTGTGTGGAGAGACAGAGAGCCCCAGGGGTCTGGAGATTGTAATGTGGGTGCCCCCATTACACAGACCCATCGTGATGCTCCCTTCACTCTGACTGCTTGTCACTGATTGTTTTTACTGAGAGTCTTTTCAGACATTTCTGGGAAACACAGTAATTTTCCCTGACCACACACCTTAGGGCTCAGGAGCTGCGGTTTTTTTTTTTGTTTTTTTTTTTTTAACTAATTTTATCCTTACACTTTCCTTCTCCTTTATGCTTGGACTGGCATGGTTTTCCTCTCCTTTGTGCCATAGACATCGTCTCCCTCAGATGGGGTATGAGACTGTTTTGTTTAAAACTACAGTTTCCTGTTCCCCTGGGAAAAAAACCATTCTTTACTCTGAGCCTCAACTGAAACGTGGCCTCCGATATCAAGTTTGCTCACCATCCTCGTTTCCTTTATAGAATTCTTTTACCGTTCCTGCCAGCTACCCTTTCCCTGTGTTTACCTTCTTCACTTGTTATTCTGTATCCTTTAATACTTCCAACTCTCTTTCATTTCTCCTGGCTCTCCCTACCAGCTTCTATTTTCCTACGTTTTTTTTTTTCGATTTGAAAAATTGATCACATAGCACTCGATTAATGATAGCCTGGAATAAACTGTGTGCTTTTGCTTTTATCTACTTCTGTTGTGTGGCATTATTAGGAAGACGAAACTACGGCATGCCCTATGGCTCTTCGCTGAGTAACTGGCTGTAAACCGGGGCATGGAATGTTCCCCCAACATTCTGGAATTTCTTGCAATTCTTTCCTGTCATGTATCTCCCCCGGTCTCCCTTCCCAGATCCACCTACCCCTTTGTATCATGTAGGCCATGTTTGAGCTGCGTCTTCTGTGTCTCCAGCCTTTAGTCACTTGAGACAGGCACACACACAAAACACAGGACTCAAGACGTAAACATTTTGCAGGTCCCGTGAGATCTTGCCTCATCCTTGACAGCAGCCTCCAAAGTAGGTCTGGGGCTGTGGAAAATTCTCCTGTTTCCGTGTTTGCCTTCTTTTGGAATTTGGGACTGTTTTCACAGAGTGATTTACCAAGAAAACATTCCAAATCCTCCTCAAGGATCACATATCCCTTACCTTATGGTCCATTCCCAGAGACCGGGCTTAATGGGACATTTCTGAGCTTACTTCGTCCTTGTCTTCCTCCTCCTTCTTCCTCCCCTTCTTCATAAAACCTGACTTCAGTCTGGTCTTCATGTGAGAATGAGAGATTTAGTTTATTCCTTTGGCACAGCTTTCAACAAAAAAACACAAAAGTGCCGTTTTTTACTGAGTGACATAGCATCTAAAGATAGGTGTTTCTGCCCGGCTGTGCTTTGTTCTGCCCGGAAGTGGCTCCTCATACAAAAAGAAATATGGTCAGGCTAACAACAGAGTTCAAGATGCTGTGAAATCAGTGACGCATTGATGAAGAGAGGGGCTGTGAAGTATGAACTCTACAGTTACCATCACTCTCAGAAAAAAAAAAAAATTAAAGAATGTTTAATCTCTGGTAACCTGGTCCTCCTTTCCACATGTACTTTCTAAATAATAATGACCTTCTCTTGTCCCTCCTGTGTGTACAAGCTACTTCATTAGGTTGTGTAATACAGCCTGGGTGAGCTTATGAAACAGTGCGGGGGGGGGGGGCGCGCCTGGAGGGTGCAGTCAGTTGAGCAACTGACTCTTGGTTTCAGCTCAGGTCGTGATCTCATGGGTCATGGGATCGAGGCCTGTGTTGGGCTCTGTGCTCAGTGTGGAGTCTGCTTGAGTTTCTCTCTCCCTCTCCTCCTACCCCTTGCATCTGTCTCTCTCTCTTTCTCTCTGAAATAAATAAATAATCTTAAAAATAAATAATGGTAGCTAACATATGCCAACTGCTTACTTGTTTAAGACCCAACGACTAGTAAGCAGAAGAGCTGGGACTGGGTCATATGGTAGATGGATGTGTGATATTTTTTTTCTATTATTATGTTCAATTAGCCAACATATAGTACATCATTAGTTTTTGACGTAGTTTTCAACGATTCATTAGTTGCCTAAAACACCCAGTGCTCATCACAACACGTGCCCTCCTCAATACCCATCACCTGGTTACCCCATCCCCCACCCCCTCCCTTCTGTAACCCTCAGTTTGTTTCCTGGAGTCCAGAGACTCTCATGGTTTGTCTCCCTCTCTGATTTCTTCCCATTCAGTTTTCCCTCCCTTCCCCTAATGTCCTCCACACTATTCCTTATGTTCCACATATGAGTGAAACCATATGATAATTGTCTATCTCTGCTTGACTTATTTCACTTAGCATAATCCCCTCCAGTTCCATCCATGTTGATGCAAATGGTGGGTATTCATCCTTTCTGATGGCTGAGTAATATTCCATTGTATATATGGACCACATCTTCTTTATCCATTCATCTGTTGAAGGGCATCTAGGCTTCTTCCACAGTTTGGCTATTGTGGACATTGCTGCTACGAACATTGGGGTGCATGTGCCCCTTCTTTTCACTACATCTGTATCTTTGGGGTAAATACCCAGTAGTGCAATTGCTGGGTCGTAGGGTAGCTCTATTTTTAACGTCTGGAGGAAACTCCATACTGTTTTCCAGAGTGGCTGCACCAGCTTGCATTCCCACCAACAGTGTAAGAGGGTTCCCCTTTCTCCATGGATGTGTACATTTTAAGATATTGCCAAACTCTTTCCTAAGGCATTGAATTATTTTATATTCCCAACAGCAGCAGACAAGAATTCTAGTAAATCACATCCTTGCCAACTCTTGCTATGGTCGGTCATTTTAATTTTTGACATTCTAATTTGTGTGTAGTGGTTTCTAATTGTGGTTTTAATTTGCATTTCCCTGGTGGCTAATGATGTTGAGCATCTCTCCATGTGTTTATTTGCATATGTCTATTTTCTTTGGTAAAATGACTATGCAAATATTTTGCCCATTTTATTAATCAGGTTGTTTGTTTTCTTGTTATTGAGTTGCAAAGTTTTTTTTAATACTCAGATGCAAGTCTTTTATCAGATATGTGACTTACATATATTTTCTGCCAATCTGTGGCTTACTTTTTCATTCTCTTAACTGTTTTTTTGCAGAGAAGAATGTTAAATTTGATGAAGTCAAGTTTATCAATTTTTTTCTTTGGATTATGCTTTTGCTGTTGTATCTAAGAAAACTTTGCCTAACCAAGATAATAAGGCCTGTCTTCTATTTGTCTACATCAAAAACTAATGATGTCTATTTCTATAGACAATGTTATGCTTTAAGTTTTGCCTTTATGTCTATGATCCACTTCAGGTTCATTTTTATATATGACACAAGACATAGATCAAGGGTTTTATTGTTTAGGTTTGGTTTTTTTTTCACATATGGCTCTCCAATCATTCCAGCATCTTTTGTGAAAAGAATTTATCTTCTCTCTACGGAACTGCCTTTGCATCTCTGTTAAAAATCAATCGACTATTTATGTATGGGTCTATTTTTGGTATCTCTTTTCTGTTCTACAGATCTGTTCACTTATATATTTATGCCAATACTACACTGACATGATTACCTTAGCTTTATTATAAATCTTGAAGTCAGGTAAAGAAAATAATTTCTCCAACATTGTTCTTTTTAAAGTTGTTTTGGCACTTCTAGGTCCTCTGTTGTTTTCAGAAGATGTTTAGAATCAGCTTGTCAATTTCTACAAAAACATGTCTGCTAGGGTTTTGATTGGGATTCTGTTGAATCTGAAGATCAAGTTGGAGAGAATTAGCAAGTTAATACTGAGTTTTCTGTCTCAGTTGATGTCAGTTTTCTAAAACTTCTTTCAACAGTATTTTAAAAAATTTTTTTCAGGTACAGGTCTTACATGTATATTGTCAGAATTACCTCAAGTATTACATGTTTTGACGCTATTATAAATGGCAAATGGTACAGATTTGCTGAACATACTCATTAGTTCTAGGAGCTTTTTGTAGATCACATAATATTTTCTATATCTACTATGTTACTAAAAGCATCAAGAAGAAACCAGGCCACACTTTCCACATGGTGCTTGGAAATTCCTTCAGTTAATATCCAAGTTCATCGCTTACAAGCTGTACCTCCTACCCAACACTAGAACATGGCTCTGCCAAGATTTCTGCCACTTTATAACAAGGAATACCTTTCCTCCTGTGCCCAGAATTATCTTCCTCATTTATGAGATCTCACCAGAATCAGCTCTAACATTCTTATTTCTAGCAACATTCCATTCCTGGTGATGTATGTAAAGACAATGGAAGCTTCCTCTGCAGCCCACCTCACGTCTTTCTGATCCTTCACAGAATCATCTGTAACGTCCATATTTCTACTGACTTTCTCTTCAAGGCAATCCAGACTTTTTTCTATAATGCCCCTCAAAACCCTTCTAGTCTCTTCCTATTACCCAATTCCAAAGCCAGTGTACATTTTTAGGTATTTTTATAAGCAGAAAAGAGAAACCAGGCTTCACTTTACACACTTTTCTTGGAAATCTCCCCAACTAAATATCAAAATTCATCTCTTGCAAGTTCTACTTCTCACCCCAATATTAGAGCACAGTTCTGCCCCATTTTCTGCCATTTTATAAGAAAGATCACCTTCCTTTCAGTTTCTACTCTAACATGTTTCTCATTTCCTTCTGAGACCTCACCAGGACCTTCCTTAGCATCACATGCTCACCACTATTTTGTTGATAATGTGTGTGTTCTCCAAGATGATAGAAGCTTTCTCTGCTGTACTCCTCACATTCATCCGAACTTTGGCCAAAATCACCTTTAATGGCTTATTTCTACCAACCATCTCTCTAAGGCAACCTGCACATTTTCTATCACATGCCTCAAGATTCTTTTAGCAGTTATCCCTTACCCAATTCCAAGGCCACTGCTACATTTTTAGGTATTTGTTAGAGTAGTACTGCACTTCCTGGTACCAAATGAATATATATTATAATGATATAATCATATAATACATATATATATACATATGTATATATATGAGATTAATGTTCTATGTTTTGAAAACTACCGTTTCTATATATTTTATCTATTTTTTCAGTTGTTTCAAATGGGAAAGCAAATCTCATCCCTGCTCCATCTTGGACAGAAATGAAAATCTAATTAAACTTTTGAACCTTAAGTTTTTTCATTTGTAAAATGAACATAATAATAAAATTCTACTTCATGAGGTTATTGTGGGTGTTGGTTTTAATATATGCAAAAAATTAACAGTGCCTCATACATAATAACTACTCAAACCGCATTTGTTATACTTTTTAACAGCGTATTTTTGACATATTGTGATTTCTAAATATCTGTAATCTTTTTATTTGTGTATATATGGAGGCAATTTGGTTTTTTGAAAAAAAAAAAAAAAGACCATAATCTAATGTATAAGGTGTGGCCAATACCAGGTTATGATAACATGTTTGGTGCTGTGGACACTGGTTTCCATCTTACTTTAGAGCCTCTAACTTTTTGTTCTAGTGATAGTTACTGTATTAGTTTCCAGCATTGTTAAAATCGGTGGATGAGCCACTGATAGCCTATGCATTCTGGTTCTAAAATACATCTTCTTCTCTCCCAGCTAGCATGCACTTCAATACTAACGTGGATTGCAGTTTCTTTTTTTTTTTTTT
>NC_138370.1:24697427-24778946 GCF_054177405.1 Leptonychotes weddellii
GCCTGGGTGGCTCAGTTGGTTAAGCGACTGCCTTCGGCTCAGGTCATGATCCTGGAGTCCCGGGATCGAGTCCCGCATCGGGCTCCCTGCTCGGCAGGGAGCCTGCTTCTGCCTCTGACCCTCCCCCCTCTCATGTGCTCTCTCTCTCTCATTCTCTCTGTCTCAAATAAATAAATAAATAAATCTTTAAAAAAAAAAAAGAATACATAGGGAATAAAATATTTTAGGTAATCATAAAATAGCTCTTTTGCAGCATGGGCAACTAGGCTTTGTGTCCTTGGGTTGAGTATCTGTGCACTGAATCACTGGATTTGGAGAATCTTCCCAGCTCCTCAACTTACTGGCTTTGTGTTCTTTCTTGGTCAAGTACCCTAACTTCTCCAAACCTCAGTGCCTTTATTTACAAAATAAGGACATAATAATGCCTCTCTCAGAAGGTTAGTATCAGGATTAAAGGGAGTAATGCATCTTGTACTCTTAAGAGCACAGTCTCAGGAACCAGACTGTGTGGACTTAAACTGTATAGGCTTGACCAAGAGACGATGTATATCTGTACCTTTGTTTTGTCATCTGTAAAATGGAAATAATTATACTACCTTACTCAAAGTTTGTTGTGAGGATTAAAATAAATTAATACTGTAAAACACTTAGGTTCTTGGCACATAATAAATGCTTAGTAAAAATTAGCTATTATATGATATGTGTAAGCATTGTATAAATCCTGATACACTTTCTCACCTATTATCTGGGTTCTCTGTACCAGTTTATGTATTTTTTTTGGAAGCATACACTGTCATATTAGTTTCAGGTTGTGCAATATAATGATCCAACAATTCTGTACATTACTCAGTGCTCATCAATATAAGTGTACTCTTAATCCCCTTCATCTATTTCACCAACCCCCCACCCATCCCCTCTGGGAACCACCAGTTTGTTCTCTATATTCTGGTGTGTGTGTGTGTGTGTGTGTGTGGTTGTTTCTTGGTCTCTTTTTCCTTGTTTTGTTTCTTAAATTCCACACATGAATGAAATGATATGGTATTTTTCTTTCTCTGCCTGACTTACTTTACTTAGCATTATACCCTGTAGGTCTATCATGTTGTTGCAAATGGTAGGATCTCATTCTTTTTTATGATTGAGTAATATTCCACTGTGTGTGTGTGTGTGCGTGTGTGTATACCACATCTTCTTTATCCATTCATCTATCAATGGACACTTGTATTGCTTCCATAGCTTCGCTATTGTAAATAATGCCCCAATAAACATAGGGGTGCATGTATCTTTTCAAATTCATGTTTCTGTTTTCTTTGGGTAAATACCCAGTAGTGGAATTACTGAATCCTATGGTAATTCTATTTTTAATTTTTTGAGGAACCTCCATACTATTTTCCATAGTGGCTGCACCAATTTACATTCCCACCAACAGTGCACAAAAGTTCCTTTCTCTCCACATCCTCTCCAACATTTGTTATTTCTTGTACTTTTGATTTTAACCATTCTGACAGGTGTGAGGTGATATCTCATTGTAGTTTTGATTTGTATTTCCCTGATGATAAGTGATGTTGAGCATCTTTTCATGTGTCTGTTGGCTATCTGTATGTCTTTGGGAAAATGTCTATTCAGGTCCTCTGCCCACTTTTTAATTGGATTATTTGGGGTTTGGGTGTTGTTTATTTTCTTTATATTTTTTGGATATTAACTCCTTATAAGATATATCATTCGTCAATATCTTCTCCAATACAGTAGGTTACCTTGTCATTTTGTTGATGGTTTCCTTTGCTGTGCAAAAGCTTTCTATTTTGATGTAGTCCCAATAGTTTATTTTTGCTTTTGTTTCCCTTGCATCAGGAGACATATCTAGAAAAATATTTCTATGGCTGATATCAAGAAATTATTGCCTGTGTTTTCTTCTTGGAGTTTTATGGTTTCAGATCTCACATTTAGGTCTTTAATCCATTTTGAGTTTATTTTGTATATGGTGTAAGAAAATGGTCCAATTTCATTCTATTGCATGTAGCTGTTCAGTTTTCCCAACACCATTTGTTGAAGAGACTGTCTTCCCCGTTGTATGTTCTTGCCTCCTTTGTTGTAGATTAATTAACCATATAAGCATAGGTTTGTTTCTGGGCTCTCTATTCTGTTCTGTTGATCTATGTGTCTATTTTTATGCTGGTACCATACTGTTTTGATTACTGCCGCTTTGTAGTGTATCTTGAAATCTGGGCTTTTGATACTTGTAGCTTTTTTTCTAGGTTATATTTATTCAATGGAATTATTTTTTACAGATTCCATTAGATTTTATAATACAAAGCAAAAATATACTTACTAGGTATTGGGGAGCCTAGTTTTGATGTTTCCTACAATTTTATTCATATTTTACCATTATACACATAAGTCTTATCCTTCTTCTTGATACTTTTTTTTTTTTTTAAGGCAGGGGCAGCCTTTTTATTTGTATTTCTTTTAGAGCTGAGAAGAGTGCTTGTTAGTAATAAAGATTTGTGCTTAATAAATACTTCTTGACTGTGAAATTGGTTACCATTTTTGGAAGGAACTCTAGCAGGAAATGAGTAGGCTTAGATCATTGGGGCAGGGGGTCAACAGCAATCTTAAAGCTGAATTCAGTAATAGAAATTTGTGGACAGAAGTTAAATTTGGTGTAAATTCAAATTTTAAAGTTCAAAAGTGCCATGATATAGTAGAAAGGGTGCAAGATTTGTCTTTGAACCTGGAGTCCCATAATCTTGGGCATGCTCTCAGGCAAGTAACTTCATATCTATACTTTTCCATTTGTAATATGAAGGCCATCTATCCCCTCTTTCTATTTTTAGGAATGCTTAAAATTACTAATAGAGGTAATCTATGGGAAAGTGCTTTGTAGACAAAAAAATCAATGTACAATGTCAGGGTTATTGATCATTGTGAGAGGCAAGCCAATGATTCTGAAGAAGACACCAAATATTTTTCTGGCCAGCTATATATTGGCAGCTTATATTTCTTCTGGGCTGGCTTTAGTCTTGTCTATTAAATTCTGTAAAGAACAAGGTAGAATCGATGCATCCTTTAGACTAAAAGACCTGTTAGGTGAGTCAATACTTAACTCCACAATTGTACCCTTAGGATAGGAAGGATGTGTGTCACCAGTGGAGGTGAAGGCTGTAATAAGGAGAGAGGGAAGAGGGGCCAGCACTGCTCCCTGTTTTCATGAAGGTCCCCTAATTCTGTTTGAGTCCTCAGAATGGATGCTAATATGCCCTTTCTCTTCTTTGCCCATCTCTCTATCCCCTTCTGTTCCTCTCTCCAACCAGGTTTCAACTGCAACCTTATCCAAAGTGTAAGGCAAAGAGAAAAGTGGTGGCCATTCCTACCTCCAGCCTTGATAACAAGCATGAAATATGTTTCTCTAAGTTCTGATCATAAGGGAATTAGAAACACTATGATCTTTTTATTTTTTATTTTTTTTAAGATTTTATTTATTTATTTGTTAGAGAGAGAAAGAGTGGGCGAGAGTGAGCAAGGGTACAAGCAGGGGGAGCAGCAGAGGGAGAGGGAGAAGCAGGCTCCCTGCCAAGCAAGGAGCCCAATGCGGGACTCGATCCCAGGGCCCTGGGATCATGACCCGAGCCGAAGACAGATGCTTAACCGACTGAGCTACCCAGGCGTCCCACACTATGATCTTTTTAAATTGAAATACCCTGATAGCTCCAAAAAGGAGGCTCTGACCTTAAGGGATCTCAGTTCATTGCTAGGAGAGGTGTTGCTGATAAAACTCCTTGTAGAATATGTCATGATGGAAGGAATCAGAGGGGTCATTGAGTTCACACCCAAATTTTAGTACAAGGAACCATCTTGGTATATTTCCTTTGCATGCTTAAGAACAAAATGTTTGCTGGAACTCATTTACCGTCAGTGAGTGCTCCCTAGGCTCTGAAGTCCAGAGATGTTCCTCCATAACTCATGGGAGATTTGGGTCCTTTCTGAGACAATAAGTTACTATTAGGTCACTGAAAATACTTGGGGCGTGGGTGCCTGGGTGGCTCAGTTGGTTAAGCGACTGCTTTCAGCTCAGGTCATGATCCCGGAGTCCCGGGATCGAGTCCCACATTGGGCTCCCTGCTCAGCAGGGAGTCTGCTTCTCCCTCTGACCCTCCCCCCTCTCATGTGCTCTCTCTCTCTCTCATTCTCTCTCTCAAATAAATAAATAAAATCTTAAAAAAAAAATACTTGGGGCGGCTGGTGGGAGGAGGAGTTGCTATGATGAGAATGTGATGATGTGTCCTCTTATTAATAGAAAATGAAGCTACCCCGGACTCATTCTCAGGGTGATGGGCATTTCTCATTGAACTGTTTTCTTGATGATGGTCTTGCGCTGAGCAGCTTATCCCCTCTGCTTTGCCCTGTTCTTTTCAAGCCCAGTGGTCAGGGAGTATATAAGCAGCTGGCTGGGATGGGGAGTATGGTCCAGAGCTTTAGGAGCAGCTTGCAATGGTGAGGCCGAGCCAGCCAGACTGGCTCAGAGAAGGAGCCGTGACCCTCAGCACATGCAGATTATTAGTTAACACTCCGACTCCGGCTGGTTGGGGAACGGCTGAGAGAAAGCACTTCGATTCCTACTGAGCTCATTACCTTAAATTAGTTTCCATGGTCTAGTGGCCTGTGCAGGAGAGGGAATTCTCCAAAGCCCTGGAAAAGTGTGTGTATGGAGGTGGGGGGAAGGTTCTCTAAGACGAGGAGATTAAGTTAAGCTTCCGTGAAAAAAAGGGGGGGCTGTTAATAATTTAATTCATACTAAGCAAGCACACACTCTGAGCAGAGAGCCTGTTTCTTTAGAGCAGTCTGAGGACCTGAGCCAACAGCCAGAATGCAAATGGGAAGCGAACAGAACAGGTAACAACGAACTCCATGCTTTACCTCTTCCTGCTTTGCTCAGTGCTACGAGATGAGCTTTACATGCAACTTCTGTCTCTGTGTGTGTGTGTGTGTGTGTGTGTGTGTGTGTGTGTGTGTGCGCGCGCGCGCATGCGCGCAAACAGGGCGATGACATGGACTCTTCACAGGAAAGCACTAAGTGAGGATTAGCTAAGTAACGAGAGCAAATTGCAAGGGTGAAGGAAATGCTCGATAAAATCGCTGATAGATTTCTCCCAGCGGGAGAATCTCTTCAGTGCTCCTTTCATCTGGGCCTTTAGGGCAGCTTCTACCACTGCTATCTCTGCTGTCTTCTCAAGCCTTCCCCTCAGAGCCCTTGCCTCTGAGGAGC
Source organism: Leptonychotes weddellii (assembly GCF_054177405.1). Taxonomy (NCBI): domain Eukaryota; kingdom Metazoa; phylum Chordata; class Mammalia; order Carnivora; family Phocidae; genus Leptonychotes; species Leptonychotes weddellii. The sequence continues at coordinate 24,702,688 of NC_138370.1, forward strand.
TTTGAATTTACCCACTGAAATGACTCCCACATTCTCCCACCAACAGCTGGAAGTGGCAAGACTCATTTTCTTCTGCACGGGGAGAAACTGAGGCAGGAATTTGGCCAAGTGGTGGGTAATTCTTCCCTGTTCCCATGCTGAAGAAAGCAGCTTTTCAAAACGATTCCATCCTGAGTATACATTTCACAAACTTTCTGGCTAACAATTTAGTTAGATACGCATTCAACAGTCTTCGAAATGTGTGTGACCCTTGCCTTAGGAAGTCCATGTTCAACACATAATCATTTATCTTCTCATTTACTTTTCTCTTCTTCACACCAGAGTGGATTGCCTTTGAGAGAGAATTTAACCACTTTTGGACTTAGAACCAATCAGTTTCTTACTCCATCTGCCCACCGAATGGCTTACAGATCTGATGAATCTGCCTCTTAGTGGGGTACCAACCTTCCACAGGCAACTCATTCTCTGGTTGTGGGCATATTCAAGGAAATCTGTATATTTGCACAGAACCTTGGAAGTGTAGACGTGAGCAGGCTTGAATGATCACAGCCCACACTTTTTATTTATAGATGAGGAATCTGAGATGCTGAAAAGACAAATGGCTTACCCGAGATTTCATACGTATTCAGGGCCACAGAAGAACTAGAACCCAGGGCCTGTACCTACCATATGGGCTTTTCTCTAGTAATGGAAGCTTAACAGTTTGAGACATAGACTAGGGAGAAGTCACTGTAGGATGAACCTTTATGAAGTAGAAAAAGAGATCATGTGTATACTAGATATCATGGTACCCGGGAATCCATTACTGGTTGTATCTCGGCTTACTATGCATAATTGAGAGGTTGGAGCCATGTGCCTCAGTTCATTCACATTTGTATCCAAGGAGTGTAAGGCCTAAAATAGAAGAAAGGAACATCCTTTATCAGTCACTCAGCTCAGTCTCAATGTAATTTGTGCCCCTATATTTGATCTTTATTAGGACCTTCTGGACAGGTAGTTACTATATGCTAACGTATTTACATACTGTGATGGTTAATCTTATGTGTCAACTGGACTGGGCCACAGGATGCCCACACATTTGGAGAAACATTATTTTGACTGTATTTCTGGTGGTGTTTCTGGATAAGATGAACATCTTACTGGTACAACAAATAAAGCCCATTGCTCCCCCTAATGTGGGTGGGCCTCATCCAATCAGTCAAAGACCTGAACAGAACAAAAAAGCTGAGTAAAGAGCCAACTTCTCCTGCCTGACTGCTTGCAGATGGGACATCCCATCTATTCCAGTCTTCGGACTCACACGAAAACATGGGCTCTTCTTGGATTGAGGCTACCAGCTTTTTTTTTTTTTTTTTTTTAAAGATTTTATTTATTTATTTGAGAGAGAGAATGAGAGACAGAGAGCACGAGAGGGAAGCGGGTCAGAGGGAGAAGCAGACCCCCCGCTGAGCAGGGAGTCCGATGTGGGACTCGATCCCGGGACTCCAGGATCATGACCTGAGCCAAAGGCAGTCGCTTAACCAACTGAGCCACCCAGGCGCCCCGAGGCTACCAGCTTTTGAACTGAAACTTACATCATTGGCTTTCTGGGTTCTCAGGCCTCTGGACTCAGATTAGCACTAGTACACCATCTACTTTCCCAGGTCTCTACCTTGTTGACTGCAGGCTTGGGGACTTTTCAGCCTCCGTAATCACATGGACCATTTCCTTATAATAAATCTCTCTCTCTCTCTCTAAAGTATGTTCATACACGCACACATCCTATTCGTTCTGTTTCTCGGGAGAACCCTGATTAATACCTGTATGTTTTTATACTAAATCCCCACAAAGACCCTCTGCAGTAGATTCTGTTGTTGTTGTTGTTATTACTCTATTTTAAAAATGAGGAAACTACACTGGGGCTATTTAAGTCACTTGCCCAAAGCTCCACATTGCATCTGGCAGGAGTCTGAATTCACTCCCGAGTCCTCGTGCTCCTTCTCTATGATACACTCTCTCCTAATGTGTCCCACAAGCGGTAAGCATGTGCAATTCTTGGACCTAGCCATCAGTTCTAAGAATTTACCCTAAGTAATAATCATGGATATGTAAGTATGATGATACCTCTCAAAACATTTATAATAGTAAAAACTTTGAAACAAATGCTGAATAATGGGTCATCGGTTAAATGATCTAGGATACAGTTCCTCAGTGAAATACTATATTCATTATAAACCATGCTCTCAAGGACTGTTCATTAACCTGGGTAATCATTCACAATATATGCCTGTAAAAAGAATGTCACAGGCCTAAGGAAACGATGACAGTATAATGTTGTATTTTGGATGGGATCCTGGAATTACATTTAGTTATTACTTTTTCTTAGGCTTGTAACATGCTTTTACTCTTAAACTGGCACAGAAAAGAGTAAAAAAAAATAAAGAAATTTGAATAGAGTGTAAACTTTAGTTAATAATAATATGTCAAATTGTTTCATTAATTGTGACAAATGTACTATATACTAATGTAAATGTTAATAATAAGGGACTGGGCAGGATATCTGAGAATTCTTTCTACTATCCTCATAATTTTTTCTGTAAATCTAAAACCATACTAAATTTAAAAAAATTATTTTAAAAAATGTATATCCAGGAGGACACCCTGTTTGTAAAGAAAAAGAATATATAACATCAGTGCATTATAATAATGAAAGGAAAGAAATCAAAATATTTTTTTTAAAGATTTTATTTATTTATTTATTTGAGAGAGAGAGAGAGAGAAACAGCATGAGAGGGGATAGGGTCAGAGGGAGAAGCAGGCTCTCCGACGAGCCGGGAGCCCGATGCGGGACTCGATCCCAGGACTCCGGGATCATGACCTGAGCCGAAGGCAGTCGCCTAACCAACTGAGCCACCCAGGCGCCCAAGAAATCAAAATATTAACAGGAACTATTTTGACTTGGAAAATATGGCTAATTTTCACTTTTCCATGTTTTCCAAGTTTTCTACATGGAATGTGGAACATAAGGAATAGCATGGAGGACATTAGGAGAAGGAAGAGAAAAATGAAGGGGGGGCAATCGGAAGGAGAAATGAACCATGAGAAACTATGGACTCTGAGAAACAAACTGAGGGTTTTAGAGGGGAGAGGGGTGGGGGGATGGGTTAGCCCAGTGATGGGTATTAAAGAGGGCACATACTACATGGAGCACTGGGAGTTGTATGAAAACAATGAATCATGGATCGCTGCATCGAAAACTGGTGATGTATTGTATGGTGACTAACGTAACATAATAAAATAAAATTAAAAAAATAAATAAATAAAATTTTAATTTAAAGAAACATAATAAATACTATCTTTAAATCTCACTCCCATTTCTTTCTGTAGTGTCTGAAACTTTGGCCATGAAAATGTTCCTTTAATGTAAAGGTAGTTACAAAATATGTCCCCTAAAGAGTAATACTTTATTTTTGCTTATTTTTTTAAGTTTTTAATTTTAATTCCAGTGTAGTTACCATAGTGTTATAGTAGTTTCAGGTGTCCAATATAGTGCTTCTACAATTCTCTACATTAGTCAGTGCTCATCATGATAAGTGTACTCTTAATCCCCTGCACCTGTTTCACACACACCCCCACCTCCCCTCTGGTAACCACCAGTTTGTTAAGAGCAACCCTTTAAACCTTTATTCCACATCATTCCATTTTCATGAGTCAGATGGGCAAATAAGCTGGCTGTCATTTTGGAAAACAGAGGAAAGTGTCTTCAGAGAGTGTGTGGAGAAGGACACCAAAAAGCGAGGAGAGGGACAACCAAATGCCAATCCTCACCATTGCCCTTCCTTGCCTTAGCAAAAGGCTTCAGGGACTCCCAAAGGGCAACACAGTACATTTTCTTCTGTGCATAGGTGGCCAAGATGTACAAGATGATTTTTGCATAGATGGTGTTTTGATCTAAGACTGAAAGAAGTGCAGTTTGGGTTCATTTTCTAAAATAAGCCTCTTACACAGGCAGCTCTTAGATATGAAAACACACCTCACCCATTCACCAGGCTGTCTTGTGTTGTGGAGAGAGCTAAACTTGGAGCAGAAGCCCTAGTCTCTAACACCCTGCCACTAATTTCATATGTGACCTTGGAATAAACCCGCTAAGCTTAGGTACCTCATGGCTAAAATGAAGCCCTTTCATGAGATGGGATCAATGGTGTTCTCACTGTGCACTACTAAGCCCTAGGTGTTCCTTCGAAGTCTCCCATGGGCCAAGTTGGGATTAGATTCTCTGGACTCCCTAAACTGGATTGAACCAAAGCACCTTAACGTTTACCTGTATTACATAATGGGCCTCTGTATACAATTTTGTTTGAGAGCCAGGATTTTGTTGAACTCTAACATTAAGTGACCCTAAAATTCTGAAAAATTGCTTAAAGTGACATCAGGGGTCAGGGTGCCTGGTAGCTCCATCAGTTGAGCATCTACTTTCAGCTCAGGTCATGATCCCGGAGTCTGGGGATCAAGCCCTGCATTGGGCTCCTTGTTCAGCAAAGAGTCTCCTTCTCCCTCTCCCTCTGCCCCTCCCCCTGCTCCTTCTCTCTCATTCATTCACTTTCTCTCTCAAATAAATAAATAAATAAATAAATAAATAAATAAATAAATCTTTTAAAAAAATGACATCAGGTTTCAAAAATCTGTTCTTCAGGCATATCATCAATATTATCCTGGTATAAGAAGAAATAAACTACCCCAAAAAGGAGCAAAATCAGATTTAGGTGGTTTCAAAAATAAAATATTCCTGCCAACATAGTCCCTGAAACATTCCTTTCTCTGTCTAGCCGAGGTGATATGGGAGGGCATGTTTTTCAGACGTCTCCATCATGATTCCTTTTGCATATTAAAACCTCCAACCCAATACTTCTGCCTCCTGAGCTGGAAGAGCAACCCAAGTTAGTGATTACCCATAGCCTTTCCAACCTTGTTCTGTGAAATCGGCATTTAGAGTGGTAAGAAAATATGCTGGGAAAATGTATTGCCCTAGTAAGCAGAGGAAGGCAAGTGCCTTATTTCCATTTTGAAGTGAGCTTTGAGCTGAACAGATGGATCTTGTGTTTTTATGGCATTTCAGCTCTCACCATAGCAGACAAGCAAAGACCGAAGGATCAAGAGACAGAGCCAACAATGCCAACACTTCCAAGGGTCCTGAAACTAATTCAGGCACGGTGAGCCCCCCAAGGCATTGATGGTCAGGAGCCTATTAGAACATCTTAGGACTGCCGCCAGTAAGAACAGACCATGCTCCATCTTACAGCCTCTCTGGGTCCAAATTAGGCTGAACTCCAACCTCTTGAAACCTTCAAGTTTATAACCAACTCCCCTATTTTAACCTCTCCTGAACCCTAACAACATAGCATTATTTATTATTGGAAAGGACAGCTAGGTAGCAGGACAAGGTTAATAAGAAAACCTCCACGTTGCAGAGCAGTCTTGGTGGGTTCTCTACCTGTGCCCCCATTCACCCTGTAGCAGATAAACTAAGCGCAATCATATGCTTTTCAGCAAATTAAAGCATCTATCTGAAGGAAACATTTGAACAAAACTCTACTTGATTGGGTTTGTTTTCTATAGTGTATTTCTATGGGGAATATGTTCTTAAGAAAGTCAGATATTACTATATAAAAGGATGTGAAGGGAAAGAATTTGTAAATGCACAAATTACAATCAATTTATGTTCATTTGATTTTTTGTGAATTTGACATTCTCTTCAGTGATTCTTTCCTTGTTTCTTCCTTATATCTGAATCATTATGTTTATTATGTAAAGGGAGCAATTAGCCCTATGTTTATCCTCTGGTAGACTTGCTGGTAGTTCTAATAGGAAAACAATATATGAGCATGAATATTGAAGACAATATAAAGTTTGTAGAAATAACTGCAAATTCTGTAAACTTTCCCCTTACATATATACCTGTTTCCACATTCACTTCAAACTTCTATACTTTTTCCTTTCCCTTTTAATTTTCTTCACATCCTCCCATCCCCAACTTTCATCCTTATTTAATGACAATCAACATCACAATCCATGGTTTTTGCGTCTGATCCATTAAAATGGCTCATCCTATTGAAAACTCTGGCTGGCCAAGTGCAAGTTAACAGGGAAATTCTAAACAGGCCCTTTGTGCACAAAGCTCATTATAGTTTCAGTTTCTGCAGGTTGTGGAATACTCAGCCCTGCGATGGAGAGTCTGCACCGTGCTTTCTAATGGGGCAGGGATCAGGATGATGATACATCCTCTAGACACATTCATGAGTAAGTTGCTAAACTACTCAGCATAGTATGATGGCAAGAGCTCTGGAATCAGCCTACTTGGGCTCACGACATGACTGTTGCTTAACAATTATGTAATCTTTTGGATAGTTATTTATCCATTTTAAGCCTCATATCTGTCATCTGGAAAAGTATATAATAATACCTATCTTTGTATTGTCATGAGTACTATATGATCTTAGTGACATAAAGTGTGTTTGACTTTAGTGTTAAGTGTGGTACCAGACTCTAGTAACACTTTAATAATTGTCTCCTCTCTTCCTTCCTGCTTTTTATCCCTCCCTCCTTTCCTCACTTCTTCCCTTCCCCCTGTACTCCCTCCCTTCCTCCCTTCCTTCCTTCCTCCTTTTCTTCCTCTCTTCCTTCCTTTCTGAGGGCATATCTGGGAGTGATGAGAGGACGGATATCTAAGACAGTGGTTTTCAAATAGTCTTCTAACCCCAGCAGCAGCATCACCTGGGAACTTGTTAGAAATGCAAATCCTTTGGCCTTACCCCAGACCTCCTGAATCAGAAACTCCGGGGTGGGGACCCAGCCGTCTGTGGTTTAACAAGTCTGCCAGATGATTCTGAATATGAATATTCTGGTGTGAGGTTTTAAGTCATGCAAATGAATCTCTGCCTCCATTAAGGTGAAAAGGGAAAGGCCTTCTTGGCTTACATGGTAGTTGGGCAGTATGACAGGACGCAGAAACACTATTAGAATTACTAGAAAAACACCATCTTGAGCAGCTTAGTCTGTCAGGGTGTGCCTTCTACTCAAGATGTAAATGAGGACAGGAGAAACAGCACTAGTATCAGCTGCTCCATGATTAGTCACTCTCAGGTAACTAAACAGCGTGAGAGTGTTGATCAAGCATGCTCTTGGGTAATTAATTGGCAGTGGAAGTGTGAACTCTCCCCAGTTTAATAAATATTAGAATACTACAGCAAGTATTGGTGAGTAACAGGGAGCAGCTAAATAGACAGCCTTTCATTACATCATGAAGGATGTATTTCTCAGTTTTCTGGAGAATATTCTAGAAGGAACTGTACTTTGAGGGTAAAAGCTGGAAGAAGACCTGTCTGGTGTCATAGCAACTATAACAACATTAACATAGGTATAGATCTACAGGAGACTTCATGAAATTGTTTCCACAGCCAATGATTACATAGAACATTTCGTTGATCCACCCTTTCACACATTTCCCCATCTGATATATGAATGTTATCCTTTTTAACTGAACTTCCTTTCTTGGTCTTTTAGAGAACTTGTTAGGATATTTTCAAGACCAACAGCCACGGGAAAGGAAATGGAAGAAGCTATACATCCTTGACCTCAGGAGTAAATTTTTTTGCTAAAATACTTTGTGGAGAAGTTGTTCCAATGCCATTTCTCTTAGGAATTTTTCTCTTTATCATTGTAATCATGTTTATCTTTCCCTTTTATGATTAGGAAAGTATATTCACCACAATATTTATTATTAGTCATTGGTATGTTTTTCTATGCACTTTTCCAAATCAACTCTGTTCTACTTATCTTGAAAAACTAAAATAATAGCTTTAAAATAAGTCCCAGTGGTTATTTCATGTTAATCAAAGCCAGTAGAGAAAGCACAGGAAAATGAGATATATGCATCCTTTCTCAAACGTAAGAGCCTCATACTAAATGTTTTTGAAGGACTTAAAAACAAGAGCACTATTTGTTTATAATGCCCAATCATATAGCAGTTATTGGATCCAAATGTGCAATGTGTTCATCTGCAAAGTAGTTAAATGCTAATCGAATTCTTCTAGACTAGAGCTGTGCAATAAAAATGTAATGCGAGTCACATATGTAATTTTAAAAATTTTAATAGCCAAATTGAAAAAGGTAAAGTGAAACAAGCCAAATTAATTTTGATAATATATTCTACTTAACCCAGTATATCCAAAATATTGCCATTTCAACGTGTACCCATATAAAAAATTCACACTCTTTCTTTGCATTAAGTCTTTGAAACTTAGTACATTTGACAGAGCACATCTGAGTTTGGACTAGCCACACATTTCAGGTTCTCAGGAGCCACCTGTGACTACTGGACAGGGCAGCTTTAGACTTATTAAAAGAATAAGTCTATAAGATATATTCTTAAGTAAGGTTCCCCCAAATATAACAGATCATCAGAAGAAAATACATACACGTACAAATAGTTATCGCTCAGAGTAGAAGTGTGTTGAATGTAAAGCTGTTGATTTGTCAGTAATTATACATGTTAAGAAACAGTTTTCCTATTATCTTAAACTGTTCTTAAAAGACAGCATTTCAGTTCAGTTGAGAAGTAGAGATATTTAAAGATGAAATGTTTTTGTACCATTCATGTCGAAATCTGATGAGCTCTATCAAGCACTAGATTTCCTGGATTCTAAGATACGCTATTCATATTTCAACATTTATGAACACAGAACACATGGTACAATTAATGTGTACATTTGATGTACTTCTTTTCCTAAAATGTGATGTTCTTCTCAACACAGAAATAGTTGTGTGGGACATTGTGTGGTTGTGTTATTTGAGACTATGTTTCAGCATGCGAGAGATGAATTTCTTAGAGCCTTTATTAGGGATCAGAATTACAAGGTGGGAACATGGGGCGCCTGGGTGGCTCAGTCCTTAAGTGTCTGCCTTGGGCTCAGGTCATGCTCTCCAGATCCTGGGATGGAGCCCTGTTCACTCAGGACCCTGGGATCGAGCCCCGCGTCAAGCTCCCTGCTCCTTGGGAAGCCTGCTTCTCCCTCTCCCACTCCCCCTGCTTGTGTTCCCTCTCTTGCTGTCTCTCTCTGTCAAATAAATAAATAAAATCTTAAAACAAAAAGGTAGGAATATACAAATAAACAATGGAATTAAAGTGTTTACCTTGAACAAGCAAAGGTGAGGGTGATAAAGGACGGCTTTCAGTTGCAGCTCCACTTCAACTCTAGGGAGTATAAATGTATCAGATCTTATGGTACTTGACCCTGTTAATATCTACATACTGTTCTGCAGAGTGTGCTGGAACTGAGTTTCCCATTTGTATGACAGACAAGCTAACGATCTCTGGATGGTGAATATGTTCTCTAAAATGGTCCCCAAAACAATGGCTAATACAATGTGTTTTCTTTTTTTTTTAATTTAAAAAAAAAATTTTATTGTGTTCAGGGAGCCAGGTGATGGGTATTAAGGAGGGCACGTGTTGTGATGAGCACTGGGTGTTATACACAAATAATGTATCATTGAACACTACAACGTGTTTTCTACATCACTGCTCTATTCCAAGAGGAATCAAGGGTCACTGAGCTATATTCATATAAAATAGAACTGGACTCCCAACCAGTTGTTTTTGTTAGACCAAGTATTTAAATACCCAAGTACTTAAGGGAATTCCTTAAATACCTTTAGGCAGGAAAGATAATGGACCCAGAGGAAAGATGAGTAGGCAGAGAATCAAGTTTATAGGTCATTCTATGTATGTCTGAATTACCCAAAACTATGTATCTTCTGTGGTAATAGTTAGACTCTTATTTTCATACGTGTCACATTTGTCTTTTGGAAAATTCAAATCATTTTTAAAATGCCAATTTCAATAATACTGAGTGCCAAGGTAAATAAGAGGTTAGGATAGCTACAGCCTAAAGCTTGGCTAAAATACCTTATCATAACACAAACATCTATTCTTCTACGTATATGCAAACTGAACATTGTTTATCTCTCTCTACAGTCTAGAAAATCTGTGGAGTAAATCCTTACCGTCTCTTCATACCCGGTTAAGGCTGAATTAGTAAAATCCTATTTTATTAGTCCCGATAAACAGATGGAAACATAAAAGCCCCACAGGGACAGCTCACACAGCCTGTCAATGGCATCCGAGAACGCCGGGTGCCTGATTCTGCTAATTCTCACCTCAGGAAGGCGATCCTCTTATAAGGGTCAGAGCCTAGAGTCCATGTCACTGCTCATGCTGTGTTTAGGTCCAACTAACTGGGTGCATGCAGAGAACTTTCAGCACTGAACACTCATCAGACAGAGGCAAGGAGCATGCGGCTCCCTGTGGGATGGGTCGTGTTCTCTTGTGTTTAATGGAAGTTGTGGGTCCACTTTCCCTTGGGAGAAAGAGGTTGTTTGGGGTTATTGTTCTCTCATTTTATATTGATGTTTTAAGAGAAGGGAAAACTCCAAAAACTTCCTTTTTCATATTTTTGCTTGAAGATCCGGGATGATTTCTGCCATCGGCCTTTTTCTGGTGGCTTGCCTCAATTTGCTGGGAGGGAGTTGTGGGCATCTCTGGTCATGGCCTCAAAGTCACAAAGCTCCCTAAGTATGCCTGCCATCCTTTTGTTTCTGCCACTTGATTGGTAGGGGACCGCACTCGCCTCTCCTTTTCCTGACCCCTACCTAAAAACAGGATGACTGGCATGTATGAATTTGTCAAATTTTAACCCACATGAGGGCTTTCAGAGTCTCACTATGACACTACCAGATGCCTTTGCTCATCTTTTGAATATACCCTGTATAATGCAGCAATTTTTTCCCAAACCACATCAGACCTCTCTAAATCCTTTGCCGTGGACCCCAAAATCGAGGGAGAGGGAGAGAGGATTTGATCTGAATAAAAGTGACTATTTTTGAGAGTAAGCTAGGGAAGGGACCACATGTCAGATGCTCAGAAGTTGACCCTGTGGTCAGCAGATCAAGAAATGGAAAACATCGACCACAGAACAGTGGCCAAAGGCAGAAAAATAAAGATCTTACTTGTCTACCTCTGGCATAGCATTTGCAGGTTCTGCCCAAAGTCTCACCCATCTCTCAGCCCTGGAGCTTCAGTCTTAAACAGGAAGGTAATTGCCGGCAGCTAGAGCTTACAGGCACACTGCATGATGAGTGAGGTCATGTTAATGAAGCCCTCGGAAAGAAAAGCAATGTGAAGCGGCAGGGCTATTACCGTTCCAAGATTATTTTACAAAAGCGAAACTTAAGTTCAGTGTGATGATTAACAAGCTATTAGAGCCTAGTTATTGATTCCTCTATCTTTAGAGTAGCTAATGCAGTGCAGGCCACAGACCCAAAGCTTTCCTTCTTCCTGTGTGCCTGAGCTTTGTGATGGTGCTTTTCTTGGGAAAATGCAAATCATTGAACACACGCAGTGGGACATCTTTATCAGGCAGGTACTGGGAGAGGGGAAAAACACCTCAACTGGTCGTGTGCTGTATTAATTTTTGCTGATAACCAAGATTCATGCAGATGCATAGGAAATCACATCATAAAGAGGAGAATGAAAAAAGTAAAGCATTAATGCAAACTTCCTTACTCCGAAGCAGCTTGTGTTTGCATTCTATGTGCATTATACGTGTACATATTAAATATGTTGTTTCATAACTTTGATCCGTTCCTATTCCTCACAAGGAACTGCATCATTGATGGTTTCTCCTGTTGATTAATATAAAGACCAGTATTGTTTTTATCTGCCATGGATGGCAAATACTGTTGGTGAAGCCACTTAAGCAATCTCCTGTTGATGGACACCGAGGGTGTTTACAGTATGTTTGCTTCCGTAAATAGTGCTCTGATGAACTTCATGCATACGTCTCTGAGATTTGGGCCAATTTTCCCTCTGCGATAAATCTCTGGAAGTGGAATGGTTGAATCAGAAGATTTAGAGATTTTGTGTCTTTAAACATAGTGCCCATCTACCCACCAGAAGGGTCATACAGATTCCTTTCTGCCTCCACTGTAATGGTGTGCCTGCCCCTCCCCAGCCTTGCCCACACTGGGTACTGTCAATGTTTTTGATCTTCACTAAACTGATAGGAGAATGGAAGGTCTAACGATTTTTACATTACATTCTTGCCATGCCTATCAGACTATAACTGAATACAGTTGTTATGTGTCAGGGGACCTGGTTTAACTCATAGCACACTGTTTGAATCTGTGTAATAACCAACTATGATATAATGAGACTTTCCATAGTCTCAAAAAAGAAGCCAAACTTTCACATGGTTTAAATTGCTCTCTCCTTTACACTCCCAACATGGTAGGTCATCGGGGAAGCCGTTTGGAGGTGCCCCAGATGACCCCGTACAAGACATTAGCTGCCTATCCGTGAAAGGAAGACCATGCTCAACATGAACAAACTCTACAATGGAGATTGTTCATTGGGTGGCCTGCGGCATTTGACTCACTAAGAGGTATTGATCCCCTTGCCTTTAGCAGTAATGTCTTTACAGTTTCGATTTTGACGTGTTTTAAAGGTTATTGTCTCCAGGACAGGTCATTGAAGAAAGAGACCTCACACTTCAGCAGAGCAATTTCATCTTCATGACCCAGCCACACACTAGGCAACATATTTCTCCTTGTACTGACAGATTATGTCAAGATTTACAAGGCCTGGTCTACATGAAAGCAAGCACATGTTTGGGCAAAGATTCAAATAAGTCAGAGATACAGGGTCAGCGTTATCCTGATGCAAAAGTCAGACCTTTCTCCTCTTCTGCCTGCGCCAGAGGCCATCCCCTCAACAAACACACATGTACATGCCAGCATTTTTTTCATCTTCCTTTTTTAAAATATAGTTTTCAGATATTTGCTTTAGATTCAGTTTTCCATGAAGACACCCATGATTGATATACTGTGGGTGTTACCCTTCTGGAAAGTTTATTTACCCAAAGTTTTTTGACTGGTTGTCAACTAATCAGTTTTGAACCCTGCCGTAACACATTTTCCTCACATTCCTTTCAGGAAGTACAGTAATGAGGAAAGAGAAAATTATCATAAGCCAGTATTTGGAGACCTGGTATTTGGAATTCTAGAAGTTTATGTCTTCTGCCCAGTTCCTAAGCCTTCTTTCTAGATAACCATCAAGCAACAAACCTGCTATAGACAGCTGACTCGGTTAGTTCGATCTGGACAGTACATCCATATGTCCTCCTCTCGGTGTCTCAAATTCTTCTCTGTGACTAAGAGGGAGCTCTGTCTTCTCTAGGCTATTCCTTAAACTTTTGTGTCCTTGTGTTCCCCTCATTTCTCCATTTGTGGCATCTACAACACATTACACTAACTTTATAATGAAGGACCAGCGTGAGTAGGACACATTGAAAGGCGTTTGCCCCGGGCCTCTAAGGCCAAGAAGTCCCAGGCCAGCCAGAAGGTGCTGGATCATCACTAGCATTTAGCAGGTGCCACACCCAGCCCTGAGCTCAATACACTTCACTATGACTTCTCAAAGTATCTTCATATTGAATGTTAATTAAAGGTACTCTTTTGGGGGGTTCAATGAGATCAAAAGCACTGATCTTCAATTTTGTGGTGAGGAATCAGGAAAATCTGGTAAACAAAGATCAAGATGAGGTCTTACAACGTTGGCGCAAAGAGCATGTTAGAGTGAATCAGGAAACTTGGTGAAAGTCCCAGATCTGCCTTTTACTAGTTTTAGAATCTTGAGTAATTCAGTTAATATATTTGAGCATTGGTTTCCTCATCTATAGGATGCATTGAAGGTAAGCGAGATAATATATGATTGTTCCTGGCATTATATTTGACACATTGCAGATGCTCATTAAAAGGTGGCCATCATCTGATGGAATTTTGTGTCAGGAATTCCATCAGATAAATTGCCCAAAATACATAGGAAAGCCATCAGACTGTTTACAGAGGGGTACTGAGTTATATGATTTTGAATTAAAGAAATATATTTTTTTTGCTAAATTGTCCCATAAAATGATTTAACCCAGGAGAAAATATAGTTACATCTGGGTACAGTTTCTATCGATTTGGATTAGACTCTTATTACTTATTAAGGTCTTCTGAAGTTTCAGTGGACTTGTCTTTGTTTGGACAATGAATCAGAATTGGATATTAAAAGCTTGTTTGTAAATTTCAAAAAAAAAAGGTGGCTATCATTATGATTTAAGCCCTCTGTGGCTTTATGTTTCTACGATTTACTATATATCAGAAGTATTTCTGTAGCCCATGTTCGCTAGACAGGTACTGCTAAATGCCAAGGACATTAAATGGGGTGATACTATCTGAACTGAGAAAAGAGTAAAAGAAAACATCTAAATGCATCTCTTTTTTGGAGTTTATTTGTATCAGTTGCCAATATTCATTAGGAAAGGAGAGGTTAGAATATCAGTTTTCTTAATAGCTGTTATAGAGTCCTGCTTAGAAAGTAGTAATTCTATCTCCACATTGATTTTTCCCCAGTTTTATTGAGATGCTACTGACTGTGTAAGTTTAAGGGATATGGCACAACGTCTTGACCTATATGTAATTACAAAATGATTGCCACAATAAGTTTAATTAATATCCGTCATCTCATGTAGAGAAAGAAAGAAAGAAAAAAGAAAGAGAGAGAAAGAAAGAGAGAGAGAAAGAAAGAAAGAAAGAAAGAAAGATGGTTTTTTCCCCTTGTGATGTGAAACTTTAGGCTCTACGCATTTTTATGTTTCCTAAATAAGTCTATGGGTAAATGTGAAGGCCATCAGTGAGTGTGATTTCACCAGGATAAGACTCTTATTTACAAATTGTTAGTATGGCTCAGGGTGTCTGTTTGTTTTAGATCTGAAGTCAACAAACTACAGTCACTGGCCAAAACCACCCCCCCCAATCTGTTTTTTGTAAATAAAGTTTTATTGGAACACATTCAGTTATTACATCTCTGTCTGCTTTCATGCTACCTTGGCAGAGTTGTTTAACTGCAACAGAGACACAGAGACCATATTGCCCACAAAGCTGAAAACATGTACTATCTGACCTTTTACAGAATAATTTTGTCAACCCTTAATTTAGATTATAGTAGCATTGTTTCTGATTGAATAGGTAGTGGCTGGTACCAGCATATAAAGTTTAAACCACTTAAGAGCACATAACAGAAGACTTAAAGTATATGTGAATTTATTTATCTGGAATAGAAGGGAGAATGAGCCTGATACCATCATTCTTGTATGGATGTACACACAGAAGTAGGATTGGCAGCTAGAAGATTTGAAGTCCCTTTCATGAGAACACACCTAAGGAAAGTCATCCCACCATGACTCTAAGGAAGCAGGATTATGACTCTATATAATGGCTATGGAGAAACCTCAAATAAAGGTGTTTTCTGCAAGTGTGATGGTAGGTGAGAAAAATTAAAAAGTAAGAGCAATAAGAACTTATTCCATATTGAGGGGATCTGTTTTGGAGCCCAGACCAAACGGACCATGAAGCAAGAAATGCAGGGTCAATTTAGGTGACTTCATTTAGGGAAAAATAACAACTCGACAGATATCCAGAGCAGCGAGAAGAATGTTCACCAGTCACCGTAGGTTGCCGTGAACTACCCCCACACGGATTTTTAAAGCGTCGTATCAATGATGGATGTGTGCGTGATTCTGTGCGCCCTGTAAAAGAAAAAAAGACCTAAATCCATTTTTATCAGAACTAGAGAAAAAAAAAAATAGTTCGGATGTTTGAAACTTTTCTGACGTAAAATATTGTGTAATTCATAAACAGTTCTTTGTGTTTTAGTTCGTAGTATGTCCAGAATATAGGACTCACTAGCTACCCTCATGCACGAAACAATTGCTCGGTGGTGTGTTTGTTTGTGAAGTGGTAAACATTACCCTAGAGGATGTTTAAGTTTGTGAACAGGATGAATTGGTGACTATGGACATGGAAAATGCTGTCACAGGGCCCTTCTCTCGCTGATCATCATCCCACCCCCGGCTCCATACCGCACATGCGCGCGGCCGTCCTACACCGTGACATTGGCCATACTGTCTCGGCGACACACAAAGCCTATGCCAGGGATAAGCTTCTCTTTCAGGCGCCTATCAGGCTGTCAGCATGTGCTTCGGAGAGATAGTGACATCGCTAGGCCCTGACATACACCATAATGTCAGCACAGCAGAAGCAAGTGGAAGATTCTACTTTCCCGATAAAGATCAGTTGCTGTTTCCTGTCTTGAAGACGAAAGTTGAGCAAACGCAGAGGTCATCTGTGTTTATATTAACAATGCAGGAGTTATACTACATTTTCGCAACAACATCAGGTCATTATTTATCCACTTGTCCTTTTTTTTTTTTTATCATTCCTTTGAACTGCCTACATTTGCTTATCATGATATTTCCAAGTCTGTAAACAGCCCAAGTGTGGCTGTTCTATTTCTCTAAATAGAGTCTTAGGTCATTTTATTATCCAACATTATAAGTCATCAGAATGCACCCATCTGTTGCCCTTCCACATCTGGTGTAACTTTAACTCTTTAAGCCCGAAGAAAAACTAGAAAAACCATTGTGACATTAGTTACTTTATCCTACCACACTGTTTCCCGATATATCGTCTTCCCTGAAATACCACAAGGAAAAAATGAAATATATCTATTTCTTTGGAAATGGGATTAAATATAATGGCTTCTCCCCCTCTGCTTAGTGATCTTTTTGGTTTTCTGTTGCCCTGATTATTTTCCCTGGGATCACAGCCCCTCGAAGCCTTTTCTTACAAACTCAAAAAAATCTTTACAGATGTGAAGTCTAGAGCCTCAGAGGCTGCCTTCCGCGCAGCCCATGGACACATCTCCATAGCAGTGGAGCTGTAAGAGAGGCAAAAAGCCAAAGCCTGTTTAGCACCAACAACCTTGTCACTTTGCCAATCATTCTGTTAGATTTCATTACATGCAGGATTAGATTTTCTTGCATGTGCATTTTGGGGGTAACAGACTTTTGGTGGACCTGTTTTCAATCCATCTACCTTTAGCTTGAGAGCTCCTTCAGCAAAAAAAGAAAAAAAAAATGAGCAGTTCAGCTTTTAATCACATGATGAAGCAAATCACAATATATCGACTGATTATAAGATAGTTCGGGGCTCCTGGGTGGCTCAGTTGGTTAAGCGTCTGCCTTCGGCTAGATCATGATCCCAGGGTCCTGGGATCGAGCCCCACATCGGTCTCCTTGCTTAGTGGAGAGCCTGCTTCTCCCTCTCCCTCTGCCTAACTCTCCCCCTGTTTGTGCTCTTTCTCTCTCTCTCTCTGTGTCAAATAAATAAATAAATTTTTTTTAAAGATAGTTCTAATGTGTGAGTCAAGATAAGCTCTCTTTCAGTTATCTCTTGGGGAAAGACGTTCAACATCAGGAAATTGACAGATGTTTAATTACTTATGTTGAGTAGCTTATAAATATAATATGAACAGAGACATTTCAACCACACAGTTGTTTTCTTCCAAGTTGTCATCCATTTCAGCTGGAATAGGCGAGATTGTTCTGTGGTAGCAAACTACCCCAAAGTCTTGGCAGTTTCCAACAACCAAGATTTATTTTTCAATTACGTGACATGCTCAGTGAGCGTTAGCAGGTGGTTCTGCTCTGTGTCATTACCTAGATGGGACCCACAGTGATGGAGGAGTCTCTTTTAATACTGGTGTCCCATTATGACACAGGCAAAGACAAAGGTAGACCTCGGTCATAGAACAAGCTATAACTTAAGCTTCTGTGTGGATATCATACAAGTCACTTCCATTCCCATGTCCATTTCAGTGGCATAACAAGTCAATCCAAATCTGACTTCAGTGCCTTGGGGAAAATATAATTCCATGCCCAGGAAGGGAAGCAGGTATGAATGAGTGGTAATGAGATCCTCCTCTCCATCAAACCCAGGTGTCAATGCTTTAAGTTTTTTTTTCCTTCTTCTTCTTCTTCCACATCCTTTTTTAAACCAACCTGGAAACAGTGTTTATAGAAATCAGCTTCACTAGTTCTAAAGCAGAGGCCTCATTATTGGGATGTGTTGTCTGAACTTATGAGCAGATCTCAACCAGAGGCTTATTAGCAGGTTGACTTAATAGGGCCTAAATGGATGACCCATTTTAGGACTATCACCACCCATAGAACTATAGATTTTCCTGCTTAAGGGTTTCACACTTACGTGAGAAAGGAGTACACCCTTCACCAAAAGGACCAAAGCTCCCTCCTGCTCTGTCAGCTACTGGTTTCCTCCAGAAAGTTACTAAAAACAGGTACAAGGAGCTGAGGTGTCACTACTCAGCAAGTCCACAGAATCTGTGCTTATGACAGTACCCTGGTAATTCCTGATCATTGCATCACTCCCTGATGGAGACCCAGCTTTTATTTCAGCAACAATAACGGGTGGTCCTGGACCCCTGACCTCACCTGAAGATGTCTGTATGTTGGATCTGCCTTATATATGGGGCAGTTGGTTCAAGACTTAGAGAAATGTCTACAGACACTCTCATTCCAGGTAAGTTGCTTTGGTTTTGTTTTGCTTTTGGGATAGGACCTAGTCATATTTTGTCCACTATTGGAAAGCATAGATGAGTATTACATACGGAAGCTGGTTTATTCCTTCCGATGTGTGAAGGTTTCTGTAAATAAGCATTAGCTGCATCAACACCAGGGTCTATGCCAATCAGCATAGTAATGCTTGGACCTTAGTGTTCTGAGGGTGGAATGAAATGTGGTTTTTTGTTTTTTTTTTTGAGACAAAGTAACAAGCTGTATGTTTTATAATATGAAGAGAATTGGGGATATAGAAGGATATTTATCTAGAGTTTCTCTTCTCTTTGTTTTGTAGAATGATGGGACCCGACCAGGGGAATTGGCCAGAAGCAACAATGGCTTCAGGCTTGGCGAAGTGGACTAAAACATGAAGGTAAGTGTTTGAGACTCCAGTGTCCTGAGACCGTGTCTCTGCCTCATCCTACAGCGTCCCGGCCTCCTTTTACAACTTTGGCCCCAACACTGTGAAGCCTTCTGCCCACTGACTGTGCTTTCCCTGCCATATGCTGATTACTAATGCCAGTAAAATACCTACGTACTTTGGCAGTAACATATGCAGATACGTATGTTTCTAATTACAGGGAAATTGTTAGAACACGACTTGGCTTCAAGATACACAGTTAATAATCCAGGCAGAAATAACGCTTTGTTTTCTAACAGAAGGAAATAAGAACTTCATTTTAATCATTTTTCCCCCTTTCTCTCCCTTTTTGTTTGTTCAATACACATACACGGGC
This sequence comes from Leptonychotes weddellii, assembly GCF_054177405.1. Taxonomy (NCBI): domain Eukaryota; kingdom Metazoa; phylum Chordata; class Mammalia; order Carnivora; family Phocidae; genus Leptonychotes; species Leptonychotes weddellii. Next base: position 24,721,976 of record NC_138370.1, read on the forward strand.
AATATCATAAACGGGCAATACAAGACATTCTCGTAAACAGTGTGGCCATTTCTTCTCAGACATCAGACATACTACATCTGTTACCTGCTTAACCATCCATCCCCTCCTTTGCTACAGCTGCATATCCAGGATTCTGGGTCCTGTCATTGTTCTTTATGGATACCATGTACACTTTTAAAGAATAAGTGTAAATTCATTAAAGTTCTTATTTTAAAATATGCATCCTTATAGTGTACGTGCATGATTTTTGCTTTTCCTAATCTTTTTCTTGCAGGCTTAAAAGGTTAAATCTGAGAGTGACCCGCGTGTATAGAAACTGAATGCACTATAGGTTCAAATGGGCAAGGAAGATGAGTAAAATCACCTCGTCCCGTTCTTGACTATGCTATTCTAATTTGCATTTTCAAATCAGTGTGTCTCAGCCTTAGGACAGTGCTACTATTATTGTTGGTGGATTTTGCAACCTAATCTTGACTCATTCAGCGAACCACAGAAAATCACCCGAGGCCAGATTCCCAGTCCACAGGAATTCCCTTTCAAGTGATGAGAGCCTTACTCTTCTTCAAGATCCCCTTAATAATTCACAATTTCTTGAATAGAGAATTATTTCTGCTTACCAATGAAGCAGAGGATGTCGTCATGCTCCCTTTGCTTCATCGTATCCAAGGAAGTAGAGAAATCTAGTCACATACTGATGAGTAGCAGTGAAGGATATGTTCCGCTTTCTTCTAGAGCAAACCTGGCCAACTGTTTCAGAACACATGTGCAGAGCTTGGGCAAGTGGTGTGCGCCTGGAGGCACTGAGTGAGGTTAGAGATGGATGTATGGGGTGCCTGCTACAGTGCCTCTCAAACTCAGGACTGAACTGTCTCCCTAGAACCTAAGTCATTGTTTTTCAGTATCTGACAACTTGCAGATGTTCATCACTGAAAATAGGGACTGTGCTTTTCATTTTGTGTAAATGATGAGTAAATGGCAAAACAGCTACAGAGGCATTGCCTAAAAATGGCATTCTTATTAAATGCATTTGCTATTATAGACATGCACCATCTGATTGTTTCTTGTGTTACACTGCAACTTCTTTTGGCACGTGAGAAACACTTTTTTCTCAAGGTTTGTTAGTTTAAACATCAGTCAACATTCATTTATTGAGCCTGACTTTACAATAGGCATCAGGGATATGAAGATGAGTAAGGCATGGTCCCTGACCTCCGGTAGCTCACGGTTTCGAGATGCCTCCATGATAAAAATAACTAGCATTCATTGAGCATCAACTGCATCTCCTCAACTGTATTACCTGATTTAATTTTCTCATGACCTTGTGCAGTGAATATTGTGTAACACACACACGCAACGAATTTGAGTTTCAAAGAAATCAAATAACTTGCCCATGGTCACAGAACAACTTACATGGTCATAACGGAGTTGTAATGTAAGGCTAGATCTCTCTGATTCTACAGCCTATGCCCTTACTGCTTCTATTTTATATCAAGCTAACTGTGTGATACAAGAAGTCACTCAGGAAATGCGACTGCATGATGATTATGAGAGGTTGTAGGTGCTCTAATTAGCAAATAGACATCTGAGCCCGGGGGTAAAGCTCCAGCCTTTCGCTAGGGTTCTGTCCTACTCCACTCTTGCCAACAAACAAGAATCCACATGTCCTGGCCAGACACTATTCTTGGGATTCCCAGGAACACCTCCCCCCCCGCTGAGGTCACCCCCCACTCATTAGTTTATATATCCCTTTGCATTATTGGCAACTTGTCGGTGACTTCATTTACATTTACCCAAACTGTCACACCCCTTACAAGTCCTCAGGAGACGAGAACTCATGGGACAGTTAATTTACTCAAAGTTCCTCAGAAATGCTGTTTCTAATGTCAGAGCCTGCCTCAGAAAGGATGTTGCCATAATACCCCCATTCTATGCTTATTTTGTATATTCTTAGCCTGTCTACCAATACCTCAGATTGTTTATATTCCACCATTTCTTTTATTAAAAAAAGAAGAAGAAGAAACTTGATGAGGTGACTTCTTACCCAGTTTTGCTCTGATTATCACCATAAGCCTAAATGAACTTTAGCGGTAGAGATAAGGTTTACCTTATAGGATTGTTTAACAGGTTAAGATAAGAAATGCCACAATTAACTAGAATGTGTTGCTTCACAAATGGTAGATGTTACTATTTATTGGCTTAATACGTCGCCCCTCCCAGGAACATTTGTGTTTTAAAAGAAGCTAAGTAACCAAATCCAGATTAAAGTAGTGAATTTCTAATTATGGAATTTCCTCAAAGGGAGATATATTTTGGCTGGATGTGTGTGGGGAAGGTGGGTTCCTTGAGATACACCTGGTATAACTCTCACCATTGGAGAGCTTTGGTCCTATCTTTACTAGAAGATAGTGATAGAAAATGTGAGGATGAAAGGACAGAAATAACAATAGATAACATTATACTGAGAGCTAATTATGCACTGAACAGGTTCTAAGATCACTTTAAATCATTAATTCATTTAATCCTCTCAACAACCCCAAAGGTAGGTCCCCTTCTCCTCATTTTACAAATAAGGAAACAGAGCCTAAGAGAGATTATTTAATTCGCTCAAGATTACATAGTCAAGGGGTACGTGTGTGGTCCGTTAAGCATCCAACTCTTGATCTCAGCTCAGGTCTTGATCATGAGTTTAAGTCCCATGTTGGGCTCCACACTGGGTGTGGAGCCTACTTAAAAAAATTTTTTTTAAATGTTTTTAATAAAAAAAAAGATTAGTCAAAAGGCAGATGAAGGATTTGGAACCAATTTTTCCTGATATGAGTCCATGTATTTTCTCCTATATCACCCTATATTTAATGCCAAAACAAATTTGTGCTGTCTGTCCTTCCAGGGCTGGTCCTGGATATTCTTGGCGAATCTCATTTAGGGGGAAAAGGTGCTTTAAGTGGTGGTTAGTTACACAATAATTAAATTTAATGTATCAACTTAGGCCAAAGGGAAGTGGTAAGAGTGGAATGACTTATATTTCTGGGGAAATACTTGTTTTATTTGTAGTCATGGTCTACAACATTGCTTATATTCCTGAGTAGATGCCAGGAAGTGAGGCCATAGAGGGCGTCTGAGCACATGATATGTGCTGTCTGCACTCGGAACGGTATCAGCTTGGACAGCCATATGCTGGGGAGTGAAAGACATACCGGGACCTTGTTTTCTGTCATCTTTATTTGAAGACCAGGCAGCGTGGCATCAAATGAAAGGAACAAGTGAAGAGACATCAGGAAAGTGTCAGAATGAAAGAGAAATGCAAGATTTTAAAGAAGGCTCCAACTCACTCCTCACCGCCTGCAATTAGGAAAGAGGTGATAAGGGCCCAAAAGGGTAGAAGAGAGATTATAGATTTAGGCAATTCTTACCAGCTCATGGTGGAAAAATGAGATATGTCCAGTAGCAGAGCTGTGGAAACTATTAGAAACTGAGCTAATTGTAGGCTTCTTAGTGTGCCTCAGGAAATGAGAAGGCATTTGTCCCTTTGGGGCTTATATTTTTTCCAATTTTCCTTGTTCAGGAAAGAATTCATTCTTTGAGCAATGTAACCTCCTGCTATGATTTCTCAACTCCACAAAAAAAAAAGAATAATTATAGATTAATAATGAACCAAAATAGAAAATGTTAAATGTGTGTAGCAGATAAGTGGAAAATATTCTGTCTTGTAAACTGTATTGTTTCAGGTCCTGGCAACAGAAAGGAACAATTCTCACCTATGCAATTCTAAATGGATGTTAGAATTCACCTCTCTTTCCGACTGGGGCAAATTTTCCATCTCAGTGGGAGGAGGACCATGACGTGCCCTAAGCTTGGTCAAGAGTGAGAAAAATTTCTAAAAGCACAGATAGCTTTCCTTCCTTGGGCTGAGAGATTTGTGGCCTTTCACACACGCTAGCTGGGCACAGTTCTCAGAATTTTTCTCATCAGTAAAACTTAAAGTTTGAATTTATTAAGAACTTCCTCCGGGTCAGGCATTGAGCATGTTATTCATTCCAAAAATGGCCCTTGAACAGCCATCCTGTGTCAGGCACTCCCCTGGGATACTAAAAGCTCTGTGCTGTCTCTCAACTCTAACAAAGGTTCTGGAAAATAGGTGGGAGGGTGCCTACCCATTTTACAAATGCGAGACTCAGAGAAGTTAAGTAAGATGCACAAAGTCATGCCATTAATATGTGACAGATGGGAATCAGAATGTTTAGAGTCCCCTAACTTATTGAAAACTTAATGCCCCCAGATGGCCAGATGAGAACCCATTCCTAGGATCCAAAGTCCTTGACTTGTTACTTCATTCTGTTCACTGTTCACTGTTGAAACTCAGCCCAGTGTCAGTTGCTGTTACCCTGTGTCTTCCAAAGTGACATGGACCTAATTTGACAAAATAACTTAAAGGTATAGGGCCAGAGGAGATTGCCAATTATCACCATCCTTCCTAGGTGCATCTTAACTCTGGCCTTCTGGAGACACTATGCCTGAATTTTTCCCAATAGTTAAAAATTGGCATGGATAAAGAAAGATGGCAGATAGGCAAGGTGGGAGGGAAGTATTTCAGTAACAGCCTCTCGAATCAGACCTTTTCTAGATTCACGTAGGGCTCTGGTTCTGAGAGCTGTCCTCATGGCAACCTCGGAGTCTCATTGGTTTGGGTGGACAAAGGTATCCAGGCATCTCAACAGTGTTCCAAGGAGATTTCTTCCCAACAATGAGGGAAACTTGTATTTAAAAGCAACCTTTAACCAAACTGAAGGAAAATAGAAGTTCCCAAATACGGTATTAGCTCAAGTCGATGAGTTGGTGGTTTTGTGCGAAATCGCTGTTGGGTAAGCCCCAGTTTACTGGCCGAAACAATTCTCTGTTACCTGACAGAGTCAGAGAAGATCATTTTGCATAATCCAGACACTTCATATAGGTCCCTCCTGCTGTTGCTTCATGAGCTATTATATTCATAGTCGTGTTGTTCGCTTGGTTGTTAGTTCTGTAAATGTGTCTGGGTAATAGTCTACAAACCTTAGGGTTTTACATTTGCCATGCAGATAAAAAGGTCTTTCCTCAGCAAAAACACTATCAGGAAATATTTTTTTAAAATAAAAATATAAAATACTATCAAATGACCTCAAGTTTCTAAAGAATTAGAAGTCAATGGAACTTATAAATATTTCTTTTTTATTGATTCTCAGTGCCCTTTGGGATATTTCAATACATCCTAATATAGTCACATTTAGCTGTTATTTATTTTCATAGATTCATACCGCTGCTTCTAAAGCAAAATATTTTTTATTAACAAAATCTTTCTATTAGCCAAAATGAAGATTGCTTTTTATAATGTTTATTTATCTATCATTTCCCATCCTTTGAATTCTGTAATAAGTCCTAGCTTTCTTTATACTATCGCTAAGTGTGTGTACTTTTCATTTTATTCCTCAATCTTCATTTCTGAAGTTTTCAATAAATAATTTGCTCTGAAAAAAAATTAAAAGCTTAAGTTGGCTTTATAATTATCAAGTGACCTTTTGTTTTGCCCAAACGATGATTTATAAGGGAACTTCTAGATTCAGATTTATCCTTTCCTACTTCATCTTATGCTGCAAATGTCAGCATCAGTTTGATCACTGAGATGATCTTCTCTGTCCTGGGTGGAGTTGTACCGAGGTCTTTTTTATATAAAGCCGTTGTCGATTAGGCTGCCATCATCTAATCAAGATGAAGCTATACGTCCTAGAATTGTGTGAATGATCATAGATCATTAAATAACTATGATATATTTCTTTTCTTTGATTGGAGATTGCAGTGACATAATAGTGCCTATTGTGTTTAAGAGAACAGAAAAACATTGTGTAGAAATGTCAATGGTACAGTGCACACGCTGGGCCTCACATGACCAAATATTGCATACATGAGTGTGCACGCACACACACACACACACACACACAAAGTTTTCTGGTGTCTTACGTTCTACTCAGCACCAACATCTCCATCACAACTCTGTCATACTGTTTCATAGCCAGGCAGGTAGCAAAAATGTTTGGGACTGTGTTCATGGGCGTGCTCCTACTCCCATAATAGTGTGGGGGGGATAAATAGAAGAGATTTTTTGGTCCATTTTTTAACTGTATCAGGTCATATCCAACTTCTTCAGTGCACTCAAACTTGGAATTTATCCAAATTGAGACGACAGCTCTTTTCTGGAACTCCCTCTGAATTGTCTTTGTTTGTTTGTTTTTAACCTGGCTAACACTTATTCATTGTTCATGACCTAGCTTATCTTGGAAAGCCCTCCATTTCCCCAGCCTACCCCAAGTCTTCATCTGAACTCAGCATCACTCCTGTGTGCCCGTTGAGTGATTTGTTTTGTCACTGGACTTATTACTTGGTATTGTAAAAGTCTATTATTAGAAAGTATCCCTCCCTCCTTCATACATGGAATTCCTTGACAGGAAGGACCAGGTCCTGTTTATCTTTGTCTTCCCCATGCCTGGCACAGAGCCTGGCTGTGTAGTAAATTCTGAAGAAATCTTTGTTGAATGGGCAAATAAACTTTTGAGAATCCCACATAAACATCTTTATATGCACTAGTAGTCCTCCCTTCATTTCATCTGGTTGGTTTTCACAAAGCCAGATATTAGGGAGAGAAGAAGGAAGATCATTAGCTTGCAAAAAAACCCTACTATGGCATTGTGAACATGAAGTTTTGATTTGGGGGTTCTTATCAATGAAGATTGTTTTTAAAACTAAAATTCAAAATTTTAACTCTCTACATCCTCCATTATAACATCCTTACTTCCTCCTACTGTTGTCATAGTTTTGAGTACTATGTTTTCAATAGGAAACATCTGACTGAAATACATTTCTTTAGATATCTTTGTTACACCTCGTGAGCTACATTTTCCTAATACACAAACCTCAGGCAGGAAATAAAATAGACACTTTTGATAGTTAACTCTTATAGGTATTATGTTGTTTGTGCAAACCATAACCTAATATATTTTTAAATAGTATCATTCTTTAAAACACATTAAATGAAACCTTGTATTTTGTAGATAATTATGGCTTCACATGCATTTATAATATTACAGAGAGCTCCTGTGTACCTTTTACCCGGTTTCCCTCAAAGTTAACATCTTGCAAAACTCCGGTATAATAGCATAACCAGGATATTCACATCCGTGTAGTCAAGATACAGAACATTTCCATTCCCATAAGACTCCCTCATGTTGCACTTTTAGAGTCACCTCTGGTTTCTCCCCTCGCCACTCCGAACCCTTAAAACCTAGCAACACCTGCATATTTTGTCATTGCAAAAATATTGCATAAATAGAATCATACGGTCTGCAGCTTTGGGTGTTGGCTCTTTCTGTTCAGCATAATTCTTTGGAGAGGCTTAGAACAATTCTCTGGAGAGTTATCCAGGCTGTTCTGTGTATCAATAGTTTGTTCCTTTTTCCTGCTATATAGTATATCATGGCTTGGCTGTTTAATCATTCACCCGTTGAAAAATATCTGAATTATTTCCAGTTTGGGGCTATTATAAATCAAATTGCTATAAATATTCATGTGCAGGTTTTTGTGTGAACATACATTCAGTTGTCGGGGATAAATGCCCAGGAGTGTAATCGCTGGGTCATATGGTAGCTGCATGTTTAGTTTAGTGTTTTGTTTCTGTTTTTTGTTTTGTTTTTTGTTTTGTTTTGTTTTGTTTTAAGAAACTCCCAAACTCTTTTCCAACATGGGTGTGCCATTATACATTCCCATCGGCAGTGTGAAAATGATCCAGTTTTTCTGCATCCTCACCAGAATTTGGTGTGTCAATTTTTTATTTTTGTCATTATGGTAGGTGTATAGGGATATCTCAGTTTGGATTTAATTTGCATTTCCCTGATGGCTACTAAGGTTGAACATCTTTTCATGTGCTTGTTTGCCATCTGTATATCCTCTTTCATGAAGTATCTCAGTGCCTTTTGCCTCTTTGCTAATTGGCTTGTTTCTCAACTGTTCAGTTTTCAGAGTTCTTTATACATTCTTGGGAGCAGTCCTCCTTCAGATATGTGGTTTACAAATACTTCCTCCCAATATGTAACTGATCTCTTCATTCTCTTTACTGGGTCTTTCACAGGGCAAACAACTTTAATTTTCATGAAAATACCTTTTTATATCTATTTGGCAACCAGATACCTAGATTCTCCTGATAGAAAAGCTTGTCTGAGATAATGTAAAATCATTTTTACATCTTCATAGATCTATCTCCACTAATGTCATGCAAATTTAACCTTCACCCCTAATGAAAACAGAATCCTAAGTTATAAACTGGCTGCTTTCCTTGCTCAAGTATTTTGCTATAAATTCACTTCCAATAACATTTGCTGAGCACCTACTCCGTGTTGAGTGATAAGGATACAAATTTCATAATTTGTGGCTTATTTGCTTTAGGCTCTTACATTTACTGGATTACATCTAAATTTTTATTTGGTAATTTCCTTCCAGGAAGCTCAGGTTAGTCTTGTTTTCTATTATCTCTACTGCCTTATGACGAAGAAGTGAAATAAGGTCTTAACTTTGCTTTTATCTATGAAACCTGAAAAAATACAATGAAATAACTTGTATGTCCCTCCACATGACACAGTAAGATTATTCTCACAAGCTGACTTTGACTTCTCAAATCCTATTTAGCAAACCATGGTATTTCTTAGGACATAAAAGGTTGCTTTCAAAACATATCAGAACTTAATAAAAAGTCCTGATAACTGAGGAGCACTGTATAGAACTGCTTATAAAATTACATTTTCAAGGCTATTTTCCTCCGCTGCATTTGTAAATATGTGAAAACTAAATATACATGTGGGCAGTAATTAAGATTAACCACTGAAAATAAAAGAGGTAGGGTTGTGAATGGTTGTTTCTAGGTTTTCGATGTCACTGATTTCTGTTTACTTTCAAAGCAATCATTATTTTTGGTCATGGTGATCTTTAGCATGGAGAGCGTTTTTTAACTTGCGAAGATATAAGTGAATTTGATTTGACTGAGCACAGCAGTGAGGATTAACCAATGACTAAGTGCCATAAGGCAATGTATGTCATCATAGTTGTTTCTATGGTGATGAACTATGATGTCACTAACTCATTAGGATGGTGACTCAATGAACCATTTAGACAGAGGATGAAAAGTAGTAGCTTACCCGATGTCTGCCATCTTTGCTTTAGATGATATTATTAATTAAAAGGAGGGGCTGGGTATTTCTCTCAGTGAGATTATATAAAGATATTACATGTCCTCAGACTTGCCTGAACATGGCTATCCTGGTTTTAAATGGAGGTTTTTCAAACCCCCAAAAATTCATAAAAAGAATGTGACTTGGGGTCGTGTATTCATAAGAAAAGGCCTTTTCTTCTCACATTTTGAAAAGGCTCCTCATTAATCATAGTTAAATTCGGACAAATTTTCATCAGTAGACTCTTTTATTATTTAACGGTCTTGTTTTTCATTTTAAAATATTGGCACCGAGTACATAGAGGGAAAAGATCTTCGTGCTCTCATGTTCAGAGATTAAGAAAATAGTTTAGATTTAAAATTAGGCCCTTTCCCTGATAGTTTTGGTTGGTACACGCTTTAGGCTAGGTTTCTATGACACAACCAGATGCAAATGAATTGGCATTGCGCCTGCTTGCTGTTTGTACCATCTCCGTGGTAGCAAACATCCAGGCAGCTGGAAGCCCATACTTGGCTCTATGAGTCAATTTAGTTTATAAATCTGGGAATTTGCAGACCTTCCTCTGACTTTTTGATATCAATATCTTGACCATTCCTCTGATTTCAAGGGTGCTCAAGGATTTCAGAAAGCAGTTTTTACTTTAGAGTTCTGAGAGAGAACATTCAAGAAGTTGACCTGGCTTTTCAACCAGAAATGAGAAATCTAATGCTCACCATTGGTACCAAGACCCAGGATAACGGAAAAGGCATCAAAGACCTTGAGTTGTAGACAACATTGTACCAGCTCGTGACCTTCAACTCTGATACTTGATCTTCTCATCAACAGTGAGACATGAAAACCTTAACTGTATCAGAGAATTGTTGTGAGAATTCAAAATGAAACATATTTAAAGCTCTTAGTTCAGAGCTGGGTATAAGGTCAGTGCTTAATAAACGATAGTTACTTTTCTTTCACAACAGATATCAAAACGGTCTGATTCCATCAGTGTTTCACAAGTAAGAATTAATTCCTTTGGCCATCCCCAAAGCTTACAGAAGGCAAATGACCCATCATTCCATCTCACTGTCACCACACAACACACAATTGTTACTTAGCTCAGGGAGAGATGGAGCATCTGCTTTTCCTCCCTAAACACTGACCCTCCCTTGCAGGATTCAAAGATTGTCTTCCTTCAGCAGGTTACCTGAGCCTAAACTCCAAAGAATTGCATTCATTATGAGCTAGAGGAAGTCAGATCCATTTTCTGCTGCAATGGCCCTCTGGCTCTTTGGCACTCTCCACGTCCTCCTCATTTGGAAAGGGCTTCATCATTTTCTGTCTCACAAAGCAATCCTATTGTTGCTTATTTCCACTGCAGGGAAAAGATGAAACATCTCACTCAGGGCTGCAGAACAATGGAAGTCCCTTGAAGGAAAGGGCTAAAAGCAAGACGCAGGTTGCCTCTGAGATATTCCAAAATCCCATTGTTTTACCTTTTTAAAAAAATTTGGAAAAATCCTCTTTTGACAGTATATCATAAAGCCTGTGATTTGGCCAAAAGGCTTATTTCACTGTGTACCAAAAATAGTGTACATTGACAAAGAAAAATAAATTAGAAATAGATTTATTGAGGACATGCCATTAAAAACAGGCTCCATTGAATCAACTCTCCTTTCAGAGGGCTGCCAAGGTAAACTTGAACTAGTCTACTAGAGGCAGGTGGTAGATTCCAAACTTGGAAAAAAGTGAGCCTTTATATCCCATTAAGTATTATAATTATTTGATGGAGAAGTGTTGAAAACACTAAATGTGAGTAGCTCAGAAACCAGGAAAGCGTAAGTCTGTCTTTATGCTAAATGGCCAAGAATTTCCCTTTGTCTTTCTCCTTCTTACAAATTCACGGCTCAACTCTTACCAGACCATTCACTATCTGTTATCCCAGTTATCCTCAGTACTTCCTCTAGTGACCGGGACAAAAGACTAGAAGCAAAAGCAGAGGCATAGCAGGATAGAGGAATACGTGGATTGGGATATGTGAAAAGATGCGACAAGGTGGACCTGGTAAAGAAATAGACTTTGGGAGCTTAAATAAGAAGGGAAGTTGGGGAAAGCGGCAGCTGATACAGAGACAGAACAATGGTGACAGATGTCTGGGTAAAGAACGGAGGGACAGATATTCCAAAGTTTCCTATTTTATACCACAGTGTCGCTGAACACAAACTCCTGGTAAGGATTCTAGATTGCTTCGTGGGCTGATACACATTCTCCCACAGCAGATACTAGCAATTTACGTATTATTTACCAAACTTTCCCAGACAGGAATAAGTATGATTAGATTTTGTTTACATCAGCCCTATCTTGCATTTGCTAGAAAATCATGCTTTTCCAGAATGTCATTCAATAGGAAGTGTCCTAAATTTGAAGTGAGGAAAAAAATGTATGGCTCTAGAGAATATTCTAGTGATTTTTGACATTATGGAACCTCTTGTGGGTTCCTGTCTTGGACTAATATCAATGACACAGTGCTTTGATACTGTCTGGAGATTAAATGAGATACACGATCTAATTTCCTTTTGTTTTCCCTTATGTGAATTATTATACTTGCAAGAAATTTTGAATAGATGAAACATGTTTTAATCTTCTTTTTTTTTTTTTAACTTTGTAAAAGAGCCAAGGCAGCATCAGCCAAATCATTAAACCAGTTGACTTATTAATGGATTGACATGGCTCAGACCTTTTTCCAAAGGGTGAACTCATATCTTGGTAATCACATGTACATTCATCATATTTTCTGTCTGTACCCCCATGCCATGATGAGGAACATCATTCTTTCCTTGGACATCTGACAACCTTGTCAAAAGTAGAAGAGATGCTACTGACTAGTGCAAATCCAGCCATTAGAAAGAGCATATCCAACAAACAATCCCACCTTAAAGAAGTCATTGTGCACCTCTGGGGCCTTGTCCACCTCACCCTTGAAGTAAAAGGTGGGACTAAGTCACCTCAGAGATGTCCGGTAGCTTTAAATGAAAGTCTATGATTGATTTCTGGGCTAAGACCAAACAGCTTCTTAGCTGCTGCCATTACAATAGTGGTAAGTCAAAGAGAATTGGGGGAGGGCGGTAGCCGTTCCTGGATGTTTCTTGAAAGATAGTAACAAGCTGGATCACCACCTAAGGACCACATAGTAACAGCCAAAAAATGAGGGTGGTTCATGGTAGGCACACTATTTGTTCATGGGCCCTGTCAACGAATGAATCTCTCCTAATAGTCCTGCTGGTACATTTCTTTGTTTCTCAAGATTATTGAAGCACCCAATGCCTTTTTCTACAACCTTGCTCTGTTTATTTCGCCTTCTGGGTGACATGTGTGTTCTGAAGTTCCAATACTCAGAGGCCTAAATATTAACCACGATTCAAAATGAACATCCCAAAAGATTGGCAACAGTAACACTCCCCAGCTGACTCTTCTCCCCTCTTTTGTTAATTCATTTATAACACAATAGTCTGGGTTCTTTTTTCTTGCTGTGACGTCCAGGATTATTATCTATTAAGATCAGTCAGGGAAGGCCTCGTTGACCATTACAAACCATCCTAGAATTCATCAAAAGTGAAGATGTTTCATATAGTTTCCTAATTGCTTCAGATTTGGCTCCAAGCAGCTGAGGTTACTAAACACCACAGAGATAAGGCTTTGTTATCTATGAAGAAAAGCTTGGGTTAGTATGTTCTTTAAGAAAACTGCCTTGGTATAAGCAATCCCTCTGCTATATAATTACCAAGGCAAATATGTTATTTATGGTGATATCCTCAGACTAGGCCCTGGAAAGGAAGGCAGATCTCAAATAAGCAGACGAATTTGTTGAATTCTGAGGCAAGTCTCTGTTTGTTTATTTGTTTCAGTATTACCAGATTATTATTCAGTATTAGCAGATTTATTGAGACCATATCACAGACAGGGAACTGTTTGTGTCGGGGAAAACCTTTAAATCGAAACTAACAGATACTGAGTCAGACCTGAATTAGCATCTCATTCAATTGCAGCCTTGTTTCAGAACATATTCTTTCTTTTCCTGACCGGGGCATCATATGCCTTTAAAAGCAGCCGATTGACTGGTTTCCTTTTTCACTATGCTTTGGGATTTTCAGAGAATAGGAAGGACCATAACATGGGACTGATAGAAGTTTGTAGAAAGACTGCTCTTCTTGTAGGCAAAAGAGGGACCAATGTTGGCAGAGGCAATATCAAAACTTTGAGCTCACTCTCTTGCCTATTTCATTAATATCTCTTCTTGGTTTACTAAAGCACTGGAGAAGAGAAATGAATAAAGGGCTTAGGAGGTTTCTCATTTCCATTCCCTACATCTCCAGCTGACCGGGTGGAGTCAGGAGGGATGGTCAGACATGATGAACCTATGTTCTATACTGTAATATAGTCACAGGGCAGAAACTGGTAAGAGTTTCTTAATTCATACCCAAAGACAGTTTTCAGTAAATGAAAAAAGACTTATAACAAGGTTGCTTCATCCATATCCTTCACAATAGGAGCCCCAAAGTCCAAAAGGCCCAGAAAATGACAGCAGCCAGAAGAATGAGGCCCTCTCTTGCCTTTTCACTGGAAATGGTATGATCAAACTCTCAGACACATGCCTCCTGCAGTTACAAAGTCACACAAGGCTAATCACAGTGGGGAAGCGTTTACACCATATGAGGTTATAAAAAGATGATCTTGGGACATCAGTGTACAAGAATACCAAGAGATACATCTATCTTGTGCTTGATTCTCTCATATTCTCTTAGGTAGCTGCAATTTTCACCAAAAGGGAACTGAAAAAGTAAAGTTTAAGCTCAGTTTAAACTGGATTCCATGGTTAAAAAAGTGTGTGTGGGGGGGTGCCTTTCTTGCCATCAATCTCTAGAGGACTTTTTCCAAAATGTAAATCTCAGGGGTTGAAATTTTTGTAGGTGATCATTAACTTCAGTAGAACATTATATTTCAAAGTTTTGATATTTAACTAGATTATATTACGTAGGCTTTCCAGAGCTTAGTTACATATGTTCTCTTCAGTTTGAGTCTCCACCATATTTTAGCATGCAAAAACAAAATGATCTTATCTAACCTCATAAAAGCAATTGTTTAATCATTGCTACATTTAGTCATGGCACTCTTACCTGGGTCTAAGCTAGGGAAATAAATTTGTTTTTATCAGCAAGTGATGTTGATGTGCACACCTGAACAAGAAACTTCAGATACACAAACCACTAAGAGAATCTGAAAATTTTCTTTTTGAGACTTCTTTTGCCATTGATTGGTGCTTAATGCCACTTGCTTGACATTCTGCTTTCAAGAGAATTTTTAACCAGGTTCTTAAGTCAATAGGAATAAAATATCCAGGGCTTAACATGAGCATAATCTCAAAATCTTGCATTTGACACTTTCATAATTTTTACATAATAGTAGCTCCAGGGAGTTGGAATTGCTTTTAGCTGGCCTGAGTCTGAGAGGAGAATCCAAAGTCTCTGCGTTGTTTTATTTTATTTCCTTTTACCCCCTAAAGCACTGGAAATGGTTGGCTCTGATGTGCTCCTAAGGCAACCACAAGATAAGGCAAAACAGGATTGAGATGAAAACCAAGCTCACCCACATCCTACGTCAATTAGTTATTTTCTTTTTCTTTGTAAACAAGGGGGAGGGGGGAGGGTGTTATAGCTTTTACTGTAGATGTTCGTCTGTGCCTCCAACCCTCCCCAGAGTTCTGTTCTGCACTATTGCTACCCCTTCACCCCCAGCATAAGCTGACACCAGAACATGTTCTCTTGAACAGAGCTCACTGTTTACGCTGGCTTCATCTTGAAAGTCATCAGCACATTGAGTTATCTTGGGAGATTCTTCAGAATAGTGTGTGTGTTTAGGAAGGATGTGAGGAGCACTGGGAGGTGGGACTCTGAAGAATATGTTGAAAGAGGAGTATTAAGGAAAGTGGTATTTAAAATTGTGCAAAGTGCCCTCAGTTGTTGATAGAACTAAGATGTAAAGAGCTTAATGGGGTTTTTGGTTGTGTCTCTAGCCTAAAAAAAAAAAAAAGAAAGAAAGGAAAGAAAAACAACAACCGAAGTTAATTCCAAAATTGCTGACACTCAGTTTTTTTTTTTTTTTTCAGTTGAAGATTTCAGATGTAAAAACAATATAATCATAGATGGCATACTTTGTTGGACTTGAGCACAGAAAAATTTGCTCATCCATTTATTCACTGAGCACCTGTTAGGTGCAGAGCCATGTACTAGGCACCATCAAAGATGAATAAGATGTGCTGGAATTCATAGTCCAACAGAAGAGATGTAAAAGCAAAGAGTGGAAATGTATTGTGGCAGTAAATATTTAGATCTATTGGTGTAATAGAGTAAAGCTGTTTCAGCTAAGCCTTCAAGCATGAGGAGGAATGTGCCCCATGGAAAGGGGAAGGGGGAGCTGGTACTTGCGGGAAGAAGCCACCTGCGCAACAGAATGGCATCGTGGCAGAACACAGCGTGCTCGGGAAGGGTAGGCAGCTGGCAATGGCTGGCATGTACAGTTCTGAGATGGCAATGGGCTGCCAAAAGAAGAGATCATTGGAGCCAAAGTAATTGCACTGTGATTGAATTTGAGATATGATAATGTCTATGAGAAACCTGGCAATGTGACGGGCAGGTGACCATGAGAGAGCAGAGGGAGACCATGTCGGCTTCCATATGCCTAAGAGGAAATAGAATGATTTTGTTGAACACCTAGTGTGGGGTGAACACTTGCTGCATTATTTCAGGATTTCGTCTCCTTTAATTTTCACCGCAAGCTTGTGAGCTAAGGTTGCTATAGAATTAAGTAAGGGCAGAATTCAATGAATATCAGATGAAAAGCATAGAGAACTGCCTCACATCTTTGTCTTGGTCTGTGTGTCAGCAAAGTGAGGAGCATTTTAGGAAAGAGATCGGGGTGAGGGTCGGACGCTGGCCCTGGTTTTGTCCATCCATCTGAATGCTAGTGCAGGACTTGAAATCAAGAGAAGTTGGTTGGCAGGTGAAGAAGAGAAGAGGCCTCCCGGAACCATCTGGAGAAAAACTGTCCCTGGGGGTTGCCCCTAATTACTTTTTCACAAAACTGGCAGACCTTTTTTTAGAAGCCTGAAGGAATACACAGATCTTCTTCAGCCTTTCAAACTATGACGTCTCTTAGTACCATTCCATTTCTTGATATTATAATTTTAATTTTCTCAAATGTCCCCAAGGTGGAACATTCTTGGGAATGACAGGAGAGTGGACTTTTGAACTTGTTTGACTTGCAGCAGAAATCTCTTGTCTAATTCTCCCTTTGCGTCTCACCATCTGGGCCATCTGCTTCCTGGCTTGAGTACACAGCCTCCCTTTCTTTTTTTTTTTTTTTTGTCTAGCCCTTGCTATTCTTCCACCAGCCCTAGCAACCACACCATGGACTCTACTCATTTTTACCCAGAAACCTGAACAAACTGCTTCCTGCAATTGCCCTCTGGCAGAAAAGTGTGGTGAAAAAGGAATGGGCCCCTCCTTCCTGGCCCAGGAGCAAGGAGGGTCCTTTTTTCCTGGGGGAAGAGAATCTTCAAGAGCTGCCTTTATCACTCTCATGCCCCATCCAGTGGTTCTTTGTGCCTCAAAGAAAATTTCATGTCTCTGGCAATTTAATTAGGAAACTAGGGATCCCCGATGTTCTGGCCCCATAAAAGGAGATTACATTGGATTGTTTATGGCAATTCTTTGCTTCTTGACCCTCAATGATGCTCCAGTTTTATTTGACTGGATGTTTAGCTCTGGATCAGGGTCATTGGGAGCTATTTTTTTGTTCTGTCCTTAAATTTCAATTGTAATGTTTGTTTTGTGTTTTGTTTTGTTTCATTTTGCTCATTTGGGGAATTTGAAGTTTGGGTGTTCACCTATCAAAGGGACTTCCTTCTGGTCAAGTTTATTCTGAAAGTAAACATTTAATTGAGCACCTACTATAGTGATAACAAGACAATGTTTGCCTTAAATGAGCTCTACATCTACTTGTATATATGATACATATGGAATGTGCAGTAAATAAAAAGTGAGCTGTACTTGGTGCTACAATGGAAATGTATCAAATTATGCTACTAACCTCGAAGATGGGAAACCTTCACAGAAGAGATGGTATTTGAATTGGAACTTGAATGACAAGTAGTATTTCATGAAATAGGAAAGGGGGGGAGGGCATTCCACAATGAGAAGGCGGTATGAATAAAGATACAGAGGCACAGAAGGATTATCCAAGGAATAATAAAGAGTACAGGGCTGCTAAAGTGTAGCATGCACAGGCTAGAGTAAGTGGGAATAGCTGATCTTAGGAACATGGATTGGGACAGTATTGGAGAAATCTTTGCATGCCACACTGAGAAGCTTTAATTTCATTCTCTTGGCAACTGTGAACCATTTACATGTTTCAAAAGATAGATCTGGTGGAAGAACAGATATAGAGATGATGATATTCCCATAGGTAAAGTTCTACTGCGAGTCCAAGAATGTGTCGCATGTCTGCTCCACGTCTCATATGCTGCTTAGGCTGTTTGAACCATTTGAGAATAAGAAATAATAGTGTTTTCTCTGATACAATATTTAATAACTTTTAGCTACCAGTTCCTGCTAATTTCCCTTTAATAAGACATTTATCCCAAATAGACACCAGGTCCATGGCAAGGGAAAATGAGGAAAGTGGTACGTAAAATATTCTACATAAAATATTAGCTACATTTTTTCTTGTTTCAGAATACCACTCTACGTTGATGTCTACTCTTATTAAGTAGAAACTTCCAAGAAGTGTTAACAAAATTGTGTGTGTGTGTGTGTGTGTGTGTGTGTGTGTGTGTTTTCAGGTATTAGGAACCAGATTCCGAACCTGTAGGTCAGTTCAACCTCGCCATGACTTTGAGGAATTTTCCGAGGTTCTAGGTCTTTCCTTGAAAAATTGGAATGCTTCTGGAAAGAAAAGTTTCATCATACTTTTTTCTTTGAAAAAATATTTTGGTCAACACTGAAAGAAAAAAAAATGAGGTGACATATGTCTTTCTCCTTAATATGTTCTGTTTGAAATTAATGTCATATTGATGAACAAACTATTAAAGATTAGTACACAGAAGCTATTGAATTGTTGTGTCAGTACAGAAAATTGTGTTCATTATTTCTCGTTCTCAACATAAACAAGCAGTAAATCACCGCACAAGGGGGTGTATGCATTAGGGCCTCCCATGTAAACTTCGCCTCTGCGTGCATAAACATTTTCTTATTATTGCAAATAATCAACAGGGGAGTAGCAAATGCAAGTTTAGCTTTTCTCCAGAATGTTTATCATGGTTACTTTAAACTGTTTATAGGAAAGAGAGAACTATAAATGTCCTTCAGGAGGTGGGCAGGACCATATGGCTCAGAAGGCTTTTCTGTGATAAAATGTTTGGTTAAATTTTAGGCAACACATGGTTCTCCCCTAGCAATTATTTGTCATTTCAAACATTGTTGTTGATATTCAACTCCCGAAACAAATAACACCAACCTAAAACATTTATAATAACGTAAGAAGCAAGGCTCATTCTAGAGCTGGAAGGCTCCAGCCGCACCCCTGCATCCCATTTCAAGGTCAGCGGTCAGCTGTGGCTGGTGCAGAGCCAACCTCTCTGCCCTCCCCGCACCGTGGAGCATGCTACAGCTCGGGCTGGCCTTCAAAACAAACACTCGATGGGGTTCACCTCAGGGTTTTCCTCGTTGGGCTTTGCAAACTTTAATTTTCTCCAAAAAAATAGCCTATGTAGTCAATGGCTTGGGTAAGTGTTTAATTTCTGATTCATAAAGCACGCCATGTCTTGAAGAGCGTCTCAGAGATGGCCCAGGTGTTAACTACATGTTAGGTGAATAGAAAGGTAACATTTCCTTGTAAGTGACCATCAGGTTAGCTTAGACACGGTGTTTCTTGATTTGTCTAAATTCCAGTAGTAGTGAATGAGATTAGCAGAAGAAGAGGCAGACCTCGTCCCAAGGCCCGTTTGCCATGTTCCCTGACTTGCCTACTTCATTTATGCTGACAAGACTAAAGAGTATCTTGGTCAAACCCCCAGACAGTCACCATGGCAAAAACCTAGACAAGTCTTCTTGGGAGCCTTTTCAAATATGTATGTATTTATTTATATATATTATGTGGCATCACCCTTTAAGAATAATTCCATTTTTTTGCCCAGTTCATTGACTAAGACAATGAAAAATAAATTCTTTGTAGCTCTCCTTTAAGGAAGTTAACTTTTTGCCCCCCACCCTGTGCTATCTCAGTCCAAAAGAACACCACCACCCCCAACCTCCTATACACAAATACACACATCTCTCCCCTCTTCTTTACTTCCAACATTTATTGGAAGGTGTTGTGAAATGGATGAAGAAATGAATAAGACAGTTTTTAGTTGAAGATATTTACAGTACAAGAGGGAAGACTGTAATATCAACAAAGAATTGTGACAGATAGGAAATGTGACACATTTGACATAGTAAGTCTTGAAAAGAGTAGCATGAAAGCACAAAGAAGAGAGAAAGATTAATTCTGACAGGTGTTGTGATCCGGATGAAGACAGCTTTCGAGAAGGTGTTGTTTGCACAGCCTTTAAGGAGGAATTTGATTTTAAGAGAAGGGAAATAATGCCCAGAGAACCATAAAATAAAACAAACAAACTAAAATACCTTGTTCTTGTTCTTGGACATCATCCTTCCCTCCCTCCCTCCCTCCCTTCCTCCCTTCCTCCTTTTCCCTACACATAGAAAACTAGACTACCAAAAGTAATGGGCATTATTTTTGATTTGGGGTTTCTTTCTTGGCAGTGACTCAAAGTGTGGTGCATTTCATTTATAGTTATTCTTGTCAGAAAGGCAGAATCTTTTAGAAAACAACATACAACAAAGATGAAAAATAAAATTTTGAAACTCGCCAAGATAGAGGATAATAAAATCTACATGATCAAGTTTGTTTGTGTTTTTCCTTGTAGTATGATGAAACTGAAATTTCAAAAGCCCCACTAGTAGATTTGAATTGACCCGGGTTTTAGAGTTATAACACAGAATGCTTTGATCGATATGAGTGCTATAACCGTAACTGGTATTTATAAGGTGGTTTACCATTTACAGCAGTAGTTCTCCGTTGGGTAGCATCTACTGCCTAGGGAGCTTTTTGGGAGTTTATTTTGTTGGCAAGTACTGGAGGACTACAGCACTCAATGGGCAGGGCCAAGGGTGAGTAAGACAGGTCCTGCCCAGTGAAGGACTGCCTGCATCCCACCCGTCAATGCTTGATGTCCAGCAGATACGTAGGTGAAAAACTAACAATCATTCACATCACCCAATTCTATTTTATATAAAATTTTTTATGGTTTAATATATACTGAATTTTTTAGGCATGCGATCACCAAGTAAATCAAATGAAACGTATTTTATTTGGCTTAGAAACTTGCATTTTTCACAGTTTCGGAGAATCATATCACACCAATAGTTTATGCTATTTAAATCACCGATACAATGCAAGAATGTATGTCTTTCAAGAAGAGGTGCAGACATCCAACTATTTCTCTATGGCTTCTAGAATAATCATGCCTGACCCTGTGCCTATTGAGATACAGTACGGTATAGTGGTAAAGGAATGGGTGTAAACTGCCTACCTTCTCCTGCCATCCACTCTTACCACACACTTGCTGTGTGACTTTGGGCAAGTCAGCTAGCCTCTCTGTGTCTCATTTTCCTTATCTGTTAAATGGGAATAATACTAATATTTATCTCATAGATATTAGAAAAGTTTGAGAGCTTAGAACAATGCTGGGCATACAGTAAGCATAATAAAAGTGTTAGTAATTATAACAAGTTTACATTCCTTCTCTAAAACCCATGGGACTAGATGTGTTTTAGAATTCAGTATATTTTTTAAAGGTAATCTGGTGCTTGTATTATGTGTATTATGTAACAATATTAGTGGAAACCAGGAGAACACCCATAATTGAAACCATTTATTATTATTATTATTTTCAGAAAAACTTCTGGGCCATTCACATTAATTGGGAAAAATAAAGACCACATCAGCTTCTTTCCGTCAGGTTTTGTTGTCAAATGAGTTACAAAATGGTTTTGAATTTCTGAGTCATTTGGATTGTAGAATTGTGGAAGCACCATAAATCTGTATATTATTATTATTTTACAGATCATTTTCCTCTTTTCTCTTTTATGTGACAGTCATTATTTTGATTATTTAAAGAGGTATCTTTGTAGATAAAGTACAGCATCTGTGAATCTCATTTTGAGACAGTTAAGGTGTTTTTTGTTTTTTTTTTTTAAAGATTTTATTTATTTGAGAGAGAGAATGAGACAGAGAGCACATGAGATGGGGGAGGGTCAGAGGGAGAAGCAGACTCCCCGCTGAGCAGGGAGCCCGATGTGGGACTGGATCCCGGGACTCCAGGATCATGACCTGAGCCAAAGGCAGTCGCTCAACCAACCGAGCCACCCAGGCGCCCGAGACAGTTAAGGTGCTTTATAAACTATTATAAAAAGGAGATATTGGGGTCGCCCGGGTGGCTCAGTCGGTTAAGCGTGCACCTCTTGATTTCGGCTCAGGTCATGATCTCAGGGTTGTGAGATCAAGCCCCTCGTCAGGCTCTATGCTGGGCATGGAGCCTGCTAGATTCTTTCTCTCCCTCTCCCTCTGCCCCCCCTCCCCTCACCTCTCTCCTTCTCTTAAAAAAAAAAAAAAGGAGATGTTGGGTCTGGTAGGGTTGAAAACCACTAATATATGGCCTTTCGTTTTGTTTTTTGATATGTTATCTCATTTGATCTTCACTATAGCCCTATGTTAGAGAGAATAAAACCAAGTATAAGAGAAATTAAATGTGTCAGGCTCCTCAATCTCAGTCTCAGTTAGGGAAAGAATTGGCCTTGACCCAGATCTTGGACTCCAAGTCCCTCTCTTCCTTCCTGTTCCTCTCCTGATGGTTCAGCCATGGCTGAGGCAGGTGCACACTAGCGCTCAGCCTGTGATGATCCCCGAGTGACTGTTTGGGGCTAAAACAATAGGAGGGAACACAGAGCGAATAATGAGCTACTTCCCATCAAAAGGTTGATTTTTATGCTGTAATAGGATTACTTAATGTAGCTTCATTTTCCATCTACTTTGTCAACCAAAAATTATTTTGTATTTGGATCTATTTTTCCCTGAAAATATTTTTTTGTAAAAGAAATCTCCCCTTTAAAGATTTTTCTTGATCCAGACTCCTTTTTAAAAAATACTACCATGACCTCAACTAGGTTTCCATTTGAGAAAGAATGCTATTGGCTGTGCTCAGGAGCAGAAAGAACACTATTGTACTAAGAAAGCAGAAAAATAAATTCAGGCCCCGATGTAGCTTAACTAGACAGCCAGATTCACCATAGGTAAATTACTTGCCTTGATGTATCTCAGTTTTTCCATTTGATTTACTGTGAACATGAAGTAAGGTACCATATGAAATACAACGAGAATGAAGCCTACCAAATAAATGCACATTCAACATGAAACCACTGTTTTTATAGCTATAAAGTAAAGGATTGTTACTCTGTCTGGAGCCTCTCTATCTCTGAAATTCAACTACAATAGAGTAAGTCTAAATTATCCCTCATAGAATCAACTCCCTGTTGATGATCTGTTGATTTTCTGAGTTCTGTGAATTTCATCACAGCCCATTTTGACCCATAAATAATAACATACTGCTCATTTCAATGGTTTTACTAATAAAGTACATTTCCAAGTTTAATCAAAACAACAATCTAGCAGACACTGCTCAAGACACAAGGTAAATAAAAGATACTGCATTAACCAGTCAAAATATTTTTTAAAAATCAAGAAGCAATCAGTGAATAGCTTTCCTTGATTTAGATAGCAATTAGGTTAATAATCAAATGAGACTGATAATCACAGCAGAGGAACATAATCAGCCAGATGACAATGTATTTCTTTAAACCTCTTGAAAGATCACATCACAGCTGAATAGCGAAATCTACTTAGGACTAATGTCCCTTGATCCTTACTAATTGTTTCACTGGATGCAGTCCTTAGAGGGAAAATTGTTTCAAACAATCTTTTCCTCATAGAGCTATGTTATTTAATTTCAGAATTATTTCCTATGTATAATCAACAGAATTGTCTTCTCCACAAAAGCAAATTCTGTAAGTAAAAAGCAGTGTATTTTTCACCCTTCTTTTTCACACAAATTCAGCAATGTGTTCTGACCTACCGTCTTCATGATTTGAACTCTTGCTTGCTCATATTCCCTTCTTTTCACAAAGGAGAGTTGATTTTATTTTTAAAAAGCACCTGAGAAAAATACACATCCTTGTGGTTACTTACTGCTGAAAGAGAAGAGGTATCTCTCAAAAAGTGTGTGTCTGGGCTCTCTGCGGACAGTCACAGGGCAGCCTACATTTCATCTCTAGGACATCTCCTGTTTGTCAGACATTGCTCCACATACAATAACAAGCCAAAAACATGGCCCCAGACCACATGATGCGTAGCATCTGGTCACGTATGGCCCCTGACTCCTTTCTGCAAAGCGCTTTTGAATTTGTCATTACTTCCTTTCCCAGAGCACTCCTATTTTGCATCCTTGTAGAAAGTAAATCATTTCGGCCCCATCACGAATTTTCCAACCCAAACCGTAGAAACCGGAATAGAGGACTCCCTGGAAACGTAAAAAGAAACAGAAATCCCTATTCAGATTTCCTTTTCCCTAACTTCATTTAAAAAAAATTAGTATGATTGCTCTTTGGTTAAAGACTAAGCAATGACTAGCAAAAAGAAGATGTTTCAACTTCAATCTTTTATTTTCAATGGCAGGAGTCCTCTCTTCCTTTGCGTGGTTATCAGCACAAACCAGTCCTCAAACAGGACCTGGTGTATGGATTCAGAGGCTCCAGTAAGTTCAGGAGGGTGCTGTTTTGAAAGGGGTTTGGTTGTATTTTGTCTTAACGATGCATAGGGACCAGGAGGGAAGAGTGTCTAGTTGGTGTGTGCATACACAAAGGGAATACATATGTATGTGCTCGTGATCATCTACTGTAGTAAATGCACCTTAGTCAACGCTGATTCTCTGTAGCTATAGAAAGTTCGCCCTTCAGCACATGGAGAACTTAAATGGTGCGTTGGAACCATGTTCAGATCATTTTTCTCTGACTTTACACAGCTTTTGCTTCCCATTGTCAAACCAGGCATGAACAGCTAGAAAAAGAATGAAGTAGAAGGAGACTTTATCCCAATCATTTCAGACTTCAAAAGCCAAAACTTGGTCCATCATAGGCTGAGAGAGGAGAGTTAAAGTCTCCCACTACTAACGTATTTCCATTTTCCTTTTATTTCTAGCAGGGTTTGCTTGATGAATGTGGGTGTGAGATTTCATCCTGTGCAGATATCCATACTCTTTATATCTTTGTTGTACCTGAAGTCTGTTTCCTAATGTCACTGCTTCCTCTCCCTTCTTCTGGAAGTCATCCATGAGGAACAAATAAAGATATTATTTGTGAGGTTAAGCTCATTCACATGATTAGCATGACTAGGAAACATTTACTTACATTTACCCTGGAGTTTGCATTTGCCTCCCCCACCCCCACCCCCATACAGCTAAGGGGAGGGAAGGATTAGCTAGATCCTCTGCTAAGCAAAACTCTAATTTTTTTTTTTTTAATGAAATCTCTCTCCCGGTTTTCTTTCTACTTCACTGGCTATTCATTCTCAGTGTTCTTGTCTCTTTCTCCTCTATCTGACTTCCAAATGTCCAAGGGTTCCAGGGCCTCATTCTCTCCCTAAT
This sequence comes from Leptonychotes weddellii, assembly GCF_054177405.1. Classification (NCBI taxonomy): domain Eukaryota; kingdom Metazoa; phylum Chordata; class Mammalia; order Carnivora; family Phocidae; genus Leptonychotes; species Leptonychotes weddellii. The sequence continues at coordinate 24,747,065 of NC_138370.1, forward strand.
TGCACCCAGTCAGGTGGCTTCAAGTACCATGTATCTTCTGACGGCACCCCACACTCCGTTCTCGTTCCTGTCTCCCAGAACGCCAGGTTCATGGGCGTGTTAGGCATCTTCATTTAGCACAGTCAAAACACAACACCACTCTTCCCCTCACCCCCCAGCTCTTCTGCTGATCTTGTCATCTGGGTAAATACCATAGCTATTAACCCAATTCCTCAAGCCACAGAGCTGGGAGATCTTCCTCGTCTTCCCTCACTGTCTTGCCACCCCCACACCTAATCCATCAACATATCCTATAACATCTAATTCCAAATATTCCCAGAATCCTCCTCTATCTTTCCTTCTTCTCCTTAGCCTGAGCCATTATCATCTCTTGCCTCATTTAGCCGTGGTTTCCAAACTCATTCTTTTGATTTTACATTTGCCCCCTCCAATGAATCCTCCATAGAACAGCCAGGATGATCTCTTCAAAATATACATTAGATTATGTTACTCTCTTATTTAAAATCTCCAACAGCTTTTTACTACATTTAAAACAAAATCTAAACTCCTTATCCTGGCCCCTCTTTGATCTCATTCCTTGTCCCTCACCCACTCATCTACTATACTCCAAAATCACTGAAAATTTATTTGTTGCTCTTCCCCTACTATGCCCAAGTTTGGGCCTCAGGGCCTTTGCACTTGCTACTTTCTATAACTAGAACACTGTCCTCTAAGATCTGAGGAAGGCTGACATCTGCTCTTAAGACTCAGATTCAGTATCACACCCTCGGAGTAGCCTTCTCTGATCTCAGTCCAGAGTCACTACGAGTCATTGAACTTCAGAGCACCTTATGTTAATTAAACACAGAACGTTTACCACTGTCCACTATTTTACTGATTTGTCTTTTGTCCATCTCCTACCCTTGAAATAGAAGGGACGCTCCATGAGAGGAGGACTTGATCTGCATATTTATGACTGTAATTCCAGCCCTTGGAAGAGTGCTGGACACATAGGTGGTACTCAAGAAACACATAGAATTAATGAATGAAAATCATTACAAAACATGACCTAAAGTGAGTCAGATGATATATTTGGCTTATTGCTCACATGAATTAATAACACTTTGGCAACTGTTTATCTGTATACGGCTGTCTCATTTCTTACAGAGCTGGTGAAAAAGCAGGTTCTGTCTTCACAGATGAAAGTGACTAAACATTTAACATTTAACTGAAGTGAGCTGTGGGTCACTAGCAGGTCCAGGCTGTGAGCGTTAAGAATCACTGTGGTGACCCGTTGAAACACTTTCCAGGATGGGCTTTTAACTACCTGTCAAAGTTTACAATTTGAGAGCAAATATCAGTGAACCTGAATGCCTTTCAACTTGGAACACTTGATGCTTGAAAATCACCTCTATTTCACTTTTTGCTAGCTAGATTTACTCATTTTTTAGTCTCAGGGCCTGATTCATCAGTTTCTGTTGATCCACTTATAATCTCGGTCAGCATTTTGTTCTGCCAGCCTGTGAAGGAAAGTGGGTAACTGTGGTCTCGGGGTGGGAGGTTGGGGGGGGTAACTTGTTTTTCACTGATTCTGCTTTCAAATAATTTCCAAGAGCACAATACAATAAAAAGTGAGGGTTCTCTATTCTCAGTCCTTCATTTGAATGTAGAATATATTCTTTTATTTTCTACTTCCCAGCTCGTTTCCTTTTTGTCTTTTGACCCCACTGTAAGACTTATCCAAGAAATGAAGATAAGCCAATCTTTCTATTCATATAGGCAAAACACAGCCCAGCATGAAGTCTGTGTCTAGATGGTTATAGACAATACATTCCCACAGATTGTACTTTTTTTCTAGCTCTAAAAAAAAGTGATGACAAGGGATGCAGGATCACTGAACTTTTGAAGGCAGGGCTCTATCATTAACCCTTATGAACTCAGTGACCGTTTTACATTTTTAGTTTCTCAGTGAAATAGAACATTCTCAGAATTCTGGCTCTGATTGGTAGATAATGGAAGCATATAATGGATGATGTCTATGAGGCGCCTACCCTTCAAGCTGACTCAATTTGTCTCATAATTGTGCTGGAAAAAAAAAAAAAAAACCCTTATCTAGGGGCGCCTGGGTGGCTCAGTCGTTAAATGTCTGCCTTCGGCTCAGGTCATGATCCCAGCGTCCTGGGATCAAATCCCGCATCAGGCTCCCTGCTCAGCGGGGACTTTGCTTCTCCCTTTGCCTGCCCTTCCCCTGCTTGTGTTCCCTCTCTTGCTGTGTCTCTCTGTGTCAAATAAATAAATAAAATCTTAAAAAAAAAAAACACCTTATCTAAAAAATCTGAAAAGAAAGTCTGGTATAAACAAGAAATTTCCATATTATGGACGACTGGTTTGCAAAAGACATGTCTTCTGATCTAATTTCAACTACAGTCTACATAGGGGGAAAAAAAACAAGTGCCTTCTTTTTTTTAAGATTTATTTATTTATTTTAGAGAGAGAGTGAGCTCAAGTGAGCTGGGGGAGGAGCAGAGGGAGAGGAAGAGAGAGAATCTCCAGCAGACTCCCCACTGAGCATGGAGCCCAACACAGGGCTGATCTCACGACCCTGAGACCATGACCTGAGCTGAAATCAAGAGTTGGATGCTCAACCCACTGAGCAACCCAGGTGCCCCAAAACAAGTGCCTTCTAAACCTGCCTGTTATACTAATATAGCCATTGTCTATATAGAAGGAGCTTTTTTTATTATATGTTGTATTCAATAGAAGGGCTTAGAGGAACTATCTTCAAACTAACCTTTTCCTGTATCTAGCTTCAAGTAAGCACCCTGGAAACCTCCTGTACCCTTCCAATATTCAGTAATCTAATCAACTATTTTAAAATTACCAAATCTCTTAAACTACCAGATAGGTTAAGTAAAATAGCCTAGGGTAAAATTTCATCTACCCTTCCCAGAGTTCCTTGTTTCTGTTCCTGTTTGCTGCTGAACTTCAGTATATGAGCATTTAGAATTGATTAGCTTCCTGGATGGAATATTGTGTATTTTTTTTTTTCTGCAAATTCACATGCCGATTATTCATTTTTTCTGGTCTCATATATTATCTATAAGAGCCTCGAGACTGAAATAAATGACTAACATTTGAGTTCTGCCCTATAGAAAATTTTGAGCTTTGATTCCTGTTGCCATGCTACTTGCTTTCTAGATTCCCTGAAGTTCTGCTAGGAAGACTGGGTCTTGTCCCCTTTTATTTTTTGTTTATTCTCATTTTGTACTGTTTTATGCTTTAATAATGAGGAACTGCTATTCTCATGAAACTACTGGTATGACCAAGTGAAGCCTTAATATACTACAAAAAAGAGCAGAGAGCTGTTTAATTAAATAATTTTTGGAAGGAAATTGTGATACATCTAACCTACTGACTTGAAGTACAGCATGAACATAATACAAGAAATAATACTTCTTGCTTATAGCCACAGAGTTGGATGAAAACTTAAAAGAAAAGTTGAGATGATATTTTAAGACCATGAAAAACTTAGGCTGGATAAAAGACTTTCAGGATAAATATTCACTGTAGGGGCACCTGGGTGGCTCAGTCAGTTAAGTGTCTGACTCTTGGTTTCGGCTCAGGTCATGGTCTCAGGGTCATGAGGTCAGCCCTGTGTTGGGGCTTCATGCTCAGTGGGGGTCTGCTTAAGTATTCTCTCTCTCCCTTTCCCTTTGCCCCTCCCTTCTCTCTCTCTTTAAAATAAATAGATAAATATTTAAAAACATATTCACTCTAAAATAAGATGCTTATAGAGATGGTAGAGGCCCCTCTTACAGAGATCTTTACTGTTTTTTTAAAGTTAGTATTTATCTATGCTTTTGAATCATAGCATTTGAATGAATTTTGGAAAGTTACTGCTTCAAGACCATGGCAAGAAAAACTACTAGCTTTCATCTTCCTCCTCTCCATTCCCATGTTCCCCCAGTACTATCTAATAATTCTCTAAATGTGAACTTTTGGGGGAAATCTCAGGATCAGAGCTAACTAGCCAACATGTTACTGTTAATACACCATCGTTCAAACCATCCAGATAGAGTTGACCTAGACACGTACAAGCACACACACACACTCCTATAATTTTTCTTTTTTTGTCCACTTTCCTCAAATTTTGCCATCAAGGTTTTTCTTTTTAGGTAATATTGTCCAAATTTAGAGCACTGTAGTTCTTCAATTGTTCCCTATTACTTTTATATAAAACCAGAAGTGAAATTGAGAATACTTAAAGACCTGATAGGTAGGGCGTGGAAGCTGCAGTTCCCACAAACAGCCACGAGGGGCACACTTCATGGGAATGCTGGCCAGGACCCCCTACCTGACTTGAAGGGCCTGACAGGCACTGTTCTTTTTCCACCATGATGCTAATGCCCCTGCCAGAGCACTACAGGCATCCATTGGCATCTGGACCTGCACTGAGCAGGGAACATGCGGGGGCTGGTAAGTATGAATGGCTACAGGGTAGCTGACAGGCACCTGTCGCAGGCACACCTCACGGACCATGTGGGCTGCAGCATCGGGTGGTTAATCAGATGGCTCAGGAAAAGGCTATTTATCTACCTTAAGTATTTTAATAATTATATGAGCATACAAATGCATACCAGCTGACTATCATCTCTGTACATAGTTATAAGTATCTTATGTATTTACCCCGTTTCACACCCAATCTGCTACTTATTGATGATCTTCATAATTTATAGTTTTTTTTTTTTTTTTTGGTGAAGAAGGAACAAACTAATAATATCAGTCCAAAGTCAGTCTATTACAGGATGAATCAATAAAGTTATCAGGGCTTTAATGGTCCTAGGAAAAAATTAAGCCATCATTCCATATTTCATTTTAATAAATAGACAAATGATGAGTCACATTTGAGAGACAGTAAGCTAGTTCTTCACCTGGGCATTTCAGTACAGGCCCTATGAATCATATTATTCCACTGGTTAGAAAAATGTTCAGTGTTGTGTTAGTGAATATGGCAAGGACAAAGACACATGATATTCCTTGTTTTACTGAAAGGGATTTTGAATGTGCTTTAAACTATTAATTGTCCAAGAGACATCATTTTAAAAGATGCTGAGTGTGAATGAATGAATAAATAAATAATACAAGATTCCAAGTCTGAATAAATAGCTTATGTAATAAAATTGCAACAGAAACAAAGGAGCTCACATTATGTTCTTTTAAAATTGAACATCAGTTTGAAAAAAATTAGCATCAGTTACGGCATATTTATTGACAATTATATGACTAGTATTCATTCACTTACTTATTTAGTCAACAATTATTTGAGTTCATATTGTGTAAAAGTAGAAAATATTAAGATTGGAACAGAGCTTCCGAAGAGGTATGCCAACAGGGCTGTAAGATGAGAGAGAGGATTGAATTTGGCAGAGGAAGCTTTGCGTAGAAATTATCTGGTGATCAAAACCTCAAGGATCAGGGCAAAAGATGGGCTTGGGGCGGGGGGAGGTGGAGAATACCTCAGAGACAGGAAAAGTTTATGTAAATAGAGGGAGGTAGGTGTGTGGCACCTGAGACAAGAAAGCTGAGGACTAGATCATAAAAGTCTTTGAAGCCATACCCAGAAACGTGAGATTCAGAGGTTTGAGGGGAGGGGGTGCGGTACTTGGAAGGGAAGCAGCAAGTCTTATAATGAAGCATGCCCTGCAGAAAGCTCTTTTGGAGGAAGGCTGGCTGCAAGTATTCGGAGGCATAGAAGACTAGTGCAATCGTTTAGGGATTGACATGGTGGCTGAACATGGTTATGCTTGTACATGATTGTATCAATGCGAGTGTGACCTCCGGTGGGTAACTTTAATTAAAATATAATTAATTAATTAATTATAAAATTAAAAATCCAACACCCACAGACCTCTACTAACTAAGGGAAATTTCACATTACTTCTCTGGGTTTCAGTATGTTCTTTATAAAATAAGAGGTTTGTACCTAGAAAATGTCTAATGCTAAGCTCCCAAATGTCTAGCAGAGGAGGTGAAACTGTATGTGCCAGACACCCTGTTTCTGTGATGTGGGGTTTTGGCATTTTCTTTCACTGGCCATTTCAGAGAACCCTGAGATCACCACCTGAACTAAAACCAGGAGTCTGAAGCTTAACCGACTCTGCCACGCAGGTGCCCCACCTTCCAGCAATTTTTATTATTACTTTTCTCTTTACTTCTATATATTCCAGATTTTCTCTGATGATAATAAATATTACTTCAGTTAAAAAAAAAAAACACATACATCCAATGGCTGGATGATTACTGGTGACATCTAAAATGGCATATGAATATATTCCTGAGTTCTGATGACAGCATTGACCCTAATCATGTTACAAGAAGTAACTACTCTGGTCTCCCATTTCTTCAAAAGTAAAGTGAAATGGCTAAAGTGGAATTTCAACAGTTATTTGGCAAATCAATTAGCTCACTGAGAAGGAAGAAAAGTTGTCTCCACCAGCCCCTTTTAGAGTCTTCTTCTTAGTCCCAGAGCCCAGATGCATGTGTGTTGTAGACCAGAGCTCTTGCCCTGACTCCTCTAGGTGCATCTTTTATGGGTCTGTCCTTGGCTGAATCTTTCAATAGATGCGGAGCAGAATACAGTGCACGCGCAGTCCAACACACAGCTGCTGCCTAAGATCATTTCTTTCAGTGCATGAGAAATTTTTGTCATAGAGCTCAATTTATAGAGATCACTTATTCACTCAAAAAGCAATTGCTGAGTTCCTAGTAGGGGCCATACATATATTGTGCTAGGGTAGATAGAAAGATGCACCAAAACTTTTTTGAAAAAACTAACAATCTAGGGGCAAACCCCACAGTCTGCATAAATAATGATAATGTAAAGTCACAAGTGGGTAAGAGCCCACAGGAGAGACCCAGTTAGAGGGCTATGGAAGCCAGAAGCAGTGTGAAAGGTCAATGGCATTAGAAAGCTCCTGGAAGAATTTATGGTCTGGCTCCCTCCACCCCAGCTCTTCATATATGCTAGGTCTGCAGACTGCTAATTCTCTCCCTTCTCTGCATGAAACTGTCTAGTGCTTAGAGCTGCCACCGTACCTCTTAGGAACTTTGAAAATCCCAACGATAGATATGGACCCAACACAGAAGCCTCCAGGAAGCTGTCTTGTTGGCCCATCTAGAGCAGGCAATGAACACTACATATTAAATAGTATGGAATGCTCTGGGGATTGTAGCCCCCTGCCTCCTAATCCCTCAGCCCCTTTTTCCCTTTATTGACTGACTAGTCACACATTTAGCCTGCACATCACGCTTAGCCAACCATTAGAGCAAAAGAAATGACTTTCCTGCAAGGGGGCCGGGTGGGGGGCCACTGGGTATACTCACCCTTAGAGATAGAAATTTACAGGGACACAGGGTAATTAGAGTCCAGCACTGCCTCTCTTTAAGGGATAAATCTTGTTTTTCTTCCTAGCTTTGTCTGTTTGTAACCCGAGGTCAACTGAAGTTAATTCTTTTCGTTGGTGCTTGAGAAACTCTTTCAGTCTGTATTTCCAGGCACAAATCTTGACTCCAACTTAAAAAAAAAAAAAAAAAAAGAGCCTTCCAAACAGCTACTTGACCGCCCCTTAACTTATAGCTGCCTTATCAATGTTTTTATCACCCAGAAATCATTCTTCTGCAATTTTGCCCCATGTATGCAAGTTAGCTTAACTTCCACATCTGTTGTTAGCATTTTTTAATAACTTGAATCTCTCTTATTTCCCTAAAAAAATGTATATATATTCTCTCTAGAAAATTTCCTTCTTATGTACTTTTCCAACTACTTTCAGTCACATCAGAAAATGACTTTTTTGTTCGCCACATTTTCTGTTTACACTGTTCTCTGAGCTGTCACTAATGAACATCTCCATATATACAGATTTGAGCAATCTAGCATACAGTTTTCTTTAGAACAAGAAGTACCTTCTTCGTGTCCTGAGAACCCGGGAGAGGGGTTACTATGCTCACACTATCAATATATTTTTTTTTAATCCACTTCCATATTGGAAGTTTCTTTTCCAAAGGATGAGGTAGGAAACCAAGTACAGGGACAGATTGTGAACAAGGTGTGGAAGCCACTGAGGGAATCATTCATTCATGCATTCATTCATTCACAGGTACCTGCAAAGCACTGTGCTAGGACCTACGGGCAGAGTGGGGAAGGCAGAGTAGATCCCTATCTAGCACAGTAGCTAAAACCAACAGGAAGTGAGATCATCAGAGATATTTGTGAGAGTGCCATGGATTTGGGGCCAAATTTGGTGTCAGAGGAAAAGAAAAACTTGTGCTGTTCTTGTGGTAGTCATGGGCAGCCTGTAAGAAGTGATATCATTAACAGTCTGGGCCCCAAATTCCAACTGAAGGGGCTCCGATCACTACATCATCACCCACCAGCTGTGGGGTGTAGGCGAGGCATCTAACCTCTAGAAGCCTCAGTGTCCTTGCATGTAAAATAGAGATCATAATTGTACCAATCTGATCTCATTTAGTGAGGATTAAATAAGATTGTGCCTATAATGTGTTTCCCAGAATGCCTGATACATACAGTAAATCTCAGTAAAAGCTAGCGGATATTTTAAGTTGTCAGGGAATGGAATGAGAGCCTTGAGATGCTAACCTTCAAGGGGTCAAGGATGCTAAGCAAAGACAGCAGAGGCACGAGAGACTCAGACAATCATAAAGACAAATGAATGACAGAATAAGAGCAAATAATTGGAAAATGTTTAACCCACTCGGTGTAGAAAGTGGATTCTAATCCCCTTCATTCATGTCTAATCTGATTCAACCTTTTCAACCTTTTTTTTTTTTTTTTTGCCATTAGTACTCTTTCTCTCCAAACAAATATAAAAACTAGAATCCCTTTGCAATGGGAGTCTGTGAGAGGGAGGGAAGGTTGGAAACATGCTACTTGTGTTTGCGAGTACCAACCCTTGTCCTAATATTTGTGAGCTGCACCTCATCAGATAATGCCACTCTTTCTGGCAAAGAAAATACTCTGAAGTTTAATTTAAGGAAGCAACAAGGGCCAACTTAGCTCTCAGACTTCTTCATTCACCTCTCATTGCCAGGGATCCCTCATTAATGAAATAATTCGTAAGTCCAGTGATAAAATTCCTTTTAAAATTTACTCTTCGTTCCATCACACAAACCACAAAATGAAGAATTGCCTCCTTCTGAGTGTAGCCATGTGCTTTAATTTTTTTTTCTTTTCTTTTTCTTTTTTTCTTTTTTCTTTCTTTTGCTTTAAAAATAGTTCTCACCAACCTTTGGAAAGATCTACCAGCTACAGTAAGAATGAGTCTCTTGAATTTTTAATAAGCTGGATCTTAAAGAGATGAACTAAAGTATAGTTTAATTATTTTAGAAATTTTGCTTTGTTGATTGACGCACTGTTGAATGTTTTGCCATATTGTAGCTAGTCTTTCGGGAATCTTTTATAAGCTGTCTCCTGGCCCTCACTGGTCTTTCCAGAAGTCACCAACACTTGGAGGCATTTATGCTTATAGACATGCAAGCAGCTATTTCCCTGCAAGCTGTTTTAGTTTGACTCCCATCAATGGGCTTATCTTTGTTTCTATTCAGTTATCTTTCTTAGAAACAATAGAATTCTTCAGCTATGAGACATAGTGGATGGAAGGGCACACTGTCTTGACCTGATGCTCCTTTTCTTTCAGAAAATCCATTTCTGATCACTTTTCCTTGGACCCAAGTGGGTCTGTTTTTGCCCCTACATTTTGTAATTTGTCACACTTACATTTTTGGTGGATTGTTTTTAATTGACTTTTCTGATAAGAGGGTTGTGGTTATAGATCAATCACCATCAGTCATGGTACCAAGCCAGTGAGAAGTACCATTCTTTCTCGACTTCATTTAGAAGTGCTCATTTTACATAATAGGTGATCCAAGTAGAATCTACTTGGGTTTAGTAAGAAACAAACAAAAAACATTTGAAACAAAAGCTTATTTTTTAAAAAATGAAAAAAGAAACATCCTGTAAGATTCTGTACCACTGTTAAACACTTAAAATTGATAGTATTTAAATATTTAAATGGGGGAGTGTATTGCTTAAAATCTTCTGTTGAGTCAACCTACCTTCTCAGCTCCAAAAAGAAAAAAAGAAAAAAGATGATTTTATTAACATTTCTAAGTTCTAGACAGTTATTTGGCTCTTTTATGGCCAACTTTAGGGATGATGTTTAAACATTTGGAGACTAGATATGAAAAGAAAGCTCCCGATGAGAACAGGGAAATTGGTAGTAAGTGTCCATGAACACCTGGGCTGTCAGCATTCCCTGTATTTCAACAGAGAGAAGAGGGAACGTTGGGTACTCACTCTCTCCCCTTACAGGCACATGATTGAACTCGTCCAGGCAATATATCATCGGGTATCTCCACTGCCTTAAAAAGCCACTGTAATTTCCACATGGCTTAGCAAGGGATAAATTGTGGTGGGGAGTGGGAGCTTATTTCCAAAGATCCTGACCTTTATCAAAGATCTTGGCCTTTATCCTTTATTTCCCCTCCTACCAGTCCTCAATGAAATATATTTAGGACACATTCATCTTCTTCAAAAGCAGTTTTCTGTTGCTACAAAAGTGTAAAGGACACCAGAAGAGTTGGAAGATCCTGTTCTTTGAAGTCCAGTTTTTGTGACCTTGAGCGAGAGTTGACTTTTCTGTTCCAAGGTCTCATCACCTTTAGGTGAGGGTAATAACACCTGCTCTGGAGGCTGAAATGGAATATCTATGGGCATGTTTTGTACTTTGCAATACGCAAAAATCGTAGGATTTTTGTTGTTTGTTTTGTTTTGATCTCCCTCCCTTCTCCACCCCCTGCCCCACAACGATTGCCATAAAGAAATGCTGAGGCTGAGTGGGAGGAAGTGGGAGTCATCTGGTGAGGATGGAAAGTTAAGTCCTTATTTGTTTAATGACTCTGCCTTTATAATTCTGTTACTCACCAGTTTCTCCTTGGATTTCTGAGAATGTTCCCTCTGTGTTTTGATCCTCTGCTTTTTGGAAGATACAAGTCTATTAATGACAAATGGATGGGGCATTTGGGCTGTAGGATGAAGAAGAAAGAATGAAGTCTTTGAAGATGAGTTTGAATCCACTTTGACCTTAAACAAGTTACATCATGACTGAACCTCTTTTTTCAAATTGAGTTGCTGAAGGGATCAGAGATGACATATGTACATATGAACTCTAGTACAAAGAAGGGGCTGGATAAATGGGTGGTTAATACCCACCTACTTACTACTATTCTTACTTGAAAAAACAGTGTTTTCTGCATATAAGATATTCATTGAATTTGATTTACCTTAGTGCACAGTGATAGGATTTTAGAACTGGAATGGTCTTTTTTTTTTAAGATTGCTTTTATTTATTTGAGAGACAGAGAGAGAGAGAGAGAGAGAGAATGAGATGGGGGTGGGGCAGAGGGAGAGGGACAAGCAGACTCACTGCTAAGTGGATAGCCCCACACAGAGCTTGATCCCAGGAACCTGAAATCATGACCTGAGCCAAAGTCAGATGCTCAAATGACTGAGCCACCTGCCCCTAGAAGTGGAATGGTCTTTAGAGACAATCTAGTAAGTGACATCTAATCTCGCCCCTTAATTTTAAAGATAAGGAAAATAAAGCCCTAGAATAAAAAATCATCCTTTTCCTTCAAAATATATAAACAATCCCAGGGGTACCTGGGTGGCTCAGTCAGTTAAGCATCTGCCTTATAAAATAAAATAAAACAAATATATAAGCAATAAAAATAAATAAAATAAAATAAAATAAAATAAAATAAAATTATATAAGCAATCCCAGGTCTTGGACCACAAAGCCAAAGTCATAATCAGACTCTTTCCACTATAACATACTATTTAACATAATGCTTAGTCTTTCATTTTCTGGTTTCATCCTGGATTCTAGACCCAACCAAATCCATCAGTTTTCCTCCAACCTTCACATACCTGATTAATGAGACACTTGGTCCATTTTTAATGGTTTCCTCAGGCTTACAACATCCAGGCTTCCCATTCTTATATGTTCTTTTTTGGCATCCTGACCCCTGGACGCAACCTTCTTGAGATGCCTTTTCATTTAATATTTATTTTAACATATTCATTAAATGAATATAAATATTCATTTAATATTTATTTTAGTTACTTGCCAAATGTGTTTATAAGTAATAAATTCCTGTCCATTTGTGATAGAGGACAGTTCTGATGAACACTAACATGTTCTCTCACACTTTAGATAGAGGAATCATGTAAAATTTAACTAAAATTTAAACTCAAATGCTATTTAGAATAGTCATCTTGGGTATCCATATGCTTATTCTAACAATCTTTTTCATCCCTCAAAACATTCTGGGAATTCCTTAAAATCTCTGGCTTGAGGAATGACTAGGGTAAGAAGAGCCTTTCTGGGAGGTGGGGAGACTGATAACAGTAGAAGGCAGATTCCAGAATCTTAAGTTCACACTCTCTCGCATGAAGTCTATTCCCTAGTCACAAAGATGCTCGCCAAAGTATTCCCCTCCCTACTAGGTGCCAATACTCCCACTTCTGGTTCTGCCCAGGAACTGCATTCAGTGCTATTGCTGTTTCTACAGCTGCAGTTTTACGTTATGGAACAGGTCCTATGTGGCAGGAGTCATACCAGGTGTTCTGCTGATGTTGTCTCATTTGATTTTTGCGAGGACTATTGGTTTATTCATGCAAAGCACACCAAATTCCTCCCTACTAGTATAGAGTATTAGCACTGAGAAGACACAGATGACAATGTGTCCCTCCCTGGAAATCCACTATCTTTAATTTTTTGGCACTAATTCTCCCCCCCACCCCCCGCTTCTTGGGCCTTACTTGCCACTTTGTCAAAAACCCCAAGAGTCACCAGTTCCTCCCCCCCCCTCCCCCGCCCTGCTCCTGCCATGGCTCCAGATGTCCTGGGCACCACTGCTTGATGTCTTCCTTAGAAGGTTTCTTCTGATACTCTCCCTCTAGCTTTTTACTTTTACATCATTCCTGGTTTAAGAATAAATACACTTCTGACTAGAAAGTATGGCAGATGGGGAAAAAATGGACTTAGGTGTTATATAAATCTAAGCTCAAATCTTGGCTCTGTCACCCACAGGTAATATGATCTTGGGCAAGTTAAGTCATGTGACAATAATAATCATTAACATCATAGAACACTCTCTGATTGTTACAGACCAGGCATTAAGTTAGGTGGCTTCAGTGATTTATGTTGATTAATTCAGTGCTCTGGTTTTTAATTTCTGTTTTCAAAAATGAGGACACATGTGCCTGTATTGTTGAAGAGTGGTAAAAATTAAGTAAGTAGCGTCAGAATCCTGCAGAGTGGAAAAAGTATTAGGTGCCTGAGTGTGTGGAAATAAGGGAAATGGAAATTAACTTTAAAAAAACGTAGACCAAAATTGTGAAAAAAGGAAAGTCTGTTGGAGAAGATACCTATCGCTCTCTGTGTGTGATCAAGGACAAATGGAGGAAAAGAAGGACCAAATTGCATGAAGAATAAGAGCAAGGCATGTATAGATTCTAGAATTGGACCTAAGAGAGAGAGCAGAGGGTAATATATGAAAGAAATAATTCATTCTGCAAGGGTCTTCTCTGCTGGTACTGTCTTCTTTCATAAGCTATAGGTAATTAATTAATTTTTCTCCTTTATGTGCTCATAGGCACATGGAGTCCATACAATTATAAAAAGGTTTTATTCCAGGAGACCAAATAGGAAGTTTCTTTCTGACCTATATTGAGGCAACCACGATGATTGTGGACAAAGATGAGCATACCCTTTTATAGGTGGGCACCAGGCAGTTTCTTTTCTAGAGGGTCTATATGTGTTCAGTTTGATTCAAGAAGCTCTATGTTCTGTAGGACTGACTCTTTTGGCAATGCATGAGAATCACCCAGTGATTGTAGCATTTGCTACTCTTGATAGTAACTCCCCTGATTTCCTTCAGTCTTTATATATGACCTGCTGTAACTATTGACAGTTATGTTGCTGGAAAAAAATAATACAGGGCAGCTTTTCTTAAGTTCCAAACTGAATTTTGTGGTTAATTGATTAGCCAGATGGCCCTCTCGTCTCTTGACCTCTACAAGAGCCAGCAAGATTGATGGTTTGGGCAGCCTTTCATGGTGCACTGAAGCATTCAGATCCATCTTTTGTTATTTGGGAAACACTAAGTTCTTATGTAGCACATTTACTTAGATGGATTCTGGGACTGATGAGTTGGGAGGCAGGCAAATGCCCAACTGGAAGACAATGTCTGTAGATCAAAGGAACCAACGAGACAGAGAGTTCATAAAATGTGAATACAATTCCAGGGGAGGATTGATGATTATGGAAGCAGAAAGCCAATCAAGTTAAATATTCATTCTAGCAACAAGTCTGATCGCCTCACTGGGACCCATCCCTCCACGAAGTTTCCTCAGCTTTTCAAGGTCTACACAAGGAGAGAACAAAGCCGTGAAGGATGCTCTCATTCCGGAAAGCCGGCTGCAAGATGGCCTGAATCAGAGGTCAGCGACTACCACTGAGAGTTCATCGCATTCGACCCCAGAAAGAATAAGGCTCAAACTCTGGTTCTGCAGGAGTGGTTTAGCGTCATCAACACCAGTGAGCCCCTAATGAATGCGACAATTTAGGATTATTGGGTCATTTCCTCAGAAATTCTTTTGTCCTCAGGGATAAAATAGAACTGAAACTCATGTGTTAGATTGTTCTGTTTGGATTCGCACATATTAACATCATGGATCGGGTGTTAGAAAGGGGGTATATTAACAAGGGAGACACTGGAGGATGGTGTCTTGTTTCAAGAGCAGAGTCATCGTATTATGATTACAAAACATTAAATATGTGTCATTTTAAAACTGCTGGCCTAGTTTTAGCATTTATGTCTCTCCATTGCCATTTAAAAATATCAACTTTTAATGACTTTTAGGAGTAGGTGAGGTGGGATGGTGGTAAAGGAAGAAAGGATAAAAAAGAAGCACTAAGCCAAAAAGTAGGGCTGGATGGTAAGAATGATTAATTTAGTCTCTGGTCTCTTATAACATGTGATTTAACTCCCTGTACAGTGTAGTGAATAAAATGTCTCAGTTTGGTTGCTGGTTTGAATTTGGGGGACAAAACCCTAGCAGAGATAACTTTGTTCCACTCTCTTCCTTTTGGCTTAGGTTGCTGAGTTATCTTGACCAATGACACGGTCCAGTACAATAGACACATTGGAAATTTGGAAAATCACAACATGTAATAAATCTGTGAATAATTCTCATCCTCTGCAACAATTGAGAAGTTGAAATTGCCTGATCTTTTCAAGTGAATGTTGCCACTTTGACCCAGGCAAGCAAGAAATAAAACAACAATACCAACCAGCAGTTTCAAGCATCCTTGTGCTGCATAATAACTCAGCAGTAGGCTTTGCTAATGGTGTTTATGAGCTGCCAGGCTAGGACTGGCCCTTAGGCAAGGAGGCATTTGCCCAGTGGGCTCCTTCTGTGTGGGGGGCCTTTTTGCAGCCTGGGGGCCCTTTTAGGTGACTCTCAGCAGGAGCGGTCTCTGCAGGCCAAGGCCTTTTGCAATGAGCTGTGTTCAATTATTGCTTTAAGGTCCATGCTGCATTCAAAATGTTTTAAGACACCAATATAATACCATAAAAACTATTATGTAAAACAGGCCTATGCGAGGAGGTCATGACTGCTGTTTTTTAAGTATTATTTATTTATTTGATGCCATTAATGGAAATTAAACAAACACTTCCCAAAGTTTAATCGAGATCTTGTATCCTAAAATCAAATGGCCCCATAAAGTGCAGCAAAGCTCAGTGTAACAATCATCAACCATCAGCCATGAGACGAGTTTGGAAGTAGATTATATGCAAAAGAAGACAGGAATACAGACCACACAGTGACGGCTGAATACAGGCAAACAAGATGATAACTGAGAGCCAAGGGTTGGACCACCCAAACTGCCCTTTGACCTTAAAATGATACAAAATGTTCATGAGTGCAAGTTAAAGAAGGAAATCAGCAGTGCTCAATATACTTCAGGTTTCATTTGACACCCACAGCTGAAACTACCTTTTGGGGGTATGTGTATTTACGTCAGCAAAGAATGTAATTGAATTTGGAAATTCTCCCCAGTGCTATCTGTTCAGACCTGCGATTTCAGGTCCCTGAAAACTGTTGTACTGAATTCTACTGGAAAGAATTCTCATGATGGCATCTGTTTACCAAGAAGGGGCTGTGCCCGCATGTCTAAGGTACTGACATAAATTGTAAATCTGTACCTAATTCATATAAAACATAATTTCAAGGAAAATACTTAAGAGACAGATCCTTGGTAAGGTGCCAGGGAATCTAGGTTAGGTTCCCAGTCTCTGTAACTCATGAGAGAAATGGATTCATTAAACTGAAAACACTGAACCTGGTTTATTTGTCACTGATTAAGGGAAAGGAGAGTCAAGGTACTTCTTGGTGCAAATGAGGGGTAGCACACTCGAAGGTCGGAGGATTATTGCCTTTCAAACTCTTCACGTATTTTTTCCTAATTATTATTTGTTTTGGGGAAAAGAAAACTCCAACTTGGTATATCTCTGTAAGGTCTGTCAAGGATACATGAGATCTGTCCCACAGAGGTCCAAAATCCTGGTAAGTTTAGGGAAAATACGTAAAAGGATGAGGAGGAATTTAAGAAGGTTGTTGAATCAGTGAACAAAACCTCATTAAGCTCCCAATATATGGAGGATACATATTGGGGAAACAGAACATCAAATCCTAGCCTTTGAGGTGACAGAGTGAGATGGCAGAAACAATTAGTAAGAACGCAAGGCAATGTTGGAAGTCAAAACAGGGAGCCAGGACTGTGGTCTCCAGATGGTAGGCTTGGAGCCCTGGTTCCCTGAGAAGCTGTACGCAGAGCTCTACAGTTTATGGAGCCTGGGGCTCTACAGTTTATGGAGCCTGGAGTCAGACTGCCTGGCTTCACAGCTCCGCTCTTCCACGAACAGCTAGCTGCATGACCTCACGCAAGTGACTTAGCCTTTCTCAGCTTTAGTTCCACAGAGCTGAGAGTCTTCTGGAATCGTTGCTGTAAGGATTAAGTCAATTGATATACAGTGTTTAGAACCATGTCTGGTGGAATTTCTGCAGGTGTCAGAATGTCCAGTGGCCTTGAGGACTGGTTTGGACTGGGACAGGGAGGGTGAAGACAGCTTACTTCTCAGGGAGATGTGTCAGTCTCAGTGGGGATGCAGGGAAGGAGAAATGCCTCGCCTGTCTGGGGGGTAGGGGGGTAGCAAGAAGAACTGTAACTGAGTCTGAATGTTCTAGTGGGTATGAAAGCTGGGATCAGGCCATCAAGAGCCCTGAATAGTAAGATGAACAGTTCCTTTTTTGTTCCCTATGAAAGTTTTCCACCTCGTCTTCCTTTTAAGACAAAGAATGATGCTGTGTGAGTAACAGATGACTGTGTGTAACTGTGAACAGAATTAAGCGCCTGAAATCAAATAAAATTCACAATAATATTAATTTATCATATTAATGATATGCATAATCAGTGGGGTGCGGGTAACCAGCTCTCTGGGGGAAAAAAATCCTGATTTATATAAATACTCTCATCATGGTCAATTGAAACTATCAAAGTGACGTCACTGAGCAGGGAGTTGGGAAGAGAAGCAGCCACACAGTCCGCTCTCCTGAGCAGGTGTGAGTGGGTGTGGGCGGGCTCCAGCACGCCGTGGCATTGCACTTGGTTTCCACACACATAGGATGAGCTCCTTGAAAGGAGTGTATACCTTATCCTCTTTCATATCCCTCACACTAGGTGCCTAATAGTTATAATATATACATATATATGTATAGATGACAAATCATGGATATATGTATATATATCCATACATATATATATGTAGGTATCCATAAGTGGATCTGAAAAGTGATAGTAATTGGCTATCCCAAATTCTGGGTTTGTTTTCTTTGCTCATTTCTACTATTTATAAATAGTGTCAATGTGCTTATTCTTTGCACATCAATGAAACATAATAAAAATCAAAAGCTCCCATATCCTCCCGAACAGGTCTAGGCTGAGGCCCCTGTGCCCTGAGGTCCCTGCTTGCCTGAACCAGCCTGCCCTGACCTCCCTCTTTGTTCTGCGGTGATTAGGAAGAGACAGTTCTGGAGGCCTGGGTGATGTCCGTTATGCGTCTGCCTTCGGCTCAGGTCATGATCCCAGGGTCCTGAGACTGAGCATCACCTAGGGCTCCTTGCTCAGCAAGGAGCATGCTACTCCCTCCCTCGCTAGTGCTCTCTCTCTCTCGGACAATTAAATAAATAAAATTTTTTTTAAAAAAAGGAAGGGACAGCTCCAGTGCTCTGGGTCATTCTATCCCACAAGCCCAGTCCCTTCCTCATCCACGAATGAGGAGCAGGGGCAGAGCCTGACAAGAAGAAATGCAAGAGCAGGGAGAAGGAACAGGCAAAATGGGCTAGAAGTCCCAAGCTGCTTTAGAGTGTTGAGACAGGAGGACGGAAGCCATGGGGGAAGAAGGAGGGGACAGCTGCAGACAGGCTGCAGGTGGGTGTTAGAGAACAACGCGGGCTTTAAAATGCATTTACAGCAAAGGGCAAAATGACTAATTTGGGAAAAGTTTTTGATCTATGGGGAGAGAGAGGTAGGTAATATGAGACTTAGCCTGTCCAGGTGTCTTCCTGCAGTCCCCTGCCTTGCAAATGACACCTGCTCAGTTTATATCTGGGTGACAGTGAGGTAGCCTGACCAAAGGGAGCCTACAGCTGTATACGAATGTGTGTGTATGTTGATTGGGGAGAGCATTTTTCTCCCCGATATTCCAGTTTTTATAGTTCGCTGTCCTGTTACTCTTCCACACTTCTCTGGCTAAATCCTGCATTTCCTAATATATAGGCTGGCGGGAGGTGTCCTTCATTCATGGGGCACCCGTCTACTCTCGGAGATACAGAAGATATTTTAGGAAGACTCCCACAAATTCTCCACACCTCTTGCCTCCAAAAAAACATAGTAAACCAAAAGAACCATCATGCTAGCAAGGATTTCAAGTAATCGGACCTCTGCCCTCATCTCCAACCTCTTCTCTCACCAAGAATGTCATGTTCCCAATCCCCTCTTGTCCATTATCCTGGATTTAGAGCCAAGTGACTATTTCTACTTCCTATGCTTAGTATGCACCGCAGTTGCCCATCCTGCACCTTACAAGCCTTTTCTAGAATGCCCTTCTCTCCCTCCCCTACCTTATAATGATTTGTTAAGCTCCTTGAAGGCAGGGTCAGGGACTCTGGTTAGTCTTCTCAGTATCCCCCACTTAAGCACAGGCATGTCTGGTCACTCTCAGGTGGATGGTACAGCTGTCATGTCAATTTCCTTTCACTCCTGTGAAGAGAAGGGAAGATGGAAGGGACCTCCAGAAACAGCTTCATCCATTTCACAGTTTTTTGTCGCTGCCTCAAATGTCCACTGACCATAAGAAAGGTTGGGCAGGAGAAAGCTTCAGGAGAAGCCCTTGGAGGATCTGATTCAGGTGGTCAATAGAACAGAAACAGTGGACCAAGGAGACAATCCGACTTCTGTGCAAAACACAGTGGAGAGGAGAGAGAAGGAAGGAAGAAATCCTGCTGCTAGTGGGCTCAGAGACAAAGTTATGGAGCATCTCCATATGATTGCTGTCAGTAGGCAGAAGAAATAGACAATGACTAAAGACTGTGAGTCAGCACAATCTAGGGAGAGATTCATATGAAGAAAACATGAGAGAAGGAAATCATATTTGACAGCAGTTTCTAAAGCAAAGCACCAATGAAAGGGGATAATATTAATGAGCATAGGAAGGTTAAGATGGGTTTGGTGAAAACATGAGTTCAGTTTCAATACTGAGGTCAGGGTGACTATTTGAAATCCAAGTCTTGTTGTCTAGCAGACAGTGTGAGATGCCTTATCTTAGCCTATCAGTGTCTTATATTGTCTTGTCTTTGAACTGCTAGAGACTTAGAGATTGCCTTTTGCCTTTTTCTGGTGTGCTAACATATGATGGAAAATATTCAACTTTTTCCATTTTTCAGAAATTATTTTTATTCTTTGCCACATTTGCTTTTTCATCTCAAAAGAGTATAAAAGCAGTTTTTTTTTGAAGCATCATAATTTCCTCAAGAGGCTACTGAATTGCCAAAATTTACTGCCAACTCTAGACCATCTTTCCTTTCTCTAGATCTGGTGGATAGCAGGTGTCTGATACACGTTAATGAAGTGACTATAAAAAATCTGGAGTAAATGGGAAAGTCATTGTTTTTATTAAAAGCATATAAAGTACATTTTTGTCAAATAAACATAATTGGCAAAGAAAAAAATCTCATCTTTTAAATTTCTGAGTTTCCATTCTTGCCAATAATAACATGTATAAGAGTCTGTGATGTCCCCTGCCAGCTATTGGATTATAATTTTTTTTCAAACTTGGGGGAAAAAAGGAGTAAAAATCAGTTTTGACCAAAAGTTATGATGCTGCTTCATACGTGCCCCTGAGAGCATCAATGAGGTTAGACTGAACGCCCAGCTTTCAATCTGCCTCTAAATTCCATTCCCACTTTGCCAGGGGGAGTAAAGACACACTCCCCCAGGGAGCATGCAATGCACCTTTTATTCATTGGACTTCTTATGTTTGCTGAGAGAGAAGTTGATCCAAAAAGATAGATTTCGGGAGACTTTTTTGTTTTTTTTGTACTTGCTGTAAGGCCGGGCTTGATGATCTCTTCAGGTCCCTTCCGACCCCCCTGTGTTTCCTTCCCAAGTAAGTATTTGATTCCGGGAGGGTTGGTGACTGTCGTTGTGCTCTGCCATTCCGGAGGTAAGAGCCAAATGAGATTTGAGAAATCCCAGAACAAATGAAATGTGCACCATTTTCTCCTTGCATTCCTCAAGACCGCCTGCCTCTATTCCCATCCTCTGGAGGACAAACTCCCTTATAGAGAATTTGGTGCCACTGAACCCTGAAAAGCCAGGCATGCAGCATCTGTTGGGGAACACAATCTGGTTTCTGTGGATCAGAAGCATTTCTCTAAACATTAGAGAGTCTAAAGGATTTTTAAAGAGAGGGGTCTCCTCGGAAAACTCGTTAGGCGTCCCTTTCAACCGGGAGTCCGAACTAAGAATCCTCAGCAGATGGTTGAGAAGTGAGGTAAATTGCATGCAGCCTTCAGTCATTACTGACAGATCTATTTTAAAGGCATGAGGTTGTGTAGCAGGGTACAAAGGCGGCTCATGATTCTAATTGTTGGGCTCCATTAGAAGGGAGCTTTCTGGAGACCCATGGTTTCTTGCAGCACCACAGTCTACCCCCAAATGAAAAGTATCCTGCTGGCTAATTAACTTGCAGCACTTTCTTCTCTATTGTGCCCTGATTTTTGTTTTGTTTTGTTTTAATCCCAAACCCTGTTTCGAGTAGGGCTGTTGGAGCCTTCTATTATTTCACCCAAATACTTTATGATGAACAGTTTCAATCCACCAATGATCTGATTTCATTGCTTTCATCTTACTTTTCCTTATTCTCATCTGCAAGAGAGGGGGGATTTTTTTTTTAATTCAAGTTCTCATCTCCTTTTTCAGTATCATGAAACTCCATGATTCTCGGAAGACGTATTTCACCCTATTTTTTAAAGTCCTATGTAAGAACACACAGCGTGATTAATTTGGTTTCCATTTATTTCAACACCCCATGTGGACATTACTAAATAATGAGGAATTCAATCTCATGATAAAATATGCAGGAGTGTTTATTGCCTAGAAGTTCTACTTGAGCAAGTGCATTGCCAAAGCAAAGTCAGAGGAATTCATGGAAGACTGGGAAAATTGAAGCAATCTTTCTCTTGAAATTGTAATCATAACATGGGAAATGAAATGTAGGAGCAAATGAGACCATTGAAAAGAGGGATCATTATACCTCTGACCATTTGGGAAGCACCCCCCAGGAAATGGTTTAAAGGTCCCATGAATTGTTCAGTGATGTTCTCTTAATCTTATGATCTGTGGAGTAAGGAGGCAGAAGTAGAAAGATGATGGGTGGAGGGGAGCAGCCTCAGATGCCACAGAAATCTGTAGCTCCTGAGTGAGAATGCCACTTCAAAGTTGAAGGTGATGGCAAGCACCTGGCCCAGGGCGGGCACGACAGGTAGACTTCTTCTAAGGAGCCTTCCAGGCTTCTTCCTGGTGAAGGACCAAGATTGTGTGATCCTAGGGCTGAAGATAGTCAAAAATATGAAGTAGTAGAAGGTAAACATTTAAATTAATAACTCATAATAGTTCTCCACATGGCTGTAAAAGGCTTTCATTTAACAATAGTTGGCACGTATTATCCGTGGAAAATACAGCCAACCTTTGGCTCATCCAAAATGTTGTCATCACTGCCACTTTAATATTTAAGAGATTAATGTTTCAAGACTCTTCCAAAAAATAGTTTTTGGAGCCTGATTGGAAGACTTCTCTGTTTTCCTTCATTATTCTTTGTCAATTCCTGACTTTGGGTGTTCTAAATACAGGTAAATTGTATATGCCTATAGGGACCTCAAAATGTAGTTCCCGGATCAGCAGTATCAGCATCACCTGGGAACTTGCTTAATATGCAAATTCTTGGGCCCCAGGACAGACCTACTGAATCAGAAGCTCAGGGGCATGGGCCAGCTTGTGTTTTAATAAGCCCTCTGGGTGATTCTGATGTGCTCTCAAGTTTTAGAACTGTGCCTCATGGGAATGAATAGGGAGTAGGGTGTGATGACTTGAGGGACCGTTCTTGAGTCAGTCTCTGTGATTTTTGAAGTAGATAATAGTGGATCCTCGTTATTTCAGTACCTGTTAGGGTCAAAGTGTTTCGTTGGTATCACTGTTACTAAATACGGAACAGGAGTACAGTTACTCACTCATGGTCACGTAGAGAAAGATCAGAACATCAGAGCGCAAGGACACTCATTCTGTCCTCAGGGAAGGGTGCTTATCCATCTTGTTCTGATCTCTACCTGCCCATCACCGTTTGGCACCACTATTGTGACTTCACACTATAGTTTCTGATCTTAGATTTTATATCCTTGGTACTTCTTGGTATGCTGTGTTGATGGTATCAGAAGACTATGTAGCAAATCAAGGGTCAATGTTTACAAATGTTTTGAAGGGACTAATTTTGTTTTCTTCCTTATTCTCAGGGAGTCACTGCCAAACCTTAATATATGTGCTAAGGAATCTCTATAATTGGAGTAGCAACATTTGCCCTACAGAAATCTTGGGAAGATAAGGTGGAAAAGATCCCTAAAAGGCCTAGCATAATGTCTGACCCATACAGATGATCAATTAGTTGATGCCAACATAATTATTTTGGTGACTTTGAAACTTCTTTAAGTTTCTCTCAAATTACTACCTTTGGAACTAATTGTAAAGAACCAATTCAACAAGAAAAACAGTCCTATTTTATTACAGCACATAGAGGATGCAATATATTCAAGGAGAGAAGTATTTGAACCTGTTATCCTGATATGTTTGTAAAAAATTACTATTTACATAAATTTCCTAAGCACTCCTACCATGTAGAAGATGCTTTACTCCTTAATTGTTATAATAGGAGACTAGAGCAGAAGCAGATTAACTTATTTTTGAGGCCAAGAGGATAGGGCCAGAATGTTCTCTTGCACAAACAAAATAGAAGCTTCTTTTCCCTTCAGTTCCGTCAACTTCATATGATTGGATACATACCATGTGTTAAAGATCCTCTCCCCGAGTAGTCTGGCTTAGAATGGATCCCCAGGCCCGTGCCCAGGCTCACGCGCAGCTGCTAGAGGAAAAGGCTATCTCAACTGACTACAAAGATGTCTCTGGGAATTATATATTATATTCAGGGCAATGAATGCTGAGTGCCCATACGCACAATAGAAGATCCACCATAACATACTTGGGTCTATGGACAACACCTTCCTGAACTTGAGTCACATCCTCTGGCGTTTATGAGGCCAAAGGGATACAAACAGGAATTGTTTTGTTTTGGATTATCTGGGAGTAGGGTGAGCTATCATTCTCCCTCCCATGCTATAAAACTTTTACCACCGCTTCTTCTCTGAAAAGGTGGAAAATTGGACTAAATTCTGATAAGTATCAAGTCAATTGCGCTACATAACCAAGAAATATCAGTATATGATGTTTTTTAATTCATAAGTCTACATTTTTGTATGTGCTCCCTGTAATTATTTCACTGATCAGAGGCATTTATCCAACTGAGACAAAAATCTGGGTCAGGATGTAAAAAGGCAATTTTCTCCCCCAACAGTCATGGGGATCAGATTAGCTCTATGATTCATCAGAGCCTAGCCCAGTGTTGAGCACATACTAGAGATGTCCAACAAATCCTTGTGGAATTAAGTGGTATGAAAGTTAATTACTCGGCCACAGCATTGCATCAGGAGGCTGAGTCCCTGATAGATTTATTTTCAGTTGACCTGCCTGACATTTGGATTTGCAACCTTGTGTTCAGGTTTTTCCAAGCACCAATGCTCCCAGAATTTTGTCTTTACTCCTTTTTCTACTTCCTTTTTTTTTTTACTCTTCTTTTTCACTGTTTTTTTGTTTGTTTTTGTTTTTATTTTGGAGAAAGCATGCATCCACCTACAAAATCTCTGCTAGTACCCTCCAGACCTGGACGGTGCACGCCTATGAAACATGCCGAAGAACTGGTTGATTATCCTGCTACAGACACATCCTTAAAGAGCAAATCCTTTATTTTTCAAGAAAATAAACTCTAAAATATGAGAACTTCAGAGGCAAAAAGAAAGTGCAAGGACCCAAGAACTATTTTAAATAGGTCTTGTTCTTTGCCCTTGCACTCAAACAGTTGTATTCACCCCTCTATTTTCACTTACTTGCAACCCTTAGGATGCTTTGTACTATCACAGCCCAAATTTCTGAGAACTGCACCTCCCGTGGCTAGGCAATTGTTTCATTAAACACATTTTCATTCGATAAGTTTTTGAGCGTGTGGTGGGGAGAGAGGTGATGTGGGTTAGATCATTGCATTTTTAGCCAACACTATGAACAAGAAGGGTTTGAAGTGTTTCTGATAACACGGCGGTAGCAAAACCAAAAAAGTAATAATGATAAGGTGGAGACAGGGTTCTAATTAAAACCTAGCTTTTCTATCCAAGGTAGAAAGAGCTCTCTTGCTGCTTCATTTTGAAAACAAACTCTACCGCAAGTGACTTCCAGTAGCAACGTCACCATCACCATTCCACCCAAATGGAGATAATTAAGAGTCCTTCTGTGTGTTAAATTAGGTATCTACGGAGGAGGTGGGGAAGCTTTGGATCTTTATTGTGAGCCAGAGCCTCTTTTCTTCTTCATCATGCTCTAAAAATCACATAAGACACCAGACTAGTGACTTTCAGCCCATTAGAACAGCTGAACTAAGAAGCTCAATGAAAGGTTCTGAGGCCCACAGAGAAAGACAAACAAGAGTCTGGATTAGCTCTGCTTAACAGACCACTCACTGGGCAAGGGCCCTCTCTGGGCTCACCTTCGTATCTCAGAACTTTAACAAACGCTGGAGTGACTGGCCAAGAGCAGCTGCCTTTTATACTTGCAGGTCAATTATTTCTTCTTTGCTGAAAATTAAATAATGGAAGTGATTTTGTGACTTAAGATGGAGGATTACATCTTCTGGGACATAGGTTGAAAGACCAAGCGGCTCAGAAGGGTGATGCGTTTCACATAAACACAATTACATCCCTGAAAATGCTTTATTGGAAGCTGCAATCCTTAGCCATATGGTAATTTTCATCCCTCAGCTGGTTTGGTACAGTAGAGTCCTTGTTACTAATAATGAAACGAAATCCATCCCAAGCGTCTTTATTCTCTGTCAGGGGGAAAAAAATTGGGTAAGAAATATAAAAAAAAGCTGCTGTTAACTTTGCTGAAGTTGCAAGGATGAACTGCCTTGAAAGGTAATGGATTCCCCACTGTTGGGAGGATTTTGGGTTTCAGGTGGATAATTCCAGATGATGTTAGAATATATGATCTTGAAGTTCCCCTCCAATCCTGAGATTCTATGCTTATAAATCCATCATTTTATTAAAAGAAGAACTTTTAAAGGTGTTTGCAGGGAAATAACAGAATAATGGAAGGGGAAATGCGGAGAGGATTTTTTAGGTGTTGATAAGCAATCACGTCATTTTGCAATATATTTTTCTAATTGCCTGTTTGTGGCAAATGCTGTGTTGTAATCAAGTGGCTTTTACAATAATAAAACACTTCTCCAATTAAATTGCACTGTGAAGAATTCAAAGATGAATAGAAGTAGTTCTTGCTCTTAAGAAACTTATTTATATGCTTCCCTTATAAAATTGACTTCCTTTCCTGATGATAAAAATAATATATGTTTATTGCAGAACATTTGGAAGCTACCAAGGACTATAAATAACCCATAATTGCCCCACTAGAGAAAATCATTTTCAATATTTTTACTATTTTGGTGTATTTCTCCCATACACATTTAAATTCATATTTATTTTTTATATTATGTATCCTATTTTCACCTGCTCCTTAAACTTCATAATATAATTGCACATCTAAACAGCACTGTGTCTCAAAACACAGCTGAAATGACTCACTTGTTGATATTTTAAAAATCCTACCTGGATGAAATGGACAAAAGATGCACATTTCTATGGGGAAGGGGATCAAGGAGTTATCCTATTTACTTGATCAATCACTTAGTGATCAGCCATGATAAAAAAGCCCAAATGGCCTAATTGACCAAAACAAACAAACAAAATCATTTAGTGGCCATGTGTAAAAGCTAAATGGAGACAATAGAATTCATATAAAAATAAAAATAAAAAACCACATCTTTTCATGAAAACAAGAGCTTCAAAAAATGAATATCCAGATTTACTCAGACGGATGTTTCACCTGGGCAATTATTGAATAATTTTTTCTAGCTCTTTCTTGTGCCTCAACATCCAGCTTCATTGTCCTTTGCAGGAAATTTTATATATTCCACATTTCCAAACCTGCAAATATAATGTGTAAAATTACAAAGTATGTAATTCTGGTTCTGTGTATAATTCCTGGCCAGGGAATAGCTTGCTGACATGTTAACTATTCCTTAGGAGTTGTAAACATAAAGTACACTGTAAAAAACAAAATGGAAGAATATAGAAAATTTCCCATTGCATCTGTGGTTCTGATTTCTTTCCCTTTGGTTCTTTGCTTCAACAATGAAACAGAGTCAGTGGGTAACACTGGTAATTGTGGCTGACAGTGACAAGGGAAAAGGGACCTTCCCAGGGCAGTCTACCCTGCTTCTCAGACTGCTATCTTTGACTCATCAAATCAGCCTTTCTTGGTGAACTGCATCAGACTAGTTATTTCAGAGGACAGTAACCACTCTGCAGTGGTCTGGCGGAATGCAATACATTTATAACAATTTTAAAAGATTCCTCCAGGAGTTTTATAAAGATATATGATATTAAACTGGAAAAATAATACCAGGTAAGAGGGAAATGAAATCCTCCACTAAAGTTGGTTAGCTTTTTCAGAAAAGCTCTAAAGATTTTAGCAAATTTCTCAGCAGGTTTCTATTGTTTTTAGCTCTTCCCCTAAATAGTAGTTAATGAAGTACTAGATGTTAGAAAAGCAATTGCTTTGTTATTCTGTCTGGGCTGACTTTTTGTCTGATAAGCCTGCGCATAGAAAGTCCCTGAACGCTTTAGAAATTGCTCAGGAGATTTTCATCTAAAATGAGAAAGGATGGTGTGTGGCAAGGTGGTTAACAAAGGTACATGGACTCAAGTAGGGTCTGTCTCTCATTTGAGTTCTCAGACTTTTTTAAATGTTATAAGACACATAGGACCATGAGTTATTAGGACCCACTTGCCTTATTATTGTTATTATTTTAATTGCTGAGTTAAATTTAATAAATATGGAAAGAATCAATAAGCCTAGAATGCCTTTCCTCTCTATATTAAAAACAAAGTTCCATTTAGTACTTGATTACTAATATATGCATGCATCCATCTCATTTGATCCCTACTGTAATTTTGTAACATAGGAAAAGCAGATACAAATCCTTATTCCTCTTTTCCCCATAAGGAAATAGATTCAGAGACTTTTAGTAAGTTGCCCCAAATCACACAGGAAGAGTCAGGGTTAAGAATGAAATCTTGGTTCTGTGTCTTCCGGTTCAAATATCATGTTTTCACATCCAGATGCCCATAGAGTATAATTTTTAAATTTTCTAATTGATCTATATGAGTCTCACCATAAGGAATTTAACAGAAATATCAAAATTTCTAACACCGAAGACATTGAATTTAAATTCAGCATAATTATAGTTTCTTAACTTATAGGTTGTTCTGTTTCCACTAGTTTTTTCAAAGGCTTTGGGGCCATAAAGATCCAAGTTCAGGAAGCTTCCAGTACCAAAGAGTTGACCTTGTTCTGGTTCACATCACAAGCTGACCAGTGAACTAACAAATATACACTTTTAGCCTGGGTATGAAAGATTATGCAAGGGGGCAGTTGGAGAGAAAAATATTTTCCTCTATATTCTTAGATTCAGTTTGTGGGGGCCTGTGAATTAGAATAACAAAAGGCAGATTAACAAGAGTAAAGGCATACAATTTTTATTATTCTTTATTAAAGAAACAATATTTGTGTGTACAGCAGTTCACGGAAAAGTAGTCAAACTCAAAGAAGTAGTTAGACTTTGGGGGCTTGTATACCCTTCTTAACAAAGGAAAAGGGGATTAGACTTCAAGGGAGCATAGGCTGTGGCAAAGTAACTAAGATATGTGTAGTGGCAACTAATAGAAGATAAGGACTATTTTAGTAAGATCTTTTTATGAAAACTCATCTTGACTCGCCATATCTTTGATGATGAGAATCAATTTTTCTTCTTGGTATCGAGGTGGGTGCTGAGGGGTAGGGTGGTAGGAAGCATCATCCTCAGAGGGAAATTTATGCCTTTCTTCTTTCAGGTAGAGAAGGGGAAGGCAGAGAACTTCTGCATCTGTTGATTTTCAATTGCTTTCAGCTCGAAATAGTCCTTATGCCAAATGGGAATATTTTGTTATTTTGGGGTGGCATAATCTGATTCCCTTCATCTCCCCCCATCTGAAACTTTTGAGCAATTTTCACACATCAAAAGCCTAGCTGGTTGCTATAGAGAATAGAGAAAAGGGTTAGTAGCTGAGGAGTAAGGGATCTGCCAAGGGGCAGAAGAACACAGATTTTAAAAAAGAATAAATAAGCAGATAGAACAAATACAAGCACATTATCCCATATTCAAATTAAACCTATTCTTAGGAATAGGTCAGTTTAGTTAAACAGTTCTGTCTCATTTCAGGAGACAGTGGTACAAGTGGGAGTAGGGCATCCCCTGAAGTTGGACCTTTGTATGGTGTGAGCAACTGGGCATTCCATGAGGGGCATTTCTATGGAAACAAAAGAAAAAGAAAGATTCATGGTTGGAGCAGAGCATAAATCCAGTTTTTTGAGTCCCGAGGGCAGTCAAGAAGATTTCTAAATGTTGGGTGCAAAGCGTCTTTAGATGGCAGACTGAGGACAGTAATGATGGTCTCACAGTCATGGTTATGTCCTGGAGGCCCCAGGACCAGGTTCTGGTAAGCTTCCTGAGTGGCCCAAACCATTGTGGGGATAAATTCTTTGAACTTGCAGAGCTTCAGGGAAAGGGCATGTTTAGTCCTCATTGATGCTAAGTCAGGAGGGCAGGAGAAAATTGGAGACATTAATTGCAAGATGGCAGGATCCCATTTACAAAGGAGTGAAAGTACCTCATTGACAATGGACACCCTCAAAAGTGAGTTGTTGTTTTCCATGAAACACAATATTTCCTCTACAATCACCCTCATTTTGATCAAAGATAATTTTCTTTGCAAAAGAAACCTAATTTCATTAAAATTGGTCAAAGGCTAATTTTCCAGGGACTGTCTAGGAAATGTCAATGTTACAAAGGTCACAAAGACTTCATTAAGAATTTGATTTGGGAAAGTTGTCTAAAATGTCAAAAGGTTTGAACATTCAATTAAATAAGAACACAGATCACTATGAAGCAATGCTAGATCTTCAATTATTTAACCAAAGTGAAAATAAAATATTTTAAAAATAGATGTAGAAGATAACATGATTGTAAAACAACAACAAGCAAAAAGAACTTAACTCTTTCAATATTGAGAAGACTCCGTTTTCTTAAATAATCAAAGACATTATGATAAAGGCAACGTGAAGAACACAGAATCTTTATTTCCTCTGTGGATGACTCAAGAAGTAAAGAATCGTTACTTCACAATCTTCACACTCTTTTATGACGAATAGACCAATAATCAATAAAAATTTTAAAAAAGAATAGACCAATAATCCAACACAATTTTATTGTTTTAGCAGAGAAAGAAAGCCAAACTCTAGTCTTACTTCAGTACACAGTTGGGCTCATCTTTTAAAAAACTTTATAAATAAATCCATTCAGTCTTAGCCAGTTTGACCTCACAAGATAAGATTCTTCCTCTTTCTCCTTCTTTTCCCCTTTTTTCATAGATCCTTTCCAATTTTCTATATCTGTTCAGATTTTTGTCCATTTTCTACTTTCTTCTTCTGTAATGGG
Source organism: Leptonychotes weddellii (assembly GCF_054177405.1). Classification (NCBI taxonomy): domain Eukaryota; kingdom Metazoa; phylum Chordata; class Mammalia; order Carnivora; family Phocidae; genus Leptonychotes; species Leptonychotes weddellii. The sequence continues at coordinate 24,777,773 of NC_138370.1, forward strand.
CTTTAAATGACCTGTAACCTACTTTAGGGCAAAATCACTCCTTTTTTTTTTTTAAGGAAAAAACATCTTATACTTTCCTTGTATACTTTGCATACCTAGGTTTGTTTTTTTCTTCCCCTTCATTCTTACTGTTCCTATAGTTAATTTACATATATTTATTAGAATTCTAACTTTCAGTAGCCTTAATTTCCAGTGAAAACTAAGAAGTGGACAATTGGGAACTGTCTGTCACAATCCAAATTCTGTACTAGATGAGCAAATTTATGAATACACCATTTGATAGTGTCTAAAGATTGTTTCCTCATAGTAACGTTTATCAAGGTGGCAAAAGAAGATGTTTACTAACATATTTTAGTCTTTCTGTAAAATTAAGAAGCCAAAAGTAAATAAACTTGAAGTTATGCTTAGTAGTTAATATTTAGGTATTTTATCTTATTTGATAATGATCTAGATATTCAGTGAATATCTATCCATTAACTTAATATAACTTTAAGTTTTCAAGTTACCAAAAATATATGGGAAGTTATTTTTAAGCTGATACATTATAAAACACAGTTAGTTATTGCTGAAATGAAATTTGTCAGAACAATGACTCAATTTGATTAAAATCAAATATATAACTTTTATCATCTTAAACATCTAGTAGTTATGTTAGCTTATTTGGCTAGTAAATTCAAGTACAATAAGATGTAAATGGATGTTATATTTAATGTTGACAACTCTGAAAATGTTTTATTAAACCAATGCTATTGAACTGGTTTTATTCAAGAAAGATTATTCTGGATCACATGAACTTAAAAAGTACTTGGGGGGCACCTGGGTGGCTTAGTCAGTTGGGCATTTGCCTTCTGCTTCAGGGTCCTGGATCCTGAGATGGAACTCTGCATTGGGCTTTCTGCTCAGCGGGGAGCCTATTTCTCCCTGCTTGCTCCCCCTGCTTGTACTCTCTCTCTCCATCAAATAAATAAAATATTTTTTAAAAAGTTAAGAAAAGGGCGCCTGGGTGGCTCAGTTGGTTAAGCGACTGCCTTCGGCTCAGGTCATGATCCTGGAGTCCCGGGATCGAGTCCCGCATCGGGCTCCCTGCTCAGCAGGGAGTCTGCTTCTCCCTCTGACCCTCCTCCCTCTCATGCTCTCTGTCTCTCATTCTCTCTGTCTCAAATAAATAAATAAA
>NC_138370.1:24779446-24814618 GCF_054177405.1 Leptonychotes weddellii
AAATCTTTAAAAAAAAAAAAGTTAAGAAAAAAAAAGAAAAGCATTTGAGTTAGTGCCTATATTTCTGGGAGTTTCAAGTTTAACTTTTAAGTGCCTACTTTTTTCTAAGCTCATTTAGAATAGTGCTCCTTTATTAATTTGGTAATACCATTCAGAGGTAAGAAAATATCACATATATGTACCATACATACATTCATACATACACATATAATAAAGATTTAATTTTTTTTTTTAATTTTAAGATTTCGGCCATGGGTCAGGTATACATCTAGAAACACAAAAGTCACTAATTTATATAAGTGTTGGTTCTCATTTTTGTCTTTTTTTTAATCCTAATTATATTTATGGCAGATAGACCAAGTCAGTCATCTGCTCAATATGCTCAATAAAAAAGCTAAAGCTTTTTACCAGTATTTGTGGGGGAGACTTTAAAGACTTTTCCTGGACATGTCGTTTATGGAGGCTGTGGCTTTAATCCCAGGTGGTTGTTTCAGTCTACTGAGAAGTTAAAGCAAGGTGCTCTTTGGACTGGAAGCCAAAGTTATTCCCTTAGGGGCTTATATTTCAAGGAGATGTCTCCTGTCCTTGAGAAGACAGTTCTGGGTGGTAGAAGATTTACATCTCAAAGCAGGAGCGAAAGGGTACAAGCTTTCAAGTAGTTCTAAGGAGTTTAGGGGCATATTTGCCTATTTCTGGGTTTTTTTGTTTTGTTTTTGCTCTTTCTGGGATAAACAGTAAATCCTCCTGATAGCTTAAGCTTTCTTAAGCAGGCATTATAAAAGGAGTTGGTGGGGGGTGGTGTTTGTGGTCGGATCTTAAGTTTGTTGTAAATCTGATTTCTGCTCTGTGGTTTTATTAAGGGAGTCTTTTTAGGTTAGCCATGATATTGGGGTTTTTTTTTTCTTCTTTCAATTGGATCTCCCTACAGGTACCAATAAAACATTTATTTAGGGTGAGAGTTCTCTAAAAATTCTTTTAAATATAAAACCTTTCCAAATCCAGACTGTCATCAGGCTACTGATGATTTAGGATCTCCAAAGGAATACCTCTTCCAAAATATGACACAAAACCAATAAGCCTTTATAGAACCGAATCATGGCTACAAGAAGCATCCCAAGGAGGGTGCAGAAGATACAGCCCCAGTGATCCAAAGTCACTCCCTAAGAAAGCCAAAGAGAAAGAAAACAAAGACCTTTGTTGGCATGGGCAGTAAGAATGGTGTTGGTGAAAACATGTATCTCCAGTCTCCCACAAAGTGAGAGGCCTCCAACCCCAGACTTGATAATCTGTCACACCAGGCAGACCATTCGGACATGGGACTCTCTCAGCACTAATAAGGCGCAGAGGAAAAGATGACAAAGTTCCCTTATGGGCTAAGATCCTTATTTGGACAAACTCTCCTGAGAGCTGAAATAGTCAGATGGGAAGTGATGCTCTAGTACCTTATGTCTCGGGTTCCTAACCCGACAGCTAGCTACCTCCGATGCAGGCCCAATGACTTGCAGTCCCAGCAGGTGGAAAACCAGAGAGAATACTGTCCTAGACCTAAGCCAAGCTCTCAGGACCCAAATCAAGACAAAAGAATCTCTCTCTCTCTCTTTTTTTTTTTTTTTTAGTGGTGACCTATAGCAAAGTTTATCCAAACAGATTCTGGTCCAGTGAACTGTAAGCCAGTTCAAACAACAGGCTCATGCGTATGTTTTCCCTATTATTCTCGTCCCTCTGATGACCAACACAAAAAGCAGAGATGAGAAAACAAGAGCTCTCTCCAAGAAGGAAAGGATCAATAATGAAAGTATGCGAACTAAAAATCAGAAGAGTCACAATACCCAATGTGCTGGTTCTTACAAATGCTTTCTCCTGCCAATCTAGTCTTGGAAAGAAAAACACAAGGAGAGGTTCTTACTGCAGTCCCTCCACCAGACTCTGAGCCCAAGAGGCTGATTTGGCAAGAACACTCACCTTTGCTGGCTTGGTTAGGGGTCTGGAGATCTCAGCAACAGGCTTCTGAGTGAGTGGGAATCCCAACCTGTCCCAGCCCATCCTCAAGTCAGAACTGTCAGGGAGGAAAACTTTTCCTCTACTTGCTTAGGACTCCGAATTATACTAACAAAAGACAGATGAACAGGAGGAAAAAACAGACAATTATTATTAATATTTACATGCACTTGTCGTTCACAGTAAAGAAGTGAAACAGTCATCAGGGTCTGGGACTTATATACATCTCTTATGGGATGAGAGAGGGTTTGGACTCCAAAGGATGACAAATTGTAGGGAAGCCACTGGGAAATATATGGGGGAAGCTAATGGAAGAGAAAGGCTATTGTAGTAAGGTCTGTTTATGCAAACTCATGTTGGGGTTGACTTGCCCTCTGAGATGAAAAGAGTCACTTTTCTCTTCCTGGTACAGGAGAGAGGGAGTACCTTCCTCAAAGGGAAATGTATGCCTTGCCTTCAGGCAGAGAAGGGAGGGCAGAGAATTCTCCCTGCATCTATTGATTCTTAGTTACCTTCAGCTCAAAGTAATCCTGATGTCAAAGTGGCATGTGTTGGGGCAGCATGTCCTGATCCCCTTCAGGGTGACCTTGTCTCCTTCAGTGTAACTCATCACAATTATGCTAAATCAGAGATTTCTCTCTCTTTTTTTTAAGATTTTGTATTTATTCATTTGAGAGTGAGAGCACAAGCAGTGGGGAGGGGCAGAGAGAGAGGGAGAGGCAGACTCCCCACTGATCCAAGCTCGAACCCAGGATTCCGGGATCATGACCTGAGCTGAAAGCAGATGCTTAACCAACTACACCACCCGGGGTGCCCCGAATGAACACATTCTTAATATCCTGAGTATGATTTGCAGGAGGCTATGTCCACTGAAGAAACTAAAATGGTAGGTTGAGGCCAGTCTGTGTTCCAGTCTATTGGAACATTTCCGGGGTCAGTTGCATCTTTTGGCGACAGAGGTTAGACAGAAGCAACTAAGTTAGGAAGTGTTATGATCTGCTTCTGTTCTTTTTAGGAAAACAACTTTGGTGGCCATGAAAATGATAAACCAGAGTGGGGAGAATTTGTTGGCAAAGAAAACAATTAAGATTAGGTTGCAATAATTCAGTCAAAGAGTAATGAGGGGCACCTTCATACACTTTCAGTGGGAATATGTACACTGTTTCAGAAAGGTAATTTGTTAGTATTTATTAACCCTTTGGAAATCTTTGCTCAAGAGTAGAATGATATAGTTAGAGGGGTATTCAGTGCAGTAGCAACCCAAAAGTTCATCCAGATAAGGTGGATTACACTGTGATATACTAAACAAAGTAATACTTTTCAACCATTAAAAAGAATTGTAGCCATATATGTCTTACCATGAAAAGATGTCCACAGTATATGTTTTTGTTTTTTTTTTAAGTTGCAAAACAAGGGGGAATTGGATGAAGGTAGTCAAAAGGTATAAACTTCCAGTGACAAGGTAAATAAATACTAACGATTTGATCTACGGCATGATGGCTATAGTTAACACTGCCGTATGGTTTATTTGAAAAGATATGGCATGTTTGAAAAGGATCCTAAGGAGACTGAGGTTAATTTTCTCACCAGTCCCAACGGGAAGGACTTGAAATCAACTTTGAAAAAATGAGGGTAAATAAAATGAGGGTAAAAAAAGAGAGTAAATCCTAAGAGTTCTCATCCCAAGGAAAAATCTCTTTCTTTTCTTTTCTTTTTTTTTTTAATTGTATCTTTTGAAGTGATGGATTAAAGCATTGCACAATATACATATACACAATATATGGAAGTCCAGTCATTATGCTGTCTGTACACCTTAAAGGTACAGAGCGCCGTATGTCAATTGCATCTCCATAAAACTAGGGGAAGAATTGCAAAGTGATATGTACAAATTAAACTCATATTTGTGAAAACAAAAACAAACTTTTCTATTTGGCTGTATTCCTATAAAAATATATATATCAAAATGGTAGCAGTCATTCGGATATATGAAATTATTAGGAGGTCCTCACTGTCTATTTTTTATACTTGTATACAGTTTGAATTGTTTGTAGTATTCAAATATTACTTCGTAATCTAAGAGAATACTTAAGACTTTCAAAACAGAGAGAGCTGGATTAAGGCAGAGTGGCCCCAGGCTCCAGAGGGAAGCCTAGAAGCTGTAACCAAATTAGATTGGAGTTGATTTGTTATTTGAGGGATAGAAGAGATTAAGGGAGAGGAGAAAAAGTTGAAGGTGACACCACTTTCTAACTTGGTGTGTTGCTTGTCTGATGATTCTAGTAATAGAAATAGAGAAAAGAAAAGGCAGAGGAGAATTTAATTGAGGAGGGCGAGCTTGTGAGTTTCATTTTGGATTTAAGGTTGAGGGTCCTGAAGAGACATTTGTACACTTGCCTTGAACCACGCTACTTTCCAGCAAGTCATTAATATTCATGATGTCTTGGCTGGTTGATGTGTGCGTATGGTGGTGGTGGGAGGCAGGAGTTAATATTTTTAGAGATTAACATTTTGATCTGTCTTGATCCTTTTACTTTCCTTTCATTCAGACCCTGAAATTACTGCTGGAGGGAAGGAATGTGGCATGGCCTGTGAAGTTCTGTTTTTTGGCTTATTTCCCTCCTCCAGCTTAGCCCCAGAAGAGGGAGAAGATTCTTAACTGTAGGAAAAGTGTCTTGGCCAGAACAGGTGAAAGAACATGGCTATCCTGGACATTTTTTTGAAAAGAGATTCTAATAAGTTGGAGAGAAAGAGGAGAGGAGTGTTTATAGGTTTGTGGGGAGAGCCCATGAAAGGACTCACACTCCACTTCTTGGGCAATACTGCTAAGGAGACAGTAAGACACCCAGCCAAGGCTGTAGGACCCTAATGAATAGGTTCACCTCATTGACAGGAAGGGTGGAGGGAGAGGGATGGAGGGACAGATGAGTGCAGGAAGAATGACTTCAGAGAAGAGATGACTGTTTATGGCTACACAAAAGGCTCAAACTGTTGCCCAGAAACACCAAGATCACCACACCACACCACGCCACACCATGCACACTGAGACCTAGCCTCTTCTCAGCAGTCAAGGAGGATGGATACTTCAGGACCAAGGGGTATCCTCAGTTCTCCTTCTGTCCATCCACCCAGTATCCTGGAAAAAAAATCACTGGGAAGGGGATCCTAAAAAGACTGATGTTAATTTTCTCACCAATCCCAAAGATTAAGGATTTGAAATCAATTTTGAGGAAATGAGGGTATATTTTTGAAATATTTGAATTATGTACTGAGATTTTTACCAGCTAGCCCAGATAAGATGGAAACTGTTCCAGATCTCAGAGTAACCAGATACACATGTTCAAACAATTATGAAAAACATAACAGATTTTTATCAAGAAATACATCAGTAAGCAAACTTATGACCTTGCCTCATCATTCTTGGTTCTCATCAATACGTACACACCATGCATACACGTGCACATCATTCTGTGGGATACAGAGACTCTTTAGAAACATATGTATTATGAGTGAGTAAGAGCTGCATATAGCCCCAAAGTTCTGTAGAAAACCTCTTCTATAATATTGTAAAAATATACACTTGTTCTCATTATTTTCCTGATCATCACGGACACTTCTGACCAGTTTTATAGCCCTAGTGATGCACATGTGTTTCATACTTAAACTGAAAGGAGCCACAGTAGCTGGATGATTTTAAGTCTCTTTCCCTCGGTGGGCTTTGAGAACTTTGGCGAAGCGCATCCAAATTATGATTTGTCAGGTGACTTGCATGGCTTGTGTTTGAGTCAGTCGGACGTAGTCACTGATAAAAAACCAGGAGCTCTCGGGCGCCTGGGTGGCTCAGTCGTTAAGCGTCTGCCTTCGGCTCAGGTCATGATCCTGGGGTCCCAGGATCGAGTCCCACATCGGGCTCCCTGCTCGGCGGGAGGCCTGCTTCTCCCTTTCCCACTCCCCCTGCTTGTGTTCCTGCTCTCGCTGTCTCTCTCTGTCAAATAAATAAAATCTTTAAAAAAAAAAAAACAAAAAACCAGGAGCTCTCAAACGAGGCAAGAGTCTTGTAACATTAACTACACTATGTAAAGGTAAAGGTGCACTTTAGAGGAGATTTCAGAGCAGATGAGGAGGTGATGGGTAGCCATCGGGTTAGGAGTGCGCGGCTGTGACCTGGAATGCAAAGTGCAGCCTGAGATAAAGGACCTGAGATGTTATGGCTGCTAAGGAACTAGAGTCAAAGGACGCAACCAGGACCAGTAGGGTGGGACTGGCGTAGAAGCTCCAGTCTTGGGCTCGACATTGTTTTGGTTTCCTCGGTGCCAAGCACACGCCAAGTGGGCGGCTGCGACGTGATCAACAGACAGGCTGTTCTATGTCACAGGCTTCCAGCTCCTGAGCTGGCCTTCCTTATTATTCCGGAACCAGGAGAAAGAAGTGGGAGAGAGGACACTGCATTATGGGGGAACGTGGAGAGTGGAGAAACTTCTACAGGAATTGGAATTTAGCTGGAAAGGTATTTCTGTTTGATACTCATATGAGCATACGTATTTAGTCAAGGTATCTTGAATTACTTTTCAAATAAAATTTATTCAAATGATTTCAAAAGTCCTGTCTACTTTCCAAAAGGTTTTGATGCAGGCCTTATGCTTTAGCCAGTTAGCATTACTACTACTAATTTGTTAAAGTAAATTTGACGTTGAAGTACAGAATAATGAAATATAAATTTATATCATAGCTTCATGATCCAAGAATTTCTTTCAATAGTTGTCATTTTTTATAGCTTTTTGTTGGTGGTGTTGGTGGCAGTGTGGGGAGAAGGTTTTTTCCCCCCGGTTTTATTGAAATATATAGATTATTCCTGTAGCTGTGTAATTTATAGTAGCTTATACTTTTCTTTGCATTTCAGAAGGACTTGATAATAACAGCTAAGATTGACTGAGCATTTATATTATGTCCGACATTCTTCGAGGTACCTTTATCTCCTTTATCCTGTACAACAGCCTTAGGTGATAAGCGCTTTTTATTAGTGCCTTTTGCTGATGATGTGACTGAAGCACAGAGAAGCTAGTTAACTTGTTTGAGGCCACACAGCTAGGAAGTGGCAGGCCAAGACTTGAGGCCAGACAGGTTGATTTCAGGATTTAAAATCTTAAATACAATACCATATTGGCTTTTGTGTACGATGGATGCTTCTGAAGGATTAGTTGAATGGGTTAGAGGGAAGAATATCCATTTTTTCCTTTTTATAGTCTTGGGCTGTTCAGACTTCTTTATAATAAGTGTCCTTTTATTTTGTAACTTGAAAACAACAAAAAGATGTAGAAGAAACGCGTTCTTTTAAAAATAGTGTCAGGGTATCTATTTTGGTCTAGTTTTTTTTTTTTTTTCCTTTTATTTGTCTTAGTTTTAAAATGATCCAAACCAAGATAGGTTCATGGGAAAACTTGGGACAACAAAACTGTGACCTTTTCTATAAAGACAGAGAGGTATGTAAGGCCATTTTAATGACACCAGAATAATGTCGAATCATGGGCAACTGTTTTGTAAAATAGTTTATTTTAGGTAATTTTTTGTGTTCATTGGTGTACTGAACCTTATATAGGTATTTATGCTTAGGATATATATGTAAATCTTTTTAGTGGCTCCTTTTTATTTGTGCTTCTCAACATGTTTAAGCAAGTGGAACCTTTCCATATAAGGGGCAAAAGAATGTGGGGCCTGAGACAGGCTGACAAAGAGGAAATGCATCCTGTCTGAACAAGCAAGAAAAAGGGAAAGGAGAGTAAAAATTTTTGCAACATGTAGCTCTTTAGAAAAAAAAAAAATGTGGCCATCATTTCTCCAACAGCAGTTGATTTGTCACTTTAAATAAAAGGCCTAGAAACACGGCGAGACTAGAAACGCCTCCCTGGGGCTCAGGCTCAATCTGTCAAATGGGGTAATGGGTCAGTGAAATCAACTGCGTGACCTAAAAACTCCCTTCCAGTTCCACCTTCCTCTCAAGCTCCCGGTCTGGTCTGTGGATACACGTGTCCAGCCAGAGGTATCGCTGGATACAGAAAAGTTTGTCTCTTCTTTGAGAATAGAATTAAAAGCTTTTTTCATGCATACCGGTGAAACTCTGGGTGAGAAAACAAACCTTTGTGGTAGGGAAAGAGTCCAGTTGACCTCTGACGGTACAAAATGTGGTAATCCAAGTCAAATTACAAATTTATTTTATTTTATTTGAAGATTTTATTTATTTATTTGACGGAGAGAAAGAGAGAGAGGGAGAAAGAGCACGTGCACAAGCAGGGCGAGCCAGAGAGGGAGAAGCAGGCGGGGAGCCCGATGCAGGACTCGATCCCAGGACCCTGGGGTCATGACCTGAGGCGAAGGCGGACGCTTAACCGACTGAGCCACCCAGGTGCCCCCAAATTACATATTTAGATGGACTAGGGAACTTACTGATTATACTATTTTACTATTGCAACTCAAATAATATTTCCACATCAAAATGAGACCCTCTGAATGGGAATGGGACGAACCAACCGGTGTGTAAAATGCTCTAGGAATATTTTAATACTCCTCAAGGCCCAATTATGACCTGAAGATGTTGCTGTACTGATTAGCAGTACTAACGGAAAGTTTTTCTAACACGTCCATAACCTCCAAACGTTTTCCAGCTGTATACTGTAGCTCTCAGGGATTGGCAAGGTTGCATCAGAATATCTCTTTGCCAAGACTTGTCTGCAAATTCTTAACCTTTTTTTGTTTGCCAAGAACAAAGAAAAATTGTTGTAAACTTAGCTGCTGCTGTAACATACGAACGGTCTTTTCTGAAAATGCAAATTAGACAAATAAGAAATCATTACATCATTTGCAGCATGCGGTTACATTTGGTTTCTGCTATTGTGTGTATATATTACTTTCATACCTAACTTGATATATTTTATAGTGTTTTACCATTTTCAAAGCACTTGCATATGTGAGTATCATTTGATCTTTTCTGAGACTCAGTGTTTCTAATGTACTTCATGTTCAAAAACATTTGATGCTTAAATTTATACGGTGCGTGCATCATACAACAAATGTTTTGATTATTGTGGTATGGAAAATTTTATTATATCCCCAAATAGAGGTTACACATATTTGGCAAAGTACGGCCATTGTTGATTTTTATTGCCACATGAACTGGATTTTCAAATACTACCAAATACATCTGAGTATTTTTCTTTGCAATGCCAAAGCATCATTTAATGGACGGTTGCTTGTGCTGGTATGTGGGAAATAACCAAGTATTTTGGACAGGTGGATTACTACTAAAGATTTGATAAGGCTTAAAAATTGGGATATACCAGAAACTTCATTTTTAACATATAGGTGACTAATAAACCCCTTGCTTCAAATAAAACTGTACTTTGGGTTGCTCAGATTTTATTATTGTTCTACAAGGTGAGAGTTGTCAGTTCACATTTGTTGTGAAGAGAGAATTTATCAAGAATAGCAATTCATGGTTTTGTTTCGTAAGTGACTACTACACCCCCAGGATGGGCAACATGTTCTCTAGAGGATTCGAGAGACTTCAGAGAAGACTGTATTGAAGATCTGTGGCAATAAGGGTATATTTGAGTAATTCTGTAAGTAAAAGTGGGTAATTTTATGTCAGAATAAGATTGTGCAATTTGGCTAAAACCTGTCACATTCCCCCCATCCGCCTGCTCTCACCTGTCTGAGGCCAGGCGTGGTCTTCCTGTGCAGTTACCCCATGCAACAATATGGCTGGAGTCTGAAGTGAGTTTACTGTTCCCCAGACCTGTTGCCTTCTTTTCTCGTCCCTGAACGCCCCAAGCCCCTTGCAGTTTTCTCTGTCTGGAGTACTTCTCCCCATACTCTTTGTAAGCTCCTACTTACCTTTAGGTCTCCATTTAAATTCACTTCCTTGAAAACCTCTTCCTTTGTAATAAAGTTTATTTCTCCCATTAGACATTTCCAAGGACAGAACCTCCAAGCTGGACACGAGCGAGGCTAGAAGAGGGAGATTTTGTATTAGCTACCACACTTGGCAGGAATGGGACTAAGAGTAAGAAGCTTCGTCGAAAGATAATAAAGAATGTGTTTATGTGTGTTTCTCTCAAAAGCCTTTATTTTATTTATTTATTTTTGGGGGGTGAAAATTGTGTTAACCAGTGTTGTGTTCCTGATGTGCACACATTAACATGTCCAGCTCTGTGACACTTACAAGGTTAAGGGCAGAGACTTCGTAAAGCTTGAGATTTATTTCAGGAGATAACTAGAGGTTATCTAGAGATGTTCTATGTAGAACCATATATCATCTTCTGTCTAGAAGAATATAGTGAGGTGCTAGATCACATGACATAGGGTGGCCTGTATGGGGGTCACTGGAGAGCTAAGACAGGATTTCTTGAATCTGTCTTTCCCACAGTATTCACTTGGCTTAATACATTATACTTCCTGAATTGTCCATAAAATAGATAAAGCAGAAATATATGAACATATTACCCTATAAACACAAATTAGTTTAAATGGTCTGTAGCAAAGATCAAATCCAGGATGGAGCACAGGGGAAGAAAGCAGGGGCTATCTGGAAGTGAGACCCAGGACAGGGAAACACTGTGTGGTATAAAAAGCCTGGGTGTCAAGATATAAGGAAAACATGAAAAAAGGGAAAGGAGGCTGCCAGCACTGGATATAAATATTTATTTTCATATTTCACAATCCTGTCCTGGTGACAGATTTTCAGGCCCTTTTCTGAGGACTCATTCTCCATATTCTTTCCATGCTCATTCCTTTGATCCTTATCATGCTCACTGTTCAAAGAGCATTTCAAGGCAGAGTGCATCTCAGACATGACTGCTTTGTCACCTGTCCCTAGGATGCTTGTTACTTCCGTCACCAGAACCTGCCAGGAAGGCTTCCCAGAGCCCCCGAGACACAAAGCAGCATACCTCTGAAAGTCCAGCGCCCGGATCAGAGACAGGGGAAAGTTCTATTCCGAAATCCCATAAAGAATCACCTAAGTCCTTGCAATATCGAATCGCAGTGGTGGGGGTGACAAACAGATCTATAGAAAATTTGGAGTGTGGATGGGAGTGAGGCTCAGAGTTCCCGTTCCTGCTGTTTAACTCCCACAAAAATGTAACTTGCACAAAGAGCAATGGCATATGATGTGTGAGGGAGGGGACTGGAGATGCCCCGAGCCGTGCAAGGACGAGGGCATTTTTGTGACTATGTAACTCCGCCGAGGACCGTGTTTCCCAGTGGCTATTTCCATAAAGATGCAGAGAGAACATAATTCACAGGCAGAGGGTTTCATTGGAAGCTGGGGGGAAGGAAATGAGAGGAACAAAACCAGACAAACAGAAGAGTCGACTCTAAAGATATGAATAGGATTTGGTAGCCATAGTAATTGTGTTCATAGTGAAAAATCTGGTTGACTTCACAGAGAGTTTATTATCCGATGTGCTAACTAGTAGACTACTGAGGATAGGTCTGTTATTAAGTAAATCATAAATAAGTTTCTCATATTAGCCTTTTTAATACTGTGGCATTTTAAATAATGAGTGGTGTCATGAAAGTAAGTTATTATAATAGCATTGTAATGTTTTTTTTCTCTTGAGAGCTTTTTAGATTTTGAAAATTTTTTCCAGATCTGAAATAGACCTACACTGAAAGACCCTTGAATGTTGCTGTATAATGTGGCTATTATTTTAGAGCGAATTAAAGTTAAATTAGTTTTAAGAATTACTAAACTCCTGGATGTAACTGGAGCATATCGAAATCCTATAAAGGAAAGCAAAAAATGTTTGGAAAAAAAAGCCTGGTGTAGCTTTGTAGTTAGGGCTAGTTTGCTCAAATGACACTTTAAACATTAAAAACTTTTTAAATGTATTTATTTGATGGATGTCTCTTGCTACAAATTAGAAGCTGGAGTTTCATTAAGCTAGATGTATCATTTATAAATGATTTGTTTTGTGGAGGTAGGCATTACCTTGTAGAAACAAGTGGCTTCAGATAAGAATATCTATGAAAATAATCATAATAATTAGATTTCATGTGGGATTTGAAACAGACTTGAATAGAGATTTCCACAAACCAGATTTCCACTGGGGGATCCTAAAAGAAACTAATGGTAATGTGGCACACATGAGTGTTATTTTATTTACTGAATTTTAAATTAAAATATCTGGGGCGCCTGGGTGGCTCAGATGGTTAAGCGTCTGCCTTCGGCTCAGGTCATGATCCCAGGGTCCTGGGATCGAGCCCCGCATCAGGCTCCCTGCTAGGCGGGGAGCCTGCTTCTCCCTCTGCCTTTGCCTCTCTCTCTCTCTCTCTCTCTCTGACTCTCATGAATAAATTTTAAAAAAAATTTTAAATGAAAAAAATAAAAATAAATTAAAATATCTGATCTGGTGATATAAAGGACACCTAGAGCTTTCTGTCTGATAACACAAGGACCTACAAGATCAAATCAAAACCGAGCCAAGCAGAATAGTTTCGCTCAAAGAGATTTGAAATCTGTGAAAGATAAGCTTGAATTTTTCAGTCACCTTATCTGATCGAAGGAACTTTGTCAGGAGATCCCCCAAACCTTTATTTCCTTCTTTGTGCCACCCGGGTTTCTTACGTGTTGGAGACACGCAAGCAAAATATGAAAGGGGTAGATTTTTACTTCTATTTTTCACATTTTCGTACCTGTTCTGTTTCTCTTATGCAGTGTTTGCAGTACACATGTGTAAACACACACACACGCGCGACTCTTCAGTCTTCAGCATTTACGGTCTAAAGAATAAAAATGGAACCAATGTAATAGAGTGTATAATAGAAGGGGCTTGAGCCCTGCCTTGCCACTCAGTGCTGGTGATGAACTTGGATAACTTACTTCACTCAAGCTCTTCACGTGTAAAATGGAAATAAGAGTACTAATGTCATAGGGTTGTTGTGAAATTAAAATAGGATGATATATGTAAAGCTCTCACCACAGTGCCAGCAATCTAGCGAGGAGCCATAAATGGTATTTATTCTCACTACTCTTTTTATATAATATTACATCATATGGAAATATAGTGAAAATATTATTATAGGCTGTATCTATATGACAGTAAAGATAAATGGGTGTATAATTCCTTTGGCTTTGTTAGTTTTGTCTTTATAATCCTAAAATTTTAAAAGATGAGGAAAATCAAGGGGTCCCTGGGGGATTCAGTGGGTTAAGCGTCCGATTCTTGATTTCTGCTCGGATCATGCTCTCAGGGTCTTGAGATTGAGCCCCCCATCAGGCCCCACAATGGGTGTGAAGCCCGATTAAGATTCTCTTTTTCCCTCTCCCACTGCCCCTCACACCCCGGCCTGCACGTGTGCTCTCTCTCTCTCTCAATAAATAAATAAATGAGGAAAATCTAAATGATTGGTCAATTTGGGAATCAGATCTCTTGTATTCTGCTTTTTTAGTGCATAGTTTCCCAATATTTAATTCTGTAAATGCAGAAGTTAAGGCATTGAGATTGGAATTATTCATGATCATGGAAGAAGTTCACGGTGGGACAATAATAGTGTGCTAATCAAACCAAGCTGAATATTCCTTCATGAAAGTAATTAATAAAGAAGGTACTTCAAAGTGTTTACATAAGAAAATAAATTGGGAAAACAAAGGTGAAAGACAAAGTAGATATATTAATAGTCATTTCCATGAGAGAAATAATGAAAGATTAAGTCTAAAAAATTATTTTTAATATTATGAATTAAAGACCTCAACCTAAGTCAGGTATTGAAGAAAAAGATGATAGCATCAAAGATTTAAATTGAGTGAAAACATTTCAGGAGAAGCAGTTTAGGCCATTCTTTTTTTTTAAGATTTTATTTTATTAAGAATTTATTTATTAATTTGAGAGAGAAAGCACAAGCAGATGGAGGGGCAGAGGGAGAGGGAGAGGCAGACTCCTCGCAAGCCTGATGTGGGACTTGATCCCAGGACCCTGGGATCATGACCTGAGCTGAAGGCAGATGCTTAACCGACTGAGCCACCCAGGCACCCCAGTTTAGGCTATTCTTAAAGAAAGAGGAAAATAAGTGGATTCAAGCATAGCTTTCTAAAGAAAGTCTGGAATAAAAAGAGTTCTTTTAACCTCCTCAATTAAAAGTGGTGCTGGGTGTGCCTAACTAAAATTCCACAGGATAAACTTTTTTAGTTCACCTCTATCTTTCTTCTTCTTTTAGTTGATATTTTATGTGACTATGAGAGCTGTTAATAAATACATGGCAGACAGTTGGAAAGAGATTTCCTGAAATAAGGACCAGATGATAAGTATAAGTAAGTATAGTGCTTGTTTGAATTATGTTCAGAAGAGGGTGATGATATTCTACAAGATCCACTTTTTGGCGACCAAGTCCGAAGGTCATCTCCATTATAAATATTTCCCATGTGACTCGGGTTTACTCCATTTCAGAGAGACAATCAATCCCTTGGGAGTCTGTGAAAGGAACTGTTTGAAGCTTCGTCTACGCCGTGTATGTTTCCAAACAGAGGAAGGGAATCACTGAGATGGGCACCAGAGAGACTGTTTTCCTGGTGGTCCTAGCTTCCCCCAGTAGAGCTCCAAGCCCTCAGAGCCACAGCTAAGGAGTCCAGAGCCTAGGAAAAAAAGACAAGCAATGCTGTGCTCCTTGAGGTAGAGTGGAGAGCCCAGAGCCATACCCGCTCAGTCTTGCCCTGAGGCTGCCTCTGTGGAGCTGCTGCAAGTCTTTTGTCACAAGTCCATCAATTTTTCCAGACAAGACTATTCTCATCTTAAGCCTGGGGTGTGTGTGCGTGTGTGTGCGCGTGCGCGTGTATGAGCTAGATTGCCCGCTTTCCGGCAACTTTCTTAATTTCCCTATTTTCAATCTGAGACCTCACATTTGCACTCCTCTTGCCTCGTGCCCCC
Source organism: Leptonychotes weddellii (assembly GCF_054177405.1). Lineage (NCBI taxonomy): Eukaryota > Metazoa > Chordata > Mammalia > Carnivora > Phocidae > Leptonychotes > Leptonychotes weddellii. Next base: position 24,794,359 of record NC_138370.1, read on the forward strand.
ACGCTCAAAATCTCTCTGCTTCCATTTCTTCAGAGAATAAACCTCCTGTCCCCTGGCATGTGAGAGAAGGCTCCATTATCTGCTTTTCAAGGCTCTGAGTGGATCTGCGTACCTAAATGCTTCTCACTCATACTTTCATTCATTCAGTCCTGTCCCCCTAGCTTTCCATATACCTGGTGCTTCCAAATCTTCTTTTTTAAAATTTTATTAATTTTATTTTTTTAAGCAGACTCTACCCCCAACATGGGACTTGAACTCAGGACCCTGAGATCAAGAGTTGCATGCTCTACTGACTGAGCCAGCCAGGTGCCCCTGGTGCTGCAAGTTCTTGAGCTTCTGTACAGTTCTTCGGCAGGAATCAACTTTCTTCTTGTTGGTTTCCTCTTTCATAGAGACATAGGTTTCAGCTTTTATGGTTTTCCTGAGTTACTATTTATTACAAATCTGTGAGCTTTCCATCTCACAAAATTTTAATGTATCTTACCTACTTTTTAAAAAAAGATTTATTTATTTATATGAGAGAGAGAGAGCATGAGCAGGGGGAGAGGTAGAGGGAGAGAATCTCAAGCAGACTCCCCACTAAGCACGGAGCTGGTTGTGGGGCTCAGTGTGGGGCTTCAATCTCATGACCCTGAAATCATGACCTGAGCTGAAATCAGGAGTTATGCAACTGTTTGATCCATCCAGGGGCCCCAGTCTTACCTACTTTTTTTTTTTTTACCTCTTCTAGCTTTTCTTTCTTTTTCTTGGGGGTTTAGTACCAAGTATTTCTTTCTTCACTTTCATTTTAGTGGCATCTCAAGAGGTATATTAGTTATCCATTGCTTTGTAACAAATTGCTATGGATTTAGCAGATTAAAACAACACACATGAATTATCTCAGAATCACTGTGGGTCTGGAGTCTGCATGTGGCTTAGCTACACCCTCTACTTCATGGTGTCCTACAAGACTATAATCAAGGTGCCTGCCAGGGCTGCCAAGGTGCCTGCCAGGACCTCTTCATGTGAAGGCTCAAAGGAAGAAGTATCGATTCCATGCTCCTATAATTATTAGAAGTTTCAGTTCCTTCTGAGCTGTTGAACTGAGTCACAGTTCCTTAGTGACCGTTTGCCAGACATCACCCTTGGTCCCTTATCACATGGCCCTCTCCATATGTCAGCATGCTTCATCAAAGTCAGCAATCGAGCGTTAGCTAGGAAGATGGAAGTCACTATTTTATGTAACTTAATCACAGAAGTGACATCTTACCACTTCTGCTACATTCTATTGGTTAAAAGCATACATGCAAAGTAAAGGCATTACGCAAGGGTGTAAATGCTAGAAGGTATGTTGGGGGCTATTTCAGAGTTGACCTCGCATAGAATATGCATAGGTGATAAACACATGTGTTCAAATCTCTATGTCAAACTGAAAGTCCCCATTCTTTTTCCCATCAAGTATATACCCCTCTCACTCCAATAAAACTGCTCTTCTTAAGGTCAAAAGTGACCTCCATCTTGCAGAAAGCCCATGAACTATCTCAAGACCTCATCATAGGCAAATAACCAGCAGCAACTGCCCTACTGTCTTCTTGAAGCATTTTATTCCCTTGGATTTTGGGATACCTCACCTCTCTGATTCTCTCCCTCCACCCCTTGACTCTGAGTCTCAGCCTCCTTTGCTCATTCCCTCTTTTCCTCCTGACCTTGAAGTGTTGGAGGGCTGCAGGGCTCCATTTTCAGTCCTCTACTCTTCTGTAATTACACACTCTACCTAAGAAATGTAGTCTCATAACTGTAGATTCCATCTTTATATGGGTTACTCTCTAATTTGTGTCTGTAGCTCCAAACTTTCTCCTGAGCTCCAGGCAGTGTCCAATTCACATCTGCACTTGGGCATATGGACATCTCAAATTTAACCCCCTAGTGCAGGATTCTTGATTTTCTTATTCTTCCTCCCCCGACCCAATCCCGCGCTGCCCAAATTGATTCCCATTTCAATAAATGTCACTATCTTTACCTAGTTGCTCAGGTGAAAATCTAATAGTTTTTCTTTGCTTCTCTTCTTTTCTTTACCCCTATACAATTCGCACTCAGCATGTCCTGTCAGCTCCACCTTCAATGTCTATCCATACTTGAATCATTTCCCCCAAGGCTGCAGTCACCCAGGCTCCCTCACCACTGTCTCTCAAGTGGATAATTATATTAACTTTGAACTAGTCTTCCTGCCTTCACTCTTTCCCTCTACAATCTGTCCTGCATTTAGTAGTTAAGAGTGGTCTTCAGAAAATATAAATCAGGGGCGCCTGGGTGGTTCCATTGGTTAAGCAACCAACTCTTGGTTTTGGCTCAGGTCATGATCTCAGGGTCATGACCTCAGGGTGGTGAGATGGAGCTCCGTGTGGGGCTCCATGCTCAGCATGGAGTCTGCTTGAGATTCTTTCCCCTTCTGTTCCTCCCCCCTGCTCGTGTTCTCACACTCTCAAATAAATAAATGTATATGTGTATGTGTATATACATATATATGTATGTATAAATCAGATCAGGTCACTCTCCTTTCACAAAACTCCCTGATGACTTCACACACATAGAATTCAATTCAAGCTTCTTACCATGGCCTTCAAGGTCCATGAGATCTAGCGTTGCCTTTCTCTCTCCTGTATCCACATCTTCTACTGCCATCCCTTTGTTCATACCCCTCTAGCCTCACTGGTCCATTTGCTGTTCCTGTGTTGCACCAAGCTTATTCTTGCTGCAGAACTTTTATATATGCTGTCCTTTCTACTTGAGATGCTTCCTTATGATCTCAGCATGACTCATTCCTTTACATCATTGAATTCTCTGCTTAACTGTTCCTTAATTAAGGAAGCCTTCCTTGACTACTCTATGTCAAATAGCCAACCCTCTGTTATTCTTTATCCTCTTCCACTGTTTTATTTTTCACCTATGACCACTTGGAAGTGTTGTCTGTGGTTATACATTTAGTTCAGTTGTTTATTGCCTGAGTATGAGCTTTATGAGTGTAATACTTTGTTTCACTTACCATTCTATCCATATATCCCAGAACAAAGCATGGCAGGCTTGCAGTTTAGTGTTGAATAAGTGAACAAGTATAGATAGATAGATAAAATAGAAGTTGATTTTTTAAAACTTGAATTAGTGATAGCAACTCTACTCATAGGTTGCCATGTGGTTCTTTTTATCTTTGCTCTTTTTCAGAGTAATTCTCCCTCTCCCTCAGCATTGAATGGATAATGGAGGAGCTGTAATTTTGTCAAGGCTTTAATTCACCACAGGACTAGCTCCTGTGTAACTTTTTTTTTTTAATGTTTTCCTTTTTTTTTTTAATTTAAATTCGATTAGTCAACATACACTGTATTATTGGTTTCAGAGGTAGAGGTCAGTGATTCATCAGTCTTATATAGTACCCAGTGCTCATTCCATCACGTGCCCTCCTTAATGTCTATCACCCAGTTACCCCAACCTGTGTAACTTTCACTGAAATCTGTATTGTGGAGGATTGTGTGGCTCACTCCAATCCTGGCCTCAATTTACAATTTGAATAAAAACATGGCAGGCAGATTTGTCCACTAAAGAACTGACTGACACATTTGATAACTGTAGCTTTATAGAATAATCCAGAGCATACATTTTTAAGTACCATTTTCAATAATAAATTACAGCTTAAGTATCATTTTCAATAATAAATTACATTTTAGACTGACAAGGACGTTGATAATCATGTACTTGAATTTAAATGTGTCTCCCAGGTCTCTCAATTAGCACTGATTTGTGTTTCCATTCCTTCCTACTTCTCCTCAGTTCCATATCCATTCCATGTAGGGAGTTTTCTGGTAACCAGATCCACAAATAATACTTGTATAAAGTTATTTTAGTAAAACTTAGGCTTTTTATTCTGGTAATTATTTTCATATCTTCCAAACTATCTATTAATAGCCATTGAATATTTAGGGCTTAAAAGTCATATTTGGGAGATACTTACTGTCTGTGATTCAATGGAAATTTAGTGCCATGGAATCCTAGTGACATTTCTGAAAAGCAAATCTAGAGAAATCGAGAGAAAGTAGAAAATTGAGAATATTTTGTAATCTGCTGAAAGATTTTCCTAATTCAGGGGGAAAAAAACCCAGTCATTTGTAAGTGCTTCTGAGAAAACCATCATATTCTTCACATGTATATGCTTCTTTCTATTTTTCTTTTTCTTTATTTTCCCCTAAAAAGTAATTAAGCATTAGTGCTTAATTAGTTTTAGAGGAGAGATTGCTCTGTTAATTTAGCCAAGAATAGTGAAGTTTCTTACTCTTTCTTTGCCAAACGTTTTCAGTCAAAGTTATTAAAAGAAGAATCTAAAAAAGGGAAACTATGCAAGTTGAATGAAAAAAAAATCCCATTTTCAAATGTTATTGGGGCAGTGTAAAATGATACTGAGTGATCAAAAATCTGAAAACATTTGCAACTTTTGGAATCGTTTTAGTATTACTTAGGGTATTGTGTAGACACGGTCTTAGGTAACTTTTTAAGGTATAGGATTTTGAAATTCTCAACTTTAATTTATGCATTTATAAAATGAAAAGTGAAAAATAGTATCTACCTCCTAGAATTATAGTGAAGATTAAATGACATCATAACATATGAAACCTTTAGCGCAATGCCTGGCATACAGGTCAAAGCTAAATAAGTGATAGCCAAACACAAATAAAATTCTCCAAACAAAATTATATTTTAATGGAGTGACTATAATGTATGGACCCATACAAGCACATTTGAGAATGAAGAAAAGTGCTATTCGTTATTACACCTGGTATCACAGGTATAAACCAGCATGGTCCTGGGCATGCTAGAATGTGTGGCGTTTTTTTAATCAATAATCGTCATAGCAAACAATAAGCATTCTTTTTTTTTTTAAAGATTTTATTTATTCATTTGACAGAGAGAGAGACAGCAAGAGAGGGAACACAAGTAGGGAGAGGGGCAGAGGGAGAAGCAGGCTTCCCGCCGAGCAGGGAGCCCTATGTGGGGCTAGATCCCAGGACCCTGGGATCAGGACCTGAGCTGAAGGCAGAGGCTTAACGACTGAGCCACTCAGGCGCCCCTAAGCATTCTCTTTTTCAGAGACAGACACAAGACAAGCAGAGCCTTGATTCAATTGTATACCAGTAATTCGCCAAAATGTCAAGAAATTATATTTATTAGGTTTATGATTTAATCAGGGGTTGTGTTCACTACAGTAAAAATCACCCAAGATTCGTCAAATACGTCCGCTCTTCTTATAAATCAGAAAATTCCCCAAGATTTTACTGTCTGCCTGATTGAAGCTATTCTGTGTTCCAAATGTTTTGAAACTGCTTTTTTTTCTTTCCAGAAATGTCCGTGCAGTTAAGGTGCTGTTATTTCACAGTGCCTAGGACTTTCAATCAGAAATTCAAATGGCACTTAATGAGAACAAAACATGTTTTCACTTGAGATGCAATTAAACCAACTTGGAGAAACAGGGTGTTTCTAACTAAGGTGAAAACAGCTCTGTTTTTGAAGCGGCTCTTAATGATACTAGAATTTCTCTTAGAAACATTTGCTTTAAGATATATCACTTTCTAAATTATAATTGACATTATAGATAATGCTATTTTCATGACAAATTTCAGTCACAGTGTTTCTTTAAAACACTGATCATGTATTAATAGAAATTTCATGAAGAGTTGTTTATAAAGACTTGTACGTGGGTTTCCCAACAAAAATTTCAGTTCATGCCCAGATATGCTTTATTCATGACTATGGTAATATTTTAATTTTTAAAATGCCTTAAGAAAGAAATAATTTCTGCATAAATTTAGAAAATTTCCCAAAAGGCAAAAATTGCAGATAATTTCCATAGTCTAGAAAAAAAAATTCTATATGTTGCTAATTTTTTTTCCATGTTTATTTGTGTGTGTTTGGCATTTTATAAATACAACCTATGTCTTAGTTTACTACATGATGGCATGACTTCCTGATGTTTTTCTAAAATCAAAAAAAAAGGATGCTTCCATTTTCACATTTAACATTTTGTCTTGATTTTCACAGTTTAGGTCCATAACCCTGGGAAAAATAACAAACATTTTCTTGTGTATACATAAATGCATATATACAAACAACAGAGGAAATACGCAATTTCCTAGGATAATAACATTTGAAGACGTCATTACCAAACAACAACAAAAAACATTACTGCTGTTAAGAGCTTGACCTTGAAAGTATAATCCTAAACTTCTCTGTTTAGAAGTCGCATGTAATCAGGATATGAAACTCTAGAAATTTAAGTAGCATTAAGAGTGACTTGGATTACTTATGTAGCTATAAGAGACCTTAATTTTAGGCTAGATCTGCATTGGGCAATTAGTTAAATGTTTTGACTGGATTAATTGATTCTAGTGAATTTAACTTGAATAATTAACCAACTGTGTGTTATTTCCCTCCTCTGATATACTCACAGAACAGGCTTTTAGAATCATGTAGAAGCTGAGATAATCTCTTTTGAATTAATATTGTGTTATTACCATTAAAATTCTTCACTCTAACCGAAAGTAATGATCTTAACTCTATCCAAAAATAACTACCTTAAATAGAATACATTTAGCAATTTTAAAGAGAAAATGATTAGGATGGATCACATTTGAACACTATTAATTAACTAAACACCTAACAAATGGACTCATTTATTATCCATCAAATATTTTCAATATACCTAACAGGTAAAAAGTGCTATATTCAGTACCATGAAAGATATAAAATTTCAATAACGTAGAATCTGCCCTCAAAGAACTTAATACCTCTCTATGTGTACATTTAATATGCATTCATCATCAGGGAGGCAGATAGATCTTTGATCAGTGACATTTGAACCATATACTCAGGCATGGTCCTTATTTTCTAGGATTTGCAACATGAGGAAGAAAGATAAGGCCTAAGAGTAATGTTAAAAATACTAATTACTTTTGTACTCTGGACCATTTTTATAAGAAATGTATGCAAGTAGAACTGTAATTTTGGCAGTTTGAGTTATTGTACCAGTGAACAAACAGATGTCATTCTCATGACCACAGAAAGAGGACATTCTCTGTACCAGCCATTTGCCCCTTACCCGACGTTCTCTGTACCAGCCATTCGCCCCTTACCCAGGAACTTGGAGAAGCTTTGCAAACGCGTGTGCTCACAGCGTGGTAAGGTGGGGATGTTCTCTGTGATGAGAATGGGAGGATGGTCTAAATCATTTAGGGCTGGTAATACAAAAGCCGTGACTTGAAAAATTAAAAAAAAAACCAAAACCCTATTTAGTCAGATGCCAATACAGCAATTCCTAACTGGTAAACTTGTCTGCATTTTTACTCTATTTCTCAAACTATATTTGTATTTCCTCAAAAAGGAGTAAATTTTGGAGGATCTTTAAAAAAATTACTAATATAAAATTACTTCTAGGCCTTGGAAGGGAGCTCTAAAGCTTAAGTTTTATTGGTTTTACCATTAATTTCACTTTATTTCAGATATTTTCAAAACGTGGGAAGTGTGATTGAAGACATATACATCTAATTAATATTATTTCTATCATCACAGAATGGTGATGTTAAAACATTTAGGGATAGCTCATGAGTGGCTTTGACTGATGATCTGAGGCTCTGTTTACAGAAACATGGATGTCTGAATGTAGTCTAGACAATTTTCCCAATGTATAGACAAATCTGATTATTTCAGACCCCAATTCCAACATGTCTTTCAGAATCCAACTCAATTTGTCAAAACTGTCTCACTGTATTCTTTTATTACCCATTTTACTTTGCCTATATAGTTAGCCTCGGGGCTGATTAAAGCACTGTTACGTGATTGAGCATTCTGAGATTGTCCCAGGATTTGGAAATTTTCAGATAATTTTGGTTTCTTGGAATTAGTTAACACATACCACAACTTTCACAGAAAGACACATTGGAGCCAAAGTGGCTTTAGAGAAATGTTTTATGATTTAACGAGGTTGGGGAAAGGAGGTAAGTTCATCTACTCATAGTAACATAGTAAATCTTGCTGAAAGGAACTTTTTCTAAACAGCAAAGATATAATTTCACTCCAGCTGATTTTGTGGACTTGAAACATTTTACTCCTCTTTCCTGTCTCCTAAAAGAAATTTCCATTTGGGTTATTCATACAGATCAAAAGATAAAAACGTATGTACTAAAGCAAGAAAGGCAGGGTTAAACACACTCCTTATCCGTGCCAAAAATTTTGCTGCTTCAGGACCATGGACCTTCCTTAGGAACATGTACACATTTCCCTGATGAATCCTTAGGCTGTGATATATTTTTGACTTAAATTGTTATTATTTATAGAAAAGTTATTTATGTCTGCCATGAACACACATCAAAGTTTATATAGCATTCATCCCTATGGCAGGTGCTTGATCTTACTGATTATTTTGGCAGAAAACATTTACCAAAAATATCCCTGTGAGAAATAAAAACAAACCTTCACCCTCCAAAAATAGAAAAAAACCCACAACTCTTTAGGTCCCCCTTGGACCTGTGGATGAGGCTCATAAACCTCCTTGGAGTCCATTTGATGTTTGTGAGTCTGGCTGAAGCTCAAAGAAAGGGTTGGAGACAGGATAGTCTACAAACCGAGGAGCTAAGATTGCTGAGTCAGGTTTCATCGGCTATCTGTGATAATTTCCAAATTAATTCCCTGAGTGCCTTGTTTTAGCCTTTCAAAAACTAAGCTTTATAACCTAAGGTTGTAAAATATAATGTAAGGGGGCATTTCGAGCCTGGAAAGCACCTTGCAGACATCTTGTCAATTATTGACCTCCTCATTTTACAAATGAAGGAAGTCAAGGCTGGGACAGTGAAGTGACCCCCCCCAACCCCAGATCCAGAGAGCTGGGGAGTGACGGAGCTGGGAGAGTCACTCCAGACACCAAGCTGTCTTCTTCCTTGTCCTCCCCAACCCATACCTTGCTGTCTGAAGCACTATGTAAATTAAAATGTCTTTATAACTGCATGAGCTTTTTATTGCTGTGTAACAAATTACCCCAATGGTAGCATCTGAAAACAACACTCATTTATTAGCTCCCAGTTTTGTCAGTCAAAGTCTGAACATTGGCACAACCAGGTCCTCTGCTCAGGGGCTTTCAAAGCTGAAACTGAGGTGTTGACTGGGCTCTGTTCCAATCTGGAGCTTAGATCTTCCTCCAGGATCAGTGAGGTTGTTGGCAGGATTTAGTTCCTCGTGGCGGTAGTACTGAGTTCTCCTGCTGGCAGTCAGCTAAGGATGGCTCTAAGCTCCTAGGAGCCACCCTCCATTCTTAGGCAAATGACCCTTTCAGTACGTGACAGCAGCTACTTCAAAGCCAGCAGGGTGATCTTTCTCTTGGGAAAAGGCCCAGCCCTTCTTTGAGGGCCTCACTCTCTTAGGTCAGACCCACTCAGGATGATCTCACTCGTGATTAGCTCAAAGTCAGTTGATGATAACCTAATCATAGGAGTGGTATTCCATCATATCAGTAGGTCCCACCCATACTCAAGGGGAGGGCATCAGACAGGGTGTCTACACCAGTGGACAGGAATCTTGCAATCAGTATTAGAAGTCTGTTTACCAAACTGGTAATATTCCATTCATTCAAGTACTAGTTTTCATTTTTACCTCCTTTTCCTCTATGCTGCCTCCCATTGGGCCACTTCAGAATTATCTGTCCTATAGAAAAGCCAAAAAGGGGTGATGAGAGGAGGTAAATTAAGAACAGTGGTAAAAACTTCAAATCCCTGAAAAATATGTGATTTTTATTGGTTTTCTTTATTCGTTGTAGCCTTAAGTGCCAATGGGCTGGGATAATCCAGAACTCTCTCTTCAGTAATTACCAAACTGTAAAATAAATTGCCTATTCTTTTGGCGTAAAGCTCCTTTTAGTAAAGTCGGCTTGGATCCAGAGATGTTTGGGGAAACCTAGCCTGGGTTGGTAGGAGCAACAGAAGCCGGGAGTCAGGGGACAGTGGTAACAAGGAGAGGAGCTCTATTGCTAGTGCCAGCTCAAAGCCGGACACTTGACTCACATGAGCTCATTTAATCCTCATAACAGCGACCGGTTACAATAGGTATTATAATCCCCATTTTACTGTTGAGCAGACAGCTGTGAAGCAGGGTCAGCATTCAAAGGTCTGTCTTACTCATTGCTGCTTTCTCATAGACAGGCCTCTCCTCCTCAGGTTTCTCTTCCTCAGGCTTCCGTCCAGGCCCACAGCAGAGACTGTGACCCTCAGAGGCTCTCAGGACATATGGGCAGAGATTGGGGAGGGTAGATGGGGGATGCTGGGTGATAAGCACTCTCTGAGAGAGAGATCAAGCAATCCAAACATCTCAACTATAGAAAGGGACTTTTTATTTCCCCCTTCCAGAGTTATAAATAAAATTTCCAGAAATCTAATTGAATGCTATACATAATAAATTCATTTTCCTTATGGAGAAATTTATAAATAAGGGCTTAATTGATCTTTCTAATACCTCATTATGGTGGTTAATGAATAACAAGTGTTGATATTATCACACCAGTTTTGTTTGTTTTTTACATGGGGAAATAAGGCATTGAATCGGTAAGCAAGGGACCAAAGTGGATTCAAGTATAAAAATGTAGTGATAGAAACCAAGTGGCTTGTTCTTAAATCCTGCCAACTGTAACTTTGGTTGAAGAAGTCACTGAAGAGATAACTAATATAGAGCTTGGAAACATTGTGGTTACTTTTTGAAAGCCCCCTTTACATTTGAGTAAAAAGTTAAATTTGGAAAAATCAAAAAACTCGTCAATGGCTGCTGGCTCTGAAATTGAGTTCAATGTAAATTGTGAATTCTTTGAATACATTTATATTAGTCTACTCATTTTAATATACATATACATATGTTGGATGTGTCCTTTAAGGAGACACACAGATCACTCCTGGGGCATCAACCCCGAGTAGCAGAGAGACAGACTTGAAAACAAATCATTATAATAACTTAGGTGCTAAACTGAAGATAAGTATAAGGAAGACTCATGCGGCAGCCATGGTTCTCTTCGAGAGCATCAGGGAAAAATAGAAGAGGTGAGCTTTCACTTGGATCTGGAAGGAAGAGTGGAAGTCTACTAGGCTGAGGAGGGGAAGAAATTCCTAGTAGGAGGAAAAACAGAGTTAAAGGCGTAGAAGTAAGAAAAGATACAGTTCAGCGTGACCAGAGTACACCAAATGCATGGGAGAAGACAGGAAAGAGGTTGCAAATTTACGTAGCACTTAGATTGGGAAGGACCTGGCTGCCCTCTACAGAGAAGTTTCTACTTTATAGCAACAGGAATCCAATAGAGATATCCCATAAGGAATGACAAGATAATAACTTATATTTTAGAGGATTAAGTCTGGTAGCAGGAGGGAGAGTGACTGGGTGTGAGCACAGAAACAGAAGAAGAGGACTTAGAAAAATCCAGTGACAGAGTGACAGCGGACTTAGATTGAGGGAGAAGTCCAGGAGGCGGTGATGAGGATTCAGAGGTGAATGCGCTAGAATTGGGGCTACCAACTAGGTGGAATCAGGAGAGAAAAAGAAGATGGGAGGAGAAAAATTAAGGATGATGACTAGTTTTTGACTGTATGACACATTTGTTTTATTTTGTTTTTGATGGGGGAGGAAGGGTTGGGGATTACTAAACTGTTCATTTTGAGCTAGTTGGAATATATATAGTAGTTGTATATATATGTATATACACACATTTGTGAATTATCAACATTTGAGATAGCTGGCAGTGAATGACATTTTTATAGGACTATCATGTAGTTAAGGAAATGGTTTTAAATAGTGGGCCATGAGCCAGCCTTGAAAAGACAGGTAGAAAAAAAAGAATTCAGAAAATACAGAAAGTTCTGCCACCGAGATATTATTCTGAGGCCCAGGAAAAGCTTTCAAGATGATGTGTGTATCAGTATTCCTTAGGCATAAGGACTCAAAAGAGAACACTTCATATGCCAATTAGGAAGGCATTAGTGAATTTTGAGGAGTTTCATTAGATTGGTGGTGAGTTGGGGGAGGAGGAGATGGATTCCTTCAGCTGGTCAATGAAAAGGAACTTTGAATGTTGGGTGGTAAAAGGAAAGGACAGGTCAAAAGAAAGGTTTCTGTTATGGTTTCTTTGCTAGAATGGGGAAAGATAATGTTCCTGGAAAAAAAGGGTAGATGGGGTGTCCTGGCATTAGAGATTGGCTGGGTGGGTACAACAACAGGACAAGGGAGGGAAAGAATTGATAACACTTTAGTGAAAATTTCTTAGGTAAGAGGAAAAAAAAGTAAATTAAAAAAATGAGTTGAGAAAATATGTACTAAGTTCCTTCCATTGCACTTCTGAGAGGGAACTATATAGTTTTAGCACCCATAGTAAACACTCACTGACATAAATCCTAGCGTATTGCTGGTGCTCAGGGGTGCTCAGGGGTCTCTTATGATCATGAAAATAAAAGGGATAGCGAATCTCTACCTCATTCTGTGAGACCGTCTTTTGGAAACAACAACAACAGGAAAAAAAGATTGTGCAATTCCAAAGCAAGATAAATGTCACCTCTTTCTCTTCCTCCCTACAAAACCAGGACTGGTTTGGGCCAGTCTCAAAGACACTAGTTTCAAGTGGACTGATGTATTTTTTCTCTGCTCCAATATATCTGCTTTATAGGATCTCAGAGAGTTCCATCGATTCTAGGACCAAAAAAAGATTAGTCACAAATGCTGAGCCAAACATATTCTTAGATTTTCAGTTGGATGTCTGGGGTTCAGGATCACCCCCAGAAGTTCTTTGGGCCCCCCAAAGTCCTATATATTGGTTAAGACTGTGGGCAAGACCAGAGTTTCCTGCGCCATTTAAATTAGGTGGTTTCCATCTTGCACCTATGGGAAAGATCTGGAACAAACCCAATCTTTATGATTAAGCAGAAAAGACAACATTTTCCATAAGAATGTAATCTTCTGCATGGTTGGCCACCAGTTATTTTTTTGGACGGTCATTTGGTTTCTGTCAAGTTAGCTAATTGTTCTGCTAAATCATCTTTAAAAGATGACTTGCCTTCTTGAGTTGTTAATACTAGTGAAATTATTTTCCCAAATGAATGTGAATTGAAAGATATACACACACACACACACACACACACACACACATATATATTTTTAACACATGCGCACACACAAAAGTTCCCAAACGTATACTGTGTTGATAGTTGGTCTGTTGCAAAGTAACTCGAATTCTAGGCCTGGGTCCAGGGGTGGAGATGACTGTAACATTCCACTGAGAATTTCACTCTTGGCTCTTAACCGAAAACTAGAAATCCCTAGTCAAGTCAGATATATGAAGCATCAGGCTCTAACACGACAAGGACCTGAAAAAATGGGAGGAGGAGGGGGGAGAATTCATAAAGATTAATAAGAAGGAAGAAATTATGTGGGAAAGAAGGAAAAAGAATAATTGTGATGTTATTATATTCCTGAGCCAGGTACAGAATTTGTGGGTCAGTGTTTCATTCCATACAAGCCCAGTTATCATCATGACATTATGAAGTAATCTCCTGTATACTATATACTATAATCTGTCTCTTATGGGACATACTGAAGCAAAGAGTTGATCTGTTAAATTACCCTTACTGCTCAAATATTTGAAGTACTAATTCATCACTCATGACATTAAATTTATATTTTAACATAATTATAAATTTCACAGAGGTGAATCTTTTCACAACAATGAATTAAGTGCCTCTTGAAAGGAAATTATGTTAACCTTGGAGTGGATCTTATGGGGCAATTCTTAAAAGACACTGGTGTATCCGCGTCGTTCTTGGCTATATATTAGATGTGCACAAACTGAGCCCCAAGTATGCATGGAGAAATCCCTTTGTATTTGCCACACAGATATGGATGATGGGAAGGGAGCAAAATATTAGAGGATTAAAACCAAACTCAAAGCTAGTTCTAAGGTGGTTGTGGGGAGCCACTTGCTGCAATGACCAAAATTGGGACTTAACCACTGGTCTGCAAAGTGAAAAATAATCTTATGGTGAGGGCAACCTTATATTACGCCCAGCTAGAAAGGGGTCTTTAACCCTGTTAACAATGCTGTGCTTTCATCCATTATCCTTTTGTTAAAACATCCCTGCTAAAACCTAGCTGTTTTATGGGTCTCTCTGACTCCTCACAAGAATCCAAGGGAGGAAATGGAGCCAATAAATGTAATCTACAGGTGAAACTTGCAGAGGCAATTTAGGGAAAAAAGACCTTATCCTTCTTGGGATTTTGCCATTTCATAGAAGTTATCACCTCATCTCCTAAAGTATTGAGAGATTGTACTGATTAGTCAAAACTTTTATTTTATGTGTTTGTTCTTGGAAAGGCTTATTTCAACAGAAGATATCCCAAAGTGTCATGCCTAGTATGATCATTATTATCATTTAAAAATTTGATCAAATAAACATAAGTACACACAGCTGTATGTATCATCTTTTATACATATTGAAAGTAATTCTATTAATCCTCATCTATCCACCAATTAACAAAATGTATGTAATTGGCTGTGATCAGACAGGTCAGCACTAGAGATGAAACAAGGAACATGAAATTGTCAGTCTTTGCCTTCAAAGAGATTAATGCCCAGAACAGGTCATTGTTTAAAAAAAAAAAAATCACAAAAACAATGATATAATAACAGACAAGAGGAAATGTTATGAAGGAGATGCAAAAGTGTGATAGGAGATTAAAACAGTTTTCAAAGGCAGTGGACAGCTTTTCTAAGCAAGTGAAATTCAATTGAAGCCTGAGAGATAAGTGGAATTAGGCAAAGTGCATTGGTTGTGGAAAAATTCAGGCAGAGGAAACAGCAAGTACAAAGGCACTGGGACCAGAAAGAATGGCCAGCTTTAGAGGCATGTTGCAAAGAGGTCTCCATGAGGCAGAGAGAGGGAGGGATGAAGCATAGTGAGAAAAGGCTGGAGTCAGGCGGGACCTGGCCCTTCAAGGTCATTTGATAGGGTTCTGGGAAGCAAAGTTGGCTGGGCTAGATTTGCATTCCAAAAAAGGACTTCTGGGACTACTGATGTGGCAAAATAGCTAGAGGGAACAAGAGTCCAGGTAGAAAAGCTTTACTATGGTCAAGGCAAAGAAAGGATGAAGGCATGGATTTGGGTGGTTATTAATGAAGAGGGAGAAAAGGACACTGAAGTCAAAATGACAGGACATGGGGAGGGGTTGGATGCAGAAAAGGTGTCAAAGATGATTGCAGAGTAGGTAATTAGTAATCGATTGATAGAAAATGGTGATATCAGAAGCAGGCTTTTTATATTCATTCTACTCTATTTAAATTCATTCCATGCAAAACCAGTGCTTACCAGATGCAAAGCATGGTGGTGGGAATCTAATGGATAGCAACAGGAAAAAAGTATACAAAAGAATATATAACCTCTGTCTTTTATAAGCTCACATTCAAATACAATGTTTCTCATTTCCGATAGTGGAAAGAGAAAAATATCTACATATCCACACACATATATGTATACACACACACACAGAGATGTATACATACATGTATATCTGTGTATGTGTAGGAGTACATATATGTATATATAAATTTGAGGTATTTGTATCACATGCACATCTGAATTAAGAACCTGTTGCAAGGGGATTGAGGAAGATAAAGGTAAATAATTAGTGTGGAGGTAAGGAAGAGAAACCAAAAAGTTGCTTGAGACTATGTTCTTAAAAGAAATTAAAATGTTTCAAAAACTATCAGGTTTTCTTCTTCTTCTTCTTTTTTTTTTTAAGATTTTATTTATTTATTGGAGAGGGAGAGCACAAGTGGGGAGGAGAGGGAGAAGTAGGCTTCTCTGACGTGGGCTTGATCCCAGGACCCCAGAACCATGACCTGAGACGAAGGCAGACACCCAACCAACTGAGCCACCCAGGCACCCTGAAAACTATCAAGTCTTCTATCTCCACCTTACTGGAGAAGAGATTTATGACACTGCCCCTATTTATCAAATAGAGTCCATAAAAAGAAATTAGGCACTAGTATTCAGCTATATAATCCCTTTTCAATATATGATATATCCCTACTGTCATACATGAGAATAATCTTATTAATAATAATGATAAATAATAATAACAACAGTAATCATCCGTGGATAGCAATTTTTAAAAAAAATCACATAATAAGCGTAACAATATAAGTGTAGATTCTATTTAATGTTGTTTGAACATTATGTTTTTACATTTTTTGTTCATTTTTTGAGGGGATTCTAAACTCACAATTTTGTTACCAAGCTGATTCTCTTCATAGCAGACAGAATATGATTCGTTAGCAATTCTGTCAAATATTTGCCAAAGGTAATGGAGGACAGCTTTCCAGTCTTGCCAGGGCATCTTGTGGGTCAGAGCCCTTTCTTTAACAAACTCAACTTGCATATTGATTCTAATAATCTAACCAAACAGACAGGACAATTGCTAATCTGAATTCTTAAGGCTCCTTTCATCACATTTTCCTCATATGATCGTCTTTGCTTGTTTCAGTTTTGTGTGTATTCCTTTTGATTGCTTATTAATGCCTCCTATTCATAGGGATAGTAGTATCTAATCTCTAAGATAGTCTGCAATTGTTGTTTACCATTACTATAATGGTGCAGAGGGTGGAATGTTTGCAATCACAAGAGGTGAAGCTACCATGAAGCTAATGAAACTTACTCTTCAAGATCTCTCACATCCAAGGGTCCTTTAATGTTCTTGGACTTAAATTTGTATTTTTAATATTACGGGGTTTTTTTCCCTTCAAAAATAGCCCCCAAATTTTATGAGTCTTGGGCCGTGGAAAACTTATCTGGCCTTGCTTTTCATTTGTATTCTAATAATTAATTTGTTTTCATGCCTTTCTCACAGTATTTTAACTTCATGAGAATAGGAGCTTTTTTTTTTTTTTCCCCCCTATTTCTCTACTATCTAGCATTTGGTTCAGTAGGTGCTTGACGAATGAGTAAGTCATGACATTTAGTGGTTGTTTCGGAGCTGACTCTGATGAGTGAGATTTTCTTTTGCATTCATGAATCTTCATTAATGCCAACTTTGTTGCAAAGTTTTTAAAAAAGTAAGTTACTATATTTTTAAAAAGTTAAAAGTACCTATTTAATTCTAAATTAATTTACCACTACTGTCAGTATGCACATATTTTGCAAAAAATGCAATCAATCTTCACATGTTACGTCCTTTCATTTTATTTATTTTTTTCTTTTAAGAATTTTCTTGGGGTATTTTCCAAATGGGAATTACTGAGATAAAGGGCATATTTGATTAGCTTTGTAGATTCTAAGAGTGCTTCTAAAAGGTAAGCCTTGCCAAAGAAAAATGTTATGGCACAGGATTGCATTTATTTTAAGCTGTCATTTAATATAAGATCTCCATGTTGTCTTTATTTCTCAAGTTGCTTATTTATAAATCTCCACTCTATTTTTCAGGAGTTGACAAATGTTGACAGATTGACATATGTTGCTTGAGAGCTGCTAAACCCTCTATGATATATACTCTAGGAGCTAAACAATACATAATAAATTAGGAAAATTATACCATGAAGATATGTCATCATTTCTAAATTATACAATTCAGGTTCATATTTTGGTCTTCAAGGAAGCAAAAATATTCTTCTTCCTTTATCCATCCCCTTTTTCTGATCATTTCCAAGGTTTTTTTAAAAGGAAAAAACCAAACCAAACAACAACAAAAAAAACACCACAGAAAATCATTTGCCACTTCCTGACCATAGAGATGAATAATTTAAGGACAATCTCAAGCTCTTGAAAAATCTCATAAATATTTTAATTATCAAAGAAATGGACTTTTATTTGGTTAATATTTTACCTAATCATAAATAATGGAATAAAATAACCCTCAAAAAATTAACATTAAATAACATAAAGGATAAAGACACATTTAAACAATGTATTAGTAGAAAAAAAGTTTTGGATTCTGTCATAAATTTTCTGACAATTCAGCTGCAACTGACAACTAAATATTACTCCAGAATCCGAACGTAGTCCCAGGAAGCCCTGTCATCCAACTGCCCCTTCATCATCTTTCTTAAATGTTCTTTCAACATTTATCATTGCAATTTTTGTCCTTTTTTTTTTCTCTCTAGCATATCAAACCAAAAAAGAACAATTATTGCCGGCTCACTTATACCCAGCTTCCTCCCTTTATATCCCCTCATTCCCCAGGCCTGAGTATTTCCATAGGAATCCTGCTACTGCTTAGTGGCCACCATGTTTTATTATAAAACTGCAATATCAACAATCTTTAGTCCTTCATCCTTAGTTTGGAAAAACTGTCCACTAGTACTATAGATTCCTTCAAATGGAAAACTATCACAAAGTTGTAGGCTCTTCCCTTATCCTCATGGCAAAATTACTGTAATAAGGAATTAGTAAGCTGTTTTGAAAAGTAAATCATCTAGACCCCAAACAAAGCTGACTGATAATAATTCCATAGGTATGGGTTTTTACTACTGCCTTCCTGTTTAATTTGGAAAGACCTGAAACTTTTTATTCCAAAATACATTTTTGTTTTATATTCTTCAATTCTAAAATAATGATACATTTGATAACATTTATCTACTGTAAAGCCTGTAAAGGGTCTTATATCTTGGAGAAAAAGTACCTTTTTTTGAAAGGGTTCCCTTTTTCTGAATTTTGCTGTTTCCTGCTTGTTGAGCAGTGGCCCCTCCTGGGAAAACAGAGCTATTTCAGCCAACATTCAGATTTCATTTTACATTAGACTCTGTGGAATATTACAGTGCTATTCAGGTTTATTCATAATCTTTCCCCTGATTTCGCTGTTTTTATAGCCTAGCAAAATTTATATTTGGTGTTTGTTGAAGGGTCACCAGAAGATACTTGGACATCAGACTTTTTCAAAATAAATTATGATGGCATTACTGCTAAAATATCTCTCAGCAGTTATTACCCTGAAGATTAAACAAGAATAAAATTATTATTTTAGGGCTGTTTTAAAATGAATGTTTTTGCCCCCCTCCTTTCCCACATATATAGCAAGGAGGCACCCCAGATTTCATCTTTATTTAAATGGTGGCAATTACAGTATATATCGAGAAGTCTGTAAGCATGTAATGCTTCGGTTAGCATGAGCTCCAGAGAAAGGAAAATCAGGAACAAGTCACTTGTAACGAGAAGTAAATTTCATATATGGTTGTTCGTGTTCAGCTCTTCCTGACCACAACCGGAGTCTATCACTGTAAATTAACATTCTAAGTTAGCCACAGCTGTGATATAACTAGGAGGATGTGTTCTTTACATGATTCTGGATCATTCCGTGTGTGGATTACTCTGGCCTCTAACTTTTGTCCTTTGCAGCAGGGTGCCAACGTTTTCTCGATTCACTGCTCTTTAGAATTCTCCACCAGAGGGAGGACAAGGGAAGGAGAAGTAGGTTTCACCCGCAGTTCCGAGGAAAGTTTGAATCCGACAAAGCTAGCGTTAATGAATTAAAGAGCTCTAGCCCAACTCTACCTCTCCCTGCTTGCTTTCTCACTCGGTAGGAACTGACTGACCACCCCCCATCCCCCCAGCTATTGCAGTAATTTTATTGTTGATCGCCTTTTAACCCGGGTTTTATTAGTTCCTTTGAAAATCAAGTTGTAGTGAGAGAGAGAGTTTAGGACACCCTCTCTGAAGAGGTTAGATTATAGCTATTTATTTTTTAAAAAGCTAACGATGAGGGGTGCCTGGGTGGCTCAGTCGTTAAGCGTCTGCCTTCCGCTCAGGTCATGATCCCAGGGTCCTGGGATCTAGCCCGACATGGGGCGGGAAGCCTGCTTCTCCCTCTCCCGCTCCCCCTGCTTGTGTTCTTGCTCTCGCTCTCTGTCAAATAAATAAATAAAATCTTAAAATAAAAACTAACGATGAGAATTATGACAGGCACGTTGTTCAACACACGAAGGCAGGATACACACACATTCAAGGAGCAAATCTGGGAAGACAGTGCGATCTGACCATCTTTAAGGTTCTCTGAGCCCTTCCTGTGTACCTGGAACAGTCTTACACTCAAATTCCTTGCACACAGTTTGTCTTTGCCCTACGCGCGTGCGGGACTTTCACTAAAGTAAGAAAGGAATGAACCCCAAACTCCTGGAAAAACTGCGAAAGTTCCTCTCCTTCCCGAGGGTTTCAGAGCCTTAATGGAGCCGGGGGGGGGGGGGGGC
>NC_138370.1:24814718-24835506 GCF_054177405.1 Leptonychotes weddellii
GCTTCCAGCGACCCCTGTCGGGGGTTCCCGGCAGCCGCTCCGCGCGCCGCCGCCCCCCGCCCGGCCAGGCTCGGGGAGGGAAAGGGGCTGCGCCCGGGAGCGCCGAGCCCAGGCTCCTCCCGGTGGCGTGTCCGCGCCTCGGGGTGGGGGTGTGGTGGGGAAGAGGGAGGGGGCGAGGCAAGGGGAGGGGGAGAAGGAGGCGCCAGTCTCCAACCTGCGGGCGGGGGGTGGGTGGCTGTGGGGCAATTGAAAAAGAGCCGGCGAGGAGTTCCCCAAAACTTGTCGGAACTCCGGGCTCGCGCGGAGGGCAGGAGCTGAGCGGCGGCGGCTGCCTGGGCGATGGGAGCGCCGGCAGGACGGTGAACGTCTCTCCCTCCTCGGGCTGCGAGCGCGCCGGGCGGACGCCACCACCGGAGCCGACAGCGGCGGGACCCAGCGCGGCGGGAACCGAGGACTTCCCTGGGCGACAGGAGCAGCCCCGAGAGCGAGGGCGACCGGCTGAAGGAGCGACCGCCAGCCCCAGGTGGCCCAGACCGCACGCCGCGTCCGCGCCGCTCCCCACAGGCGACAGGAGACGCCCCCGCGCCGCGCCAGTGCCGCAGCTCGGCCGCGCGCTCTCCCCCTCGAGGGACAAACTTTTCCCAAACCCGATCCAAGCCCTCGGACCAAACTTGTGGCGCGTCGCCTTCGCCAGGAGCGGTCCGCGTAGAGCGTGCATTTCTCGGGCGAGATGTCCGAGCGCAAAGAAGGCAGAGGCAAGGGGAAGGGCAAGAAGGACCGAGGCTCCGGCAAGAAGCCCGCGCTCCCGGCGGGCGGCCCGAGCCCAGGTGAGTGCGCAGCGCGGCCCGGCTCCACGATCCTCCTCCTCCTCTGCGGTCGCCTCTCCCTCGTCCGCCCGCGCCCTACGCTCGTGGCGCCTGGCGCTGCTCCCGGGCGTCCGCCGAGCCGGGAGATTCTCGCCCTCGGTGGGGCCGCACCTCACCTGGGCGCCCAGCCCCACCCGGGTGCCCGCACCCCGCGCGTAGGGTTGGGGGCGGCAGGCGCGCCCCACGCCCTCCGAGCGTCCAGGTCGCGTAGCGCTCCCTGGCTTGGCCTTTTCCTAGAACCCCGCAGCTGAGCCCAGCCCGGGAGCCGGTCCGGAGTGCGGGAGCCGAGGTTGGGTGCGCGTTCCTTCGGCGCCAGGAGGGCTTTGCACGGGCCCCGTCTGCCCTCTAGCGAGAAAAGCGGGAACGGGTCTCCACTTGGCGTGCCCCGTTTGGAAGAGCCGGGTGGTCGAGAGAGGCCCCGGGAGCGGGTGCGCGGCGGGGCTTGGGGCGAGCGGTGTGCAGGGTCGCGGTGTGTGCGTACGTTCACCCTAATTCAGCCCTGAGATATTGGACCTCGGATCAGTTGAGCGGGATTCCTAGAGGTCAGCGAAGCAGATAAAATCTAGCCCAGTGCCAGGAACCAGGTCGGCTCCAAATGAGTTCTCAAACTTTAAATTTAGCAGTTCTGTTTTTCAGGACCTCCTTGATAAATGTGGTTAATTTATGTTCCCAAGAGGTTCCGAAAAGCAAAGTTCATCTAAAATTTTGAACCCAGTTGCTTACTGGTTATATAACAGAATGAAATGGCAATGGAGGCTTTCTAGAGACAAATCTTGTATTTAAAATCAGAACACGGATGTGACTGACAGTTTCACCTTAGATTTCCCTAAGAAGAGCTGATCCTTTAGATATTGTCTTGAATAGAGCAAGCATCCCGAATAAATACTTGCTTATGAGTGAGTGAAGAAGATGCTTAAAAAAGGAGAGGAGAGGGTGACGTGTAAGGGCTTTTTTTTCCCCCTGTCTCTGCAATTCCCAATTGTTAATTGATCCAGATCCCTTAAGTCACTTAAAGCATCCCCCAACACATTTTATAAAGCACTTCTGAAAATTTAATTCACTGGCTCTAGCGCTTGGTAATACTGTGGCTGAGAAGATAAGCAGAAAAATTTGTTCCTTGTAGGAAGAAAACAAGATTTGCTTAGTCCTCTTATTGGCATCACTGATAGCATTTCAGAACCTGACTTACTGGCAGGGACCTTCCACAGGTTTTGAGCAAAACAGAAATTGAACAAAGAGTAATTGTTTGGCCACTGACCATTCCTGTGCATGCTTGTATAATAAGATACTGCTGATCAGATTCACCTTATTTACTTCAGGAGGGCATATTGAGATTGTCTTTACTTTTACCCTGTGTTTGGAGACAAGGTATGAAATGGGGAGCCGAATTAGCAACCTCTGTAAGTGACTTTATCTGCTGTCCTTTCAAAAGTCATCGTGGTAAATTAAAGAGACCTTGGACGGAACCCAAACTGTAAAGTTGTAGAGTTATTTGTAGGGACCTTTAGGTGTTCCCCTGTCCTGCCCATGAACTCTGCCTTCAGAAGTTTCTGTGGTCCTCTGTAGGTGGTCTGATGAATTAAGGAGGGGCATTGGTTTGAAGTGGCATCCTTTTTAGGTAACAGGTTTGCGTTTTGTCAAGGGTTTATAGCAGCAGGGCCTTAGCATAGACATTTCAGATAAGCAGGTAGATTTAAGAGCAAGCAGGCATTTCTGTGTCCTGCAGATCTTATCTACGAGGTTGACAACCTAATGTTCTCCTTTGACACTGAGTTCAAGAGCTTCCTCAGTGACTCTCATTCTGCGTTCTAGTCCACAGTTGTGATTTCCTCTATACCAGATAGATTGGCATCTTTAAGTGACGTTCTCTTTACGATCTTCCTGGAAAATTGAGGTGAACTTGGCTCTAGGTTTGTTTTTAGTATATTTATCTCCCTTTTCCGTCAGGTAGTCCTCATCTTTGGGGAGGAACCTTTTACCTCTTCCAGGGCACCTTGGAGGAGGTAAAAAGTCCTATAAATCATATAAACCACTTAAGAATATTGATTCTTCATTTGATTTGAAAAGAGTGGTCAACTCGAAACCAGCCCTGTGTAAAAGCACCAATAGTATTACTTTGAAATCAGTGTTTCTCTCCTTGTCATTTTCCTTATAATGGTGAGGGCCGGTGTACTTGTCCTTATCTGAGGGGAATAAGTAACTGATAGCCGTGGTGGCTTGTGGGAAAAACTCGCACCCTTTTTTCAACTGTCTTTGCACTCAAGTTCTCAGGCGTCCTCCAAAGAATGACTGCTGGTACCATGACTGTAGTGTTGCCACTTGACATACCAGCCCCGATGAGGACCCAGGAGCTCCCCCATCTGTTCAAGAGCTCCTGTGGTCGTGCCCTGCGCTCCCACGTTTCACCCCTTGCGTAAAGCAGCCACTGAAACTGCATGTGCTGGCTGATGCACTTGCAACCAGCCAGCCTCTCTTTGGACGTTACAACATTACTTCACGACAGTCAGGGGAGATATAATGCTGAGATAACAGCCTCTCGGCCCTGCTGTGCGCTCTATTATATGCAGAGGCATAAACACATCTGTTGGAGGGAACTTTTCAGGGGAAAAAGGCTTCTTTAACTTTCATATGACATGTGTGACTGATATGTGATACATACATGGCTATGTTTCATGGCATCCGCATTTTTATACAATTAGGTGAATATTGAATTGCACACTATTGGGGTTACAGATGTTCAACAGAATTATCTACTCCATAATAATGGCTCTGATAGGTCCCAAGCCCTTGGGCTCATTGGTTCCTCTTCTTTGCTCAAAATAAGCAACCTCAGCAAATCCTGGGCTTTGTAACACGGATCCATGTAGTACCAGAGGCCCTGTGATATCCTGGGCTTCCTAGATTCTAGACCTCCCATATCCACCCTATTCTTTTTTTTTTTTTTTAAAGATTTTATTTATTTATTCATGAGAGACAGAGAGAGAGAGGCAGAGGGAGAAGCAGGCTCCCAAGGAGCAGAGAGCCCGATGTGGGACTCGATCCCAGGACCCTGAGATCATGACCTGAGCCGAAGGCAGACGCTTAACCATCTGAGCCACCCAGGCGCCCTATCCACCCTATTCTAATTGACTTAGCTCAGCAAACTTCCTACCGAAGCCCCAGTTAGAAAACCAGAGTTTTTGTTTTGTTTTGTTTGCTTTGGTCTTTGGCTCTGAACTTCCTTTATGAATTTCCATTTGCTGGTATGTTTTTCTTCCATAAAACACCACAAAGGATTTTTTTTCTCCCCCTCCTTTTTAAAAAAAAAATAACCTGGAACAAATTCATTATCAACCTAAGCTGCGTTCTAGAACTATTGGGTCTTCAATTGTGGTAGAAGGGGCATTTGTGACTACAGGTGAAACTTAGTATACCAAATGGGGAGCAATGGTCCGTGTGCTCTCTGGATGACATCACCCACCTGTTTCTTTAAGTGGCTTCCCAGACTGAAGTGCTTGTAAACATTCTTGGATGTAAAGTGTGCTGTCACTAACAGGGCATCGTGTGTTTACAGAGCAGGAGGAATGTCCAGTGATCTGTTTCAACCTGGTTACTTCTGGCCACTTACCTTCTGTAACTATTCAAAACATTAGATCTTATTCATAGGATGCAATAGGATTTCTTTTGAAGAATTATTTTGAAGCAGAAAGAGTGGGAGAAACTTGGGATTCTATTCTCATACCTACGGAATGATAAAGTAATAACTGATGGAAGAATGAGAAGAAAAATAAATATATATAAATAACCAGAAAACATTGAACGAGTATGAGAATAGGGAATACCTTATACATGCCAGGCACTCTATGGATGCTTTTATATTTTTTAATAAGGGAGCTAATATTTATTGAATATCATAGCATGTTCCAGGCAGGGTAAGAGATACTTTGTGTATTTTGTCACTTGTTCTTTAGGAAGTGCAAAAATGCCTTGCTGTCGGACAGCAAGGAGCGGGATGCCTAGTTCTTAGCTCTGTAAGCCAGATTGCCTGGGTTTAAATCCTAGCGCTACCATTCCTTAATGGTTTTATGAGAAAGTTACTTAATCTCTCTATGCCTAAATTTCCTTATTTGTAAAAATTGCATAATAATATTATTACTATCATGAAGTTATTATGAGGCTTAAGTGAGATGATCCATGGAAACACTAAACAGTGACCAACACTTAGTAAGTGCCCAATAAATGTTCGCTCTGCTTATAAAATTACTTCAGAAGCAAATTGTCTGTGTTTTTGCAAAGGTATTTGACATCATTTTCAAAATTTACCTTTTATGGTAAAAAAATAATTCCAAACCAGCTTTAGATTAGAGTGAGTATAAATATTAATATCTACTCCCTGTAAATATAGAGAAAAGGGGATAAATATGTCAAATACGATAACTGCACATATGTATGATGAAAACGGTCCTGAATTCAGTCTAAATATTGAAAGTAGAGTGAGGTGCAACATAATTTTATCTCTGGCAGAAAAACGTTGAGGTTTCAAGCTATGAGAAGATTTTGAAACATGACTCCTTTTCTGGCAACACTTAAAAGTTGACGCTCAGACCTCACTTTATTATATAGAATGCATAATCTTTGGGGACTAGTACAAATTGTAGCAATTGAAAAGGAGAGTGTGTATGAACATTTTCTTTGTTATCTTTTTATCAAATGTAACAGTGTATTGCTAGCGAAGATCCCAGAATTGAATGCAGGTGTTTCTAAATATAAATAAATAAGGAACATAGGAAATCCATACTCCTCACTATTTGTTTTCTCCCCTCCTCACCAGAAGAGCTGTATGTAGTGTTTCAAGTTCCAGGAGTGTGATGCTTCCCAAATCCGTATTTTATTAACATTCTCGAAGTAACAAGTTAAATTTGGCATTAACAAAGCCCTGATAGTTTAGCACATTCTGTTAGGACAGAAGAAAACAAACTGAATGTCAGTAGTTGGGGTGAGTGATTTTATTTGCTCAAAGAGACAAGTGAATGGACTTCTCATATTTTAGTTAACCCTAGGGCTTTCCCCTTCATAAACAGAAAATACAAAAAAAAAAAAAATTAAATCAGGTAGTATTGGCCTAAAAACTGATTTATTTTAACCAGAGGAAAATATGCTATAAGGTACATAAAAGTGGAATTTCTCCAGAAGCACAAGTGATGTTTTGGATCCATCCTAATCCTACACATCTTAATCGTAATCCTGGGCATGTGTCCTTGTAGGAGTTTTAATAGATTCTTTAAAAAGTGAGCTACCAAGATGCCAATAGATGTCAGTGTTTGTTGCTTTAGAAAAAGTAAGGTGTTAGAAAAAAAAAACAAGACAGCTTAATTTGTTCTCAGTTTTAATAAGGTAAAGCTGGCTACTCTGAGAAGTTTGATGAGTATTAGGACCCTGGATAACCTTGCGTACTTTGTTAAAGAAAATGTTGTATTTCCACATTCCGCTCTTCTATTAAAAGATGCCTCTGCAATAAATTCCTGAAAGAATTCAGAATGTAGGCTGAAAATACACGAATCAGCACATTTTTTTTCTTTTTTAAAACGAAGACACAATTGTTCGAGAATGTGGTGAATGTGCTTACGTCTTGTATGTCTTTTGCATTATTCAAACTAGAAATTAAATTATGCATGCATCTTATATCACCTTGATTAAGATTGAACACATACATTTTCGAGTCCAGCTCAAGTGAGATCTGTGGGCTGTGGCCCCTGGAAAGCCAACGGCGACCAGAATTTTCTTCTTTCAGTGTCTTTTATCGGTGTCACTTTTCTGTGGCCTCCAGAGGGTGCTCCAGGAGCATCACACTGCTAGTCCCCAAAGAATGACTCCTTTTTGCTTTTCTTAAGTTACTTTGATATTCTGGGCAATCTGTGGGGAAGAGGGAGGGCCCTGATTTATTTCATCAGAGTTAGCTGCCTCAACTGGCGTTCGTTTTCCAGCGAGACCAAATAGCCTGAATTCACTAGGAACTCTGAATGGGAACATTCTGATGCATCCTTCTGATGGTGACAATGCCGTTGTCACTTGCAGGGGGATGTCTGTGAAATTAACTTTCACCAGCACTTTTTCCTCAGAGAACCTAGCATCTCACAAGCACCTTTCAGTTGCCCCTTACAGCAATTCCTTTTGAGTAAGTTCAGAGACCTCAAAGCGATTTAGTCATATTTAAAAAGGTTTCCTATGTAGGCATCTGCCTTTGGCTCAGGTCATGATCCCAGGGTCCTGGGATTCAGTCTGGCATCAGGCCCCCTGCTCAGCGGGGAGTCTGCTTCTCCCTCTACCCTTCCCCCCTCCTCGTGATCTTTCTCTCTCTCTCACTCTCTCAATAAATAAGATCTTAAAAAAAAAAAGCAAAACGTTCCCTTTGGCATTGGAAAAATGATACATGAAAGCACCAAATTGAACAAAGGATTTTTACTAACACATTTGCTTTCATTTCTTCACACTCTTTCCTCAGCTCCTAGCTAAAATTATTTAAGAAGCCTTCTTCAATTGAGGTACACATTTTTGAAAATAGGTATGAAAGATTAAATCCGTTGGATCATGGGCTAATGTTGTAAAATCGTCACCTAGTCCCTGTTACTTGCTCACGATTGATCCCACCCAGCACGTGTCATCTTCAACCAGGAGCTGCTCCCATTATGTTACTCCCTTGCCCTTTTGAAGTGTAGTGTTGTTCATGGTGTTTCTTAGACAAGAAAGGTATTACTGGGGCACCTGGGTGGTTTAGTTGGTTAAGTGGCCGACTCTTGATTTTGGCTCAGGTCATGATCTCAGGGTCATGAGATCGAGTCCTGTGTTGGGCTCCGTGCTGGGCATGGAGCCTGCTTAAGATTCTCTCTCCCTCTCCCTCCCCACGTGCGTGCACTCTCTCTTTAAACAAAAAAAAGGTATTACTAATGGGAAGTAGCCTTTGCTCTGCCACTGTGTCCCAAACCTTTCATTCCACAGCTTCAACAGGCAGGCAGCTGGCTCCTTGGGCAGCTGCCGAGTTTAAGTTTCAGTGATGTGAGAGTCAGGGAATGTTTTATTAGGTTGAACCATATGAAATTGTCAATTTTGTAGGTCATACATGACTGATTATATAGTTTAGTATTTGGATTCTCTTTTAGTAGTTTGGCTTTATGCTTTATGTGTTATTTTAAATAACATAGTAGAGACAACTTTGAAAGAATTCTTATAAGTTTTGGTAATTAAAAGAGGTTAAAAGTCATATACAAAGGAATCTGGGCTAGGAAATCATTGAACCAGTGGCATTTTTCTCCAATAAATAGATCAGGTCATAGGATATCCATATGAAACGAATTTGGCATAAAGTCAGAGTATCAGGGCAACTAGCATTTCCCCTTGGAGAGAGAGTAGCGCGTTTCTACTACGACATAGAACTTTTATTTGACCTGTTAGAAAACCGTTATCTTGCTTTCTCTTACCCGCCCTATTTCTACAGAGATTACAGAGATGTGAGAAGGAAATATTAGTGAGTGGCGAATAATCCTGGCTTTATTTTATGAGATAATATGACAACAAAATCTTTGTTCAGCTTCATAGTACTAGAGCAACACGATTTTTCTAGTATTTTAAATAACTGAATTTTATTGTTAAGTGAAAATGCATCTCATTATGAATGGCCTATATTGCTTTATAAGTAAGGTTAAATTTAGAGAAAGCTGGTTTTTTAAAAGTGTGTATATTTGTGTTTGTGACTGTAAGTCATCTGTTGTTATATATAACGGCATAGTTGTAGAGACAAATTGCAGTTTTAAAGGTTATGGCAGCTCTTTAGCTATTCCGTCCTGAATCTAAAACCAATCTTTAAAAGGAAATGTCTAAATTCCAATTTGGAATGATTTTTTTTTTCCAGAACACATAAATCTTACAAATATAGTGAAATGTTTTGCATACCGAATGTCTTAAATTTAAGGACTCCAGAATTGAAACTTGAAATTCCTACGCATTTTGTGGTTTTTTCAAAACATAGAATTCAACCTTACATAAAAAGTTTGAATATTAATTATACATAGAAACATTTCTCTATTAATGCCCTAAGGTTTTATAACTTAAAGTCTATTTTTTAGCTGTGTAGTAGGTCATTTATTTAGGAATTTTCATTGATACATATTAGGAAATCACACTTATATGTGAGCTGATAAGAAATGCATCCAAAAATCAAAGAAGAAAAGAAGTGAAGGAGATAGTCAGCAAATATTTAAAGGAAAACAAATGTTCATGAGAAGAGAGCTTTCTTCTATGGAGATAAATGTATGTGTTGCTATTTAATGTTTAGAAATACGTGTTTTGTGAATCGAATGTTCTTTCTAAAGTTTATCAGGACTTAGAAGGGTTTCTGGTTGTCCTTGAACTTGTCTCTTCTCCCCTCTCTGCAGCTTATTCCTCAGACTTTCTGTCCTATCGGAAGGACACTTAGAGAAGAGGATTCGTAACTTTCTCTAATAGTAGTTGATGTAAAGTCGGCTTGAAGATAAGGGAAGTCATTTTGGACACAGCACACTGTAGTTTTGCGCCTACAATGTGAACATTTGTATTATGCTTAACATGGTTTTAGTATATGAAAAAGGTTGCTTTTTTTTGGACCTTCCCTTTTCCCTCCCTTCCCTCTCATACTTGGAAAATGCACTTTCCAGTTATGAGTTTATACTGTATTAAAGGTTATGGATTTTTAAATGAAAGGGTTGTTTTGTGTTTGTGTTGTATATTCATGCAATATACAGATATATAGTAATAAGATTTTTTTGGATGGGGGCCAATGTCATACCCATTTGTAATTTCAGTTAGGGTTGACCTGAGCCTAAAACATGGACCTATGTAACCAGCATTTAAGTGAAACCCAAATGAACATTTTAAGTCATCATTTTGATGATTCTGTATCTTCTCTCCAAACCCACTAGAGTGAAGGATATACAAAGTAGGAATGGCATTTTGAAGCTGCACCTATATATTCCACAGGGAATGGGATGAAACAAAATCCCGCTAAAAAGGATACACCTGGGGCCCAGCCCTCCTGGGTGTGGCCCCACTCCTGCCCCTCCGATCCAGCCTTCCGTAAACCAAACAATATCCTGCCTTTCGGCAGCACTCTGGAACTGAGCAGCATTTTGCGTTCTCCAAAAATTATCTGGCTAATTCACCTCAAAAGTAAAAATCCCTTTTTCTGAGTGTGACCATTAAAAAGAGACCTAACTAGCAGGCCAGGTGAGAATTCCTACATACAAATATAGTGCAGTTCAGAACATAGCAGCAGGAGAATTTGAGCAGCACCAAGCAGATGTTTCTGGGACACCTGAATACTGGCCTGGCTTTGTGAGTGCTGCCTTCCTCCTGTGGTGGAGAGGGGCTGCTTCGGTTCCATCAGAGCATGGTTGAAGGAGCGCTGTGGTCTGTGCTCTCATTGTGCAGATGTGAGCCCAGACTGTTCCAGCCTCCCCTTTGTGTAACCCGGACAGTGACTGAAGCTTTTAAGCCTTACTTTCCATGTGTATACAGTGTGGAAAATTGTATGTAATTCATGTGGTTGTTCTGAGGAGTAGTGTTTGGGATTGTGCTGGGGGTCGAGTAAGGACTAAATGATTTACTGGGTTTGAGTATTAATAAAATCTAAGTATTTTTTCCGTGTTTGTTCATCTGCTGGTATCTTCTTGTTTGTATGTCTGTATCAATGTTGTCAGAATTTTAAGCCCTTCTTCAGAAGACAACTTTACAAATACATGCTGTACATCTTTTCATGGGTTTTTTTTTTTTTTAAAGATTTTATTTATTTATTTGAGAGAGAGTGAGAGAGAGCATGAGAGGGAGGAGGGTCAGAGGGAGAAGCAGACTCCCCGCCGAGCAGGGAGCCCGATGCGGGACTTGATGCGGGACTCGATCCCGGGACTCCAGGATCATGACCTGAGCCGAAGGCAGTCGCTTAACCAACTGAGCCACCCAGGCACCCCTTTCACGGGGTCTTATACACAGAGGCTCTTGTAAATAGTTATCATGTTGTTGATAGTACATATCAAATACTTACTTGGCATAGATTCTATAGCTTTGGACCATTGGTGAGAGTTAGATACCAAATACGTAACACATTCATAAAAAGATGAGCAGATATCTTAACGTGAGGTTTATTTATTTATTTATTTTAAAGATTTTATTTATTTATTTGAGAGAGAGACTGAGAGAGAGCATGAGAGGGGGGAGGGTCGGGAGGGTCAGAGGGAGAAGCAGACTCCCTGCTGAGCAGGGAGCCCGATGCGGGACTCGATCCAGGGACTCCAGGTTCATGACCTGAGCCGAAGGCAGTTGCTTAACCAACTGAGCCACCCAGGCGCCCCTTAACGTGAGGTTTAACTTGAACTTTGACCTGTAGATAAACCCATTTTTGGAGAATAGAGGAACACTAGCAGTGATATTTTAATGGATTGGTGCAATAATAGGTTATGGGCACTTGTATTTTAAATAATAGACACACACCCTTACTCTTTTAAAATATATGACAATTAGTTCTTTAGATGTGACATTTCCATTCCTTATCTTCTATGTCTTGATGGTCAAGGGTCACTTGAATTGCACATAATGCCTAATAGAGTACTTTTCAAATGAATACTTAAAGGATAAATGAGTGAGAATCATTTTTCTATATATGTTTATTAACTCTTGTGTTTCCTGAGCTAAGGGATAGATAATTGTAGTGATTGATTGATAAATTGATTTAACTGGAGCACATTGTGTTGTAAGGTATACTAAGTTCATTGTCTTACAAAATTTTTCATTTGTATATTAAGTTGACATTATTTGTATATGTATCAAACCTGCTTTTACATTCTTCTGGTATTTTTGGTCCTCTCTGCCAACAGAGTGACAGTATTTGTGTTAAGCATAGTATTTCATTCTTTAAAATTATAGTGTTCTCTATATTCTCCACTTTAAGTTATTTTTAAATAAATAAAAACAGGGAGCCTGCTGTGAAGCCCATGAAATGGTAGATTTTTATAAACAGTTATAATAGCAGTAATATTGAAAATAGTTGTCATCTCTTTCTGAGAAAAATACTGAAGGCTGGTATATTGTCTCAGAAGGATTAGTTCAAATACAGAAAATAGATTGTGATTATAATTTGTTTTAGTGAGGTCACCTTGCTATATACTTGGAATCTTCCCTGGGGGGTGATGGTGGGGGGAACAGCTCATGCATTATCCATTTTGGGTAAGAGATATATACACAAATTATGGAAATGAGCTAGTGGGTTTGTCAAGAGAAAACCAATTATTTGAATACTGGGTTGAATGGAAAATGAAATACATAATTTTCCATATATTAAATTGAATAGAAATGGGAGACGTATGTCTGAAGGGTTGTGTTTTGTTTTTGTTATTTTTTACATGTTGACTGTATTGTGTGTTCTCAGTTGCCCGTAACCTGACAGGAAGGGAAAACGTCAGTAGAAATAGTTATTTTATATTTTGGATATCTGGAAAGCAACATTAGAATTTTAAATGTTGTGTACTTTATTCACACCCCATCGAAAAGGACTGGGGTCCACTTCACAGAGGCAGAGAAGACAAAGACCATTTATTATCTTTCCCCAGGAATTAACAATATACAGAGTATAGTCCCCAAGACCTCTATGGATTTATTCTCCTCTCACAACAAATGTACACAAGACTCCTTCTACCAAGAGGGCCTCTAAATTGGACCATGCACGGTGGAAAAAAAATGTCACCCCTTACAATATTGCACTGAATACAGAATAAATACTCACAAAACTTTAAAAGCTCAGTGAAAGCTTTGGTGAAAGCTTTTCACATCCGATTTTGGTGACCGCGTTCACACTCTGTAAGGTAAAGACATGCTTCAGTGCCTCCCTCCACCCTCCACTGAAGGTGAGGTTTACTTCATTCTACCTTTTGAAATTGTGATGAAGAGGCAGGACGCGGCCATCTTGCTGCTTTGCCCCGAGTGCACCGTATGGGAGTAAAGCTCCCGGGAGCCAGAGCGGGAGACGCAACTGTCTCACAGGGACATGCTTCTGGACATGCCTCTTGGGGGGACGTCAAGGTGCCTCTGCTGTCTGCCACCAGGGGATTCCATGACAGAGGCAGCCGCAGGAGATCCGAATGCCCTTTTTGTCATTTTAGCTACGTGATTTTACAAAGTTACTGCTGACCTTAACACAGATGCCGTTCAGGGATTTGTTTCTGTGAAACTTCTCAGCAGCTGGATGGCACAGTTCCTGAATAATGTCGCTGCTCTTGAGCAAGATAAGTACAACTGCATCAGGAGAACCATTTATCCATCACTGGTGGTGGTACAATTCTCACATTAACTTAGAAATAACTCTTTGGAAGAGTCACAGTGTTTTGCTCATATTAGTGTATCAACTCCCTGTAAAAATAGGGGGAAAATTATTTCCTGTTCAGAACTTATAAGCATCTAGTTCTGGGTGATGAATACAGCAGTCCTTTGTTGATAACTCCCTGGAAAAATTAAGCGAATAATGGACATCCTTAGAATTGTCTTGTTTCGTGGTACATTTGTAACTAAAAGCCTCTTCTTTAAGTAATGATGGTGGTTTCATGGAAGAAAGTCACGCTATTTCTGGTCACCCAAAGAAATAAGAAATGGGAAATATGCATATAGATCTACATACCCAAGGTTCTAAGTTCTAAATTTGCCTAAATATGTGGTTCTGTGCTTTCTATGGGTATAGACTTTCTTTTTAATTACTTTCAAAAGGTATGAAATAATTATACTTAAAATTTACTAGAACTATCTTTTATTTTTATTTATTTATTTATTTATTTATTTATTTATTTATTTATTTATTTGACAGAGAGCACAAGCAGGGGGAGCAGCAGAGGGAGAAGCAGGCTCCCCGCGGAGCAGAGAGCCCGACACAGGGCTCGATCCCGGGACCCTGGGATCATGACCTGAGCCAAAGGCAGACACATAAACTACTGACCCACCCAGGCCCCCCTAGAACTATCTTTTAAATGATCAGATAGGTTTACTTTCTAACTTGCTTTTATGATTATTAGTCCTGTATTTATATTTCAGGAGTTAATGCAGAGCCATTAAACTGTAAGGACATTAACAAATGTGTGTAAATAAATAGAGAACTTTCTACATTCTGTCACCTTATTTTCTATAATATAGTAAATATGCTTTGAATATTTTATCTCTCTGAATATTTTATTATCTTTGAATATTTTATTTATGTTTGCTTGCAGGACAGAGGTCAAAGCAATCTCAATTCTATTTTGAGCATTTTATTTTGTTATTCATATGTTTTAATTTTTAGAAAACAAAGCACTGTTTCCATCCAGAGATTTTTAATTGAGTGGTCATAGATGCACATTTTAGCATTTCACATCTTTAGACCATAAACCCCATAAAGTCACGCCTGTCTTGTGCATTATCATATCACCATGGATCAGCACAGTGCTGGGAGCATAGTCATTGCTCTCAAGAATTTATACAGTGAATTGTATAATTCATGGCTCAGTCATTAAGCATCTGCCTTCGGCTCAGGTCATGATCCCAGGGTGTTGGGATCGAGCCCCATGTCCGGCTCCTGGCTCGGTGGGGAGCCTGCTTCTCCCTCTGCCTTTGCCTCTCCCCCTGTTCATGCACTCTCTCTCTCTCTCTCTCTGTGTCTCAAATGAATAAATAAAATCTTTAAAAAAAAATTTATACAGTGATTGAATGAATGAGCCATATTGCTAATTTGCCTAAAACAATGAGTGGAGGGCGTTTATGGATAGCAGTTTAGTTATTATGTTCCTATCAGTCAAGAAGAAAGTATGAGTGCAAATCAACAGTATTAGTTATTCATGGATTTGTTCCTAAATTGACCATTCATTATTTTCCTGGTTTAAATTTGCACAATTTATTTTAAAGCTCTCAGTCAGTAATAATCAGTACTTAAATTATTCATACTCACGAATAGAAATTAGAGGTTTGTTCAGTCTACAGTTCTTGCTATGCTAAAATGTTTTTGTTATCTTTTAAGTACATACAGGCAATGAAGAAATTAAGTAAGCTGATGCCGTTTCAGGAGCTAATATTTGTAAATACGCAGACTATTGCCTGGAACATAATGCTTGCTCTGTTAAGAGTTTGCTATGTAAATAAGTAACCATTGCTCCTGGTAAACAATGAAAATAATCTTCAACAATATTAGTACTGCCTAAACAGTCAAATCTTAAATATGACTAAATTAGTCCTGGGAAAAATCATCGAATATTAGAACTGAAAAGGTTATTCTAGAGGTCATCTGCTTGACTCACATCTTTTTAGATGAGAAAAACCACAGGGTGCAACAGGAGACTCAATTCCTAGCATTAGAACCTGGGCATCCCGACTTCAGGGTAGCCATTTCAATGACTAGGATGCCATACTTTCAAGTCTAAAATTGGCCCTGGATGTGAATTCGACCTCACTTTTATAGTGCTTTGGGTGTGATTATGCTTCTGGAAAAGAAAGACATATTTCAGTGCCATCACATAGCAGCTTGGGGTACATCACTGGTATGATTTTAATTATTTTGAGGGTTGCAGTAAATGTAAATCAGCCAAACCTTTATATCTATTCCTTGTTACGGTAACTTATACCCAAGTGGGTTCAATAAATATTGACTGACAAGATGACCAGTAAAGTAAGTAGTCCTAATGTCATAATAAGGAAGAGGAGGGTGATGGGTCTTTGTGTGTGTGTGTGTTGGGGCGGGGGTATGGATGTGAGCTGTCTCAGTGCTCTGGAACTTTGCTAGCTCGGACATCTTAATCCAAGAGGTCCTAACAACAGGAAGGATCTCTGTGGGCCCTCTGGATACTCTTTGTGGAAATGATCTACGTGCAAAAAAGAGTTGGGAACACCTGTGTCTTGACAGTTGCTCTGAGACCGAGTCCCTCACTTGCATCTGTGAGCCACTGACCGCTGATCACAGTGACATCACTAACAACCTGAATTATCTTTGACCCAGAGACCTAGGGGTCAAAGGTCTCTTGGTCCATTATTCAGTTTCCAGAGTGGCAGTTCAATTTGCATTAGGAGGTTTGTTTATATTTATTTATTTAACTTGTTTGGAGGGGCGGAGGGAAGGAGGAGGAATGAGAGATGTACTTGCTACTGTTTCCCTCTTAGAGGATTGGTATTTAGTCCCGACCTTTATCTGTAGGATTTGGGCAGCCCTCTAAAAGAAAGGAAGGTCCCAAAGACCTAACACCTTGTGTTTTTCACCTGGGCCTCACGTAGTGTCCTCAGAGTTACTGGGAACTGTCATCAAGCCAGAGCCTCACGAAAAATGATACTCTACAGGTTGCAGCAGGGAGGAGCTCTGCCTTGGGCCTTTGAGGCTGGTAGAAACTCACAGTTTGCTGATTCATAGTCTCCCTTTAATGAGGGACTTAAATAGTAGCTTCGCCTTTTGGTGAAGATCAAGTGGAGAAAGGGACCAAAGAGTTCATCCGGAACCTCTCCCAGGAACTGGGAGGTCAGACATCTGCTGATTCCCAGCCAGTGATGGATTGAAAGGCTCTTCTGGGTTGTAACTAGGAAGTACCCCTGGGCCAGAGCTAGGAGCACTGGAGGTGAGAGCCTGGCTTCCTTGTGTGTGTGTTCCAGCCTCTAACACTGTATAGTAAGCATTCACCTCCTGAGAGGAAGAGGGAGGCAGGAGCTACGGTGGAGGAGTACCAGTATGCTCGCATGGAAAGGGCACTGTTCAGGCAGGCAGGCCGGCCGTGGAGAAGGGAGCACTAAGTTCACATGGTTGGGGACATCATTTAAAATGGCTGGGCCTTTCGGCTCAGGTCATGATCCCAGGGTCCTGGAATCGAGCCCCACGTTGGGCTCCCTGCTCCTCGGGGAGTCTGCTTCTCCCTCTGCCTCTGCAGCTCCCCCTGCTTGTGCTCTCTCACTCTCTTTCTGTCAAATAAATAAATAAACAAAAATCTTTAAAAAGGGTGGGCTTGTATCCTTGTCTGATAATTAAGAAGGTAGATTTAGATGAGGTGTAAAAAATTTAGGTGTGAAAGAAAACCAAAGTCTGTATTTTATTAAGTCAGTGGTCTCTACAAGGCTGTCCTACAAAATCATACCTCCTGGTATGATTTTACTCAGAGGACTTAGTAGTGAATACTTTTTCGGAAATCCTAAGGTATTTGAAAAAATAATAGCCTTGTAAGGTCTAGGCAAGTAACAAATTGGTTTTATGTAGCCAACAGTTTATCTTCTATAGAATTTTTGATGGGTCAGCTAGTAATGTGGTTAATTTATCTGGCAAACACTGGGATTTGTTTAGGTATGTGATTATTTAGGGAAAATATAGAACATGATAAATATATTAATTGCTAGTACAGAAGCTATGAGTATAATTCATATAAGAATATGAATTCTTAATTGAAACTGGGTGCTGGCTGTGAATGTGATATCTCAGATACTCCTAATGCAGTGGTTCCTTAAAAGCATATGGTACATAGTTAGGGTATTTAACATGTACTGAGGACCTGAAGTGTGTGAAGCAGTAAAAACAAAAACAAAAAACTAGACACAGCCTTTTTTAAAAAAAATTTATTTATTTATTTGAGAGAGAGCGTGTGTGCATGGGCATATGGGGAGGGGCAGAGGGAGAGGATGTCCAGCACATTCCCTGCTGAGCATGGAGACCTACTCAGCTCAATGCCTCCAACCCTGAGATATGATCTGAGCTAAAATCAAGAGTCGGATGCTCAACTGACTGAGCCACCCAGGCGCCCCAAACTAGACACAGCTTTTGAGAAATTCTTGGCATATTTGCTTTAAAAAATTATAAAATTGTATACTTTTTTTTCCAGTGGCTTATGTTTTTCAAATTAAGTTTTGGCTTTTCTCCACTACTGATTTCTATATAAGATACTCCTTTTACTTTCTACAGGCTACAGGCTCTCTCTATTTTCCAGAGATGCTATTCTACACTAACATTCTCAAGAAGTGTCTTTTAACCCTGTTGATCACCTTAACAGAAAGATCATAATACTAAGTTAATTTATCAGACCATGTTTTTTTTTCTGTGTAGTTAGCCAGAATTTTTATCAAGCTATTAATTGAAAGGATACCTCTTAAAATTTCCATTACTAAGACTCCCAAGTGTATCTATTCTCCTCTTAATAAAGCAAGTATTTACTAGAAAAGTAGCAGACTGCTTTTTAAATGAAGTGGATTAAGCTGCCGTGATTGTTACTGTGATCCTGTATGGTAAGTCATTTTGATTGCCTTTTTAACATCAAAATCACTGAGGCCCAAGCATGGAGACATGCAGTACTTTCTGCCATTTCACAATCTTCAGTAAAGTTTTATCAATAAGATATAAAGTACAAGTAAAAAATCTGAGAAGTACATGAAGGAACTTTATTTCTCAAAAACTTAACTCAAAAGAAGAAATAGCAGGCAGGCACCAGGTGCTTCATCAGTGGCCTCGAGATACATTTAAGTGTATCATCTAGAGCTTCATTTATTACCAGGAAAGAATCAATTCCACTTATTCTTCTCTTTTTCTGTGGCACAGCTCCAGGAAGGTATTTTAATTGATTGGTGGGAAGATTTTAACACAGACAAAACTGATAAGCCAAGCACCCATTATTTCTAGTACAGTGGCTTTACCACATTATTGGATAATAAAGCTAAAAGCTGCCAAATGTTTCAGAATTATTTTCAGAAATTTACATCCTCTTTATTCCCATTACCTTGAGAAAGAGTTCAGAGAAAGGTCTTGGTCAGCATGCAATTATAGTATTAGATAAAATATACAGTTTGCTCTGAAACCAAGATGCAGCTAGTTGTCTGTACTTTAATCAATCAAGAACCACTGAGAAGTTAGTTGTCACTTTAAGTGCCACTCCTTTGAAGATAATCTGCTTTCTTCTCTGGATGTTTTTAAGATGTTCTCTCTCTCTCTTTTGTTCTTTTCCAGTTTCACTATGAGGTACTTAGGTATGGATTCGTTTTTATCCTGCTCAGGATTCATTGGGCTTCCTGAACCCACGCATTTGCTTTATTCTGGGACATCCTCACCCATATCTTTTCAAGGACGCCCTCTACCCACTTCCTTCCCTCCTGGCACTTTTATACTTAAAAGTGTGTTGGAACTTCTCCCACTCATGACCCAGTTTTGTTTTCCTCTCTTTCTCGGACTTCCCAACATTTGTCTCCCTCTGCTGTTGTTTCTTCTCATCTGTCTTCTGCTTCATTACTGTCCCTTCTGCTGTGGACACTGCTATGAAGACTGTCCATGAAGCTTTTCATTTTAGTTCTTTTGTTTTATTTCTAGCTATTTGATTTGGTCCCTTTTCAAATCTTCTCTGCTGCATTTTATATTTTCCTGGTCCCTAAAGATAATTTCAAGTTTGTTATGTATTTCTTTTAGCAGAGTAAGCATACTTGTTTCATAATTTATGTGTGGGGATTTCAGTATATACTGGTTCTCACTCAATGCCTTGTTCCTTTCTGTGCTTGGTTGTCTCTAACTCTGTGCTTTTCTTGCTCAGGAAAAGTGATCTATGGTATTTCTCAAGGCATAGGATGAAACAGTATGCATACTTGCTAAGAAGGTTTGTGTCTGTTCCTGCTGGATGCCTGGGACCCTACCAAGTTCATGGCCTGAGTTCCAAGGCCTGTCACTCTGCTTATGTGGTCTTCAAGAACCTGTCTTTAGATTCGGCTTTCCCCTTGAGCTTCACTCAGCGTCAAGATAATGTCCCTTAGTTCTCGGGGTGGGGGAGGGGTTGTAGGTATTGGGGGGTAGATTTTGGGGGGAGTTCTCTATAAGTATAGCTCTTTGGAGTCTCAGTTAGTAAGAAGAGGGTCTACCATAAGATTCTCCACTTTGGGCAGGCCGTGGGGCCTTGACTGCCATTCACTTCCTCAAGATGGACAAATGTTCTTAAAGAAAATGGGGTTGTATTGTCCAGGTATTTTGCTTGTATTTCTGGATTCAAGATCTTCCTCAGAATTTGTTCTGAAAGTTCCCTATTTTGTCAAGCTGTTTGAAGATAATGTTTATTACAATTAACTCACCATTTTTAATTGTTTGCAGTAGAGGGTTATTTTGAAAAACTTACTCTCCATTCCCTCCAAGAGAATGGGAAGAGAAGTCATTAACCTCAGGGCAATATTAATGCCTCCCAGGAGATGTGTTGACCTGAAGAGTACTCAGGTTAGGGATTTTCAGAAGGGAACATTTTGAGGATGAATTGACTGGTTTTGTTTACCTTTAGGAGCCAAGCAAGCTTATATCTGGTTAATTTTGAGTTAAGGAAATCTCTAAAGAAATGCCTCAAGTGGAGGTAGGAATGGACTTCATGAACCAAAAGGTCGGTGGGTCAGTCCTGAAAATTTCAATGGAATAAGGTTAATGTGGCTCAACATATAATCAAACAAGGGATAAATCTCACTGAATGTAGTTGCTATGGTTATTACCAATTTTACAAGAGAAGGGGCAAGACTTTGCCAATGCAAGGATCAGATTTTTTTTTTTTTTTAAAGATTTTATTTATTTGAGACAGAGAGAATGAGAGAGACAGAGAGCACATGAGAGGGGGGAGGGTCAGAGGGAAAAGCAGGCTCCCTGCCGAGCAGGGAGCCCGATGCGGGACTCGATCCCGGGACTCCAGGATCATGACCTGAGCCGAAGGCAGTCACTTAACCAACTGAGCCACCCAGGCGCCCTGCAAGGATCAGATTTTAAAAACACACACACACACAAAAAACAACTTTCTGGTATGGTATCCAGAAGAACGATGAAAAGTAGGTGACTTGACCAAGGTCCCAGAATAAAGGCCACCCATTGTCTCTGTAGTTGGGCCTGAAAGCTTCTGCCTTGCCTGGGACTTAAAACCTTCATGTGTCCTTTATCACCCCCGCCC
>NC_138370.1:24835606-24844740 GCF_054177405.1 Leptonychotes weddellii
TCCTCTTGAATCGGCAACGTGTGCTGTCACGCCCTGTTCAAGTTCTAGGCAGAAAGTAGATGTGACGTTTATGAAGGGAACATGGGGAAGAACAGCTGCAGGACGCGGGCAAGTGACTGGATTCTGGTAATCATATTTGGCAGGTCAAGGGTGAGATTTAGCCTGACGAGCTTTGGACTATACCTTGGACTAGCGGAGTAGTGTGAAAATCAGCTCCAGGTGTTTCCGTTATTCTTAATGCCGAAGTATTAATGCACACAATAATGTGTTTTAGGATATGAAGGGTAAGGGATTGGTCACTAACTGCTTGAGAATCACCTATTTGTAACAGCCTGTTCTCTCTTGACAGTTAGTTGCTCCTGCCTGGTTAAAATATGCCGTAAATTTCCAGTGCTTGTTTCAATAGTTTAACTTTCCTCCATGCTAACTCAGATGAACCTCTTTGAGCTTTTTATGCTTTATGCTGCAGAATTTGGACTTTGCATTGGCATATCCATAAGTTCTAAGTTAAATTTTAGATGAAGAAGTTTGAAATCATGATGCTTATTTAAGAAATCGCAAGCATTACCAAATGACAAGTGATAGAACGATGCTTTAGAAATAGGTCCAAGTACTAAATATGGAAGTTCAAGCACCACGAGACATTTCATATGAGATGCTTCTGACGGTTGGAATGATGGTTTGGGACTTTGTAAGTCAGGATCGAAAAGAGATGAAGGGTAATTGACAGGGCCATTTAAGACAGGTGTTTCCTTATGACTTTTGCTTATTTTTTCTTAAGTCAGTGCTATAGAATTTTCAGGGGTTACTTTTTGAAATTTCTCCTGCCTGGCAAAGTTGGTTGAAGCTCAATCTAGATATTAACTTCATGTAGTGTGTAGGAGGAAGCAATTCTTAATCCATATAGGGGTTAGGAACCATTCTTTACCTTGATTACT
This sequence comes from Leptonychotes weddellii, assembly GCF_054177405.1. Classification (NCBI taxonomy): domain Eukaryota; kingdom Metazoa; phylum Chordata; class Mammalia; order Carnivora; family Phocidae; genus Leptonychotes; species Leptonychotes weddellii. Next base: position 24,836,545 of record NC_138370.1, read on the forward strand.
AAAGGATAGTTACATCTTTCTTTGACATGTAATTGTTGCATTTGGGGGTGTCTGCAAGTGCCCCGTGACTGCCATCTAGATCTTTCCCATCATTGCCATCCTTCAGTTTCTCCTTACCCCCGCCCAGACACAAAATCAAGGGAGGACATGCTTTGCTAAACTTTGTAATCGTCTCTGGAGAATGCCCTGTTGGGGCAGCTTCCAGTCTTTCAGAGAGTTTTTTTTCTGGGAATGTATTTCTCTCTGGACAAAAGCCTGCTTACAAGTTAGAGTGAAATTGACAGAGTGTGTCTTACACAACTGTACTTATTTAAGCCTGTGCCTTGTATATAATTAGAGCTCAGTAAATATCAAACATAACGATGGATTGCCTAGTTGAATAAACTATGTGGATAAAGCTGGAGTTGTAAAGAGAAGTGACCTCCAGTTCTTCCTGCTACCACACCCCTCCCCGAGCCAGCCTGTGTACCAGGTCCTCTCCATGACATCTCCAAAACACTTTTCAAGGAAGACCTCTGCTCTTCAGCCTCACTGCTTCTAACGTGGTGCTTGCTTGGCTTATTAAAAATTGGCTCATTCCCTCCAGCATTTCCTTCTGTCCCATCCCCACATCGAGTTTGTTCTCTGCTACTGGGAGAGTTAACTGTTTAAAAGTCGAATTGGACCATGACAGCCCTTTGCTTGAAAATCATTCTCACGTCCCTTTACCTCCAGATTGAAGTTCACCTTTTTAAGGATGGCACTGCAGGGCCCCTCAAATCATGATTGTCCCCCAGGCATTTTCAGGCTTTTCCCCTGTTCCTCTTTCCCTCCAACCACACACTTGTGCTTCAGCCACGTGGCCCTCGCTGTGCCTCCAACAGCAGTGTGGGCTCATAGTTCTGTGCCTGTGATCATGCGGTTGCCTCTGCCTGGAAGGTCCTCCTCCCACTCTCTACCTCTCCGGTTCTTCCTTTTTCTTAAAATTCAACGGATGTCCCTTCCCTTCAGAACCTCTCTAGATTTCTGCACAGTTCTGTCTTCTCTTGAGCTTCCATGGCGCCCTCTCCTCTATGCCTCTATCATGATGCGTTTGGCTTATTGTAAGTTTTTAAAAAATGTATTCCCTCCTCCCTCTCCCGATGAGGAGATCTTTAAGTATCCAAACACAGTATCAGCATGCACAAGGCTCCCCATAAACGTTGAAAGAATGAGAGTATCTAAGTGATGGCTACTTTATGGAACCCACGGCCCGCATCTTCCCTAGAAGTTAGCCCTGACAGTTGCGGTCCAATCTGTTGACATTTATCACCTCTTGTTCATATGCCAGTAATATATTCAAAGTAAGATCTACATAAAGGTCATCTGAAAAGCCCCTCTCGATCTGCAGAATGCAAGATTTCTCCTGGTAAGGAAATTGAGGTCAAATAGAATTCTTGGCCTGGGCATTTATGTTTGAGTTTTGGTCAGAGGAATAGCCTTCAGTCTTTAGGCATTATCCTCACTCTTCTATTGTTTTAGGAAGTGAAGACTAGCTGTCATTATTCTGTTAGTAATCTTATGTATTTTTAGTGTCCGTTTTTTTTCTTTTTTAAGATTTTATTTTGAGAGAGAGAGAGTGAGAGCATGGTGGGGGGGAAGGGCAGAGGCAGAGGGAGAAGCGGGGAGCCCGATGCGGGGCTCGATGCCAGGACCCTAGGATCATGACCTGAGCTGAAAGCAGACACTTAACCAACTGAGCCACCCAGGCGCCCCCGCTGTTGTTCTTCTCTCTCTGGATGTAGGAGACCCAGCGCGGTCTGCCGAGCTGCAGCGGCATCACCTGGAAACTTGATGGCAATGCAGATCCTCTGGCCTCACTCCAGACCTCCTGAATCAGAAACTCCTGGGGTGGGGGCTAGGAATCTGTATTTTTAACAAGCCCTTTGGGTGATTCTGATGCTTAGGGATCCTGCTTACGGAAACCCTGTTCAATATAAAAGTTTGCAGGAATGAATAACTCAGAAGGGTTTTTGGAAAATAACACCTATGTCTAGAGACTGCTATGATTATTTTGTTTCATCAAATGGGTCCGAACAAATTGTCATGTGCAGGCGATGTCTTGTTAGTACAGGGAATTAAAAAAAAAAAAAAAGATAAATACGCACATGAGTAATCCATCCAAGAGCTATGTGACCCAGAGTCAGAGATGAAAATTCTTGACAAGGAAAAAAAGCCAAGCCTTTTTCAGTACCCAAGGAAGTAATAAAATTATATGTAAAGACCAAGATGTGCTTTAAGTGTGTATGTGCATATGTGTGCGTGTGTGTGCATGCGTGTGTTTTTCACACCCATGTACTTTAGCAATACTGTGGTTAAAGGAATAGCAAGTCAAGAGTGCCTCAGTAGGAAATGATAATCTTATTATTTGTTTTATTTTCTGTTTTCCCCTTTGAAAAGGAAAACCTTTTGCAGAAGACTCATCATGTTCAGTGTCTGTCAGAAAAAATTGTATGAAAACTGTCATTATTGCCAATAAAGCACTTACCCTTCCTTTTCTCATTTACTCTTTGATAGTATAGTTTTCAGGTGCATTTTTTTGACTTTTTTTTTCATAAATCATCATGAAGACAAGCTTGTGTCAAATCACTGGTTTATTACAGGAAGTTTTTTGTGTGTTGCTTTGTTCAACAAATAATTATTAAGCACTTAATATGTCCCTTGCATTGTGCTTTATGCTGGAAATGAACAATGAGGATAGACATGATTCTTACTGTGCAGAATCAGTGATTTATGTTCTAATGATGCTATGAGTGCTCTTTAACAAAACCCTTAGTTTTCTACATAAACTCCAAGAATAGTAGGCCTTGCCTTTAAACTTTTTTTTGTTACCCACTCCTTGAACTTCATTCAGCTCATCAGAAAAAACTTACAGAGGGATTTCTATATGTTTGTTTTTATTCTAGTCTATTAAGCATTTTAAGATTGAATACATCTCAACCAGAATATTTTCAAATACAACATCATTGCTCATTATTTTTCAGTTACCCTAAGAATTAGTCCAAAAGCCCTGGCTAATCAACCCTTATTTTGAAAGAAAGCTTTCTTTAAGATCACATACATAATTGAATTATTGATGATTTTGGATCTTTCAGTAATCAATGATAAGGTAGTTATGCTAATTATGTATTATAAGGTATTGGTAATGGACAGGAGTGCATGTGATTGGTATCAATGTGCATTGAATTCGTCATACCTGGAAAGTTAATCTTTGAACCAAATCCCTAAGAAGGACTTTTGTTATTGCTTATTGCATGTGAGAGAAGAGTATAATTTATAAGTGAATGTATGGGCATTGCATATATAGATGTACATGTGACCCATGCCTGGTTAGGTACTGGAAAAACCTATGGTGGGTAAGTTAGGTCAAGAGGACTGAAGGTAGGAGGTAGGAGTGAACTTGTCATAGCCTTTCTAAATATTTTTATAGATAATAAAATAAAACAATAAAGACAGTGCTCCTAATTAAAGATACAGCAGTGGCATCTGTTAGTAATAATAATGGATGCTGGGCTCTATTATTAATTTCTAATTAGCATCCCTTACAAGAAGTATTTTAGGATCTTGGTTCCTTTACAGTTTAAGATGCCTATAAATTCATTTTGCTGTGTACCACCCCCACACTTAAGGTCCGCCTTCTATCCAAATTGTCAATGCCATCATGATTTTATAGCAGGGGTGAGGAGGTGTAGACTTTCAGGTTCTATCTTCAAGGTTCTGATTGTGTCTTCTTCTTGCTTGGGCCCTGCCTCCGTGTCTCCCCACCTACTCTGTCCAGCCTTTGTGAAAGAGTCTTAGATTCCTTTGCTTTCACGCAAGCCAGCAGAGTTACTCAGAAGGGTTAGGTAGAAATAAATTCTATAGTAATACAATCTAGTAATACAACTCACAGCTATATAATTATACATATGCAGTAACCATATATGTCTTTTTAAAATCACAAATATACAGGTGGCCATAAAAATGGATACTAAGCTGGAATTCAGTCCCTCAACTATTTGATTCCAAACCCCATGCAATTTTTATATGTAGTTCATTACTACTAACCCTTTTTCTTTATGTTCATATTTATCTTCTATCTTCTCTGTATTCTTATGTTGCCTGAATTTGAAAATTTGTCTTCTGACTTCTTAAAATATTTCATTCCAGTTGACTTCTATAATTCTCATTTCCCCCTTTAAAGAAACAATTGCAACACATTTTAGAAATATTTACATGTGTCGCACTTCCTGAGTCCCTCTAAAATGTATTCTCCTCAGCTTCTCTCAATTTTTAGTTTTAAAGTCACTTACCTTTTTCCTGCTAATCCCCATTAAGAAAACTGAGCATAATTTTGTAAACAATGTAAATCATCACAGAGCCTTCCAGGAACAAATTGGACAAAATGTCTCTCCCAATACAGCATAACAAGGTACAGAATTAATTGTCTCCTAATATTGTTACTGCCCAGCTTTGATTCATTAAGCTGGAAGTTCATTCTGTCTAAAATAATAATCCATTGTCACAGTTACAATCCTGAAATAGTTCCTGCTTCACAACAGTGCATTCTTCCCACTTATATTTACATCTCATCCCAGTCGTCTCGACTATGGTTGGAAATCATTGTCAGCCATTAGGAGCCTGCCTGCCATCCACCTTTCCCGAATGCCATTTAAAAGGATAGAAGACTTTATAAATTACTAATCCAGTAATATCAGAATCTTCCTCTGTTGGGTGATGCTGTTGTTCAGGTTCCGGATGGGTGAGACATTTCATGATTATGTCTGTTTTTTTATTCTATAGGCCTCATTTCTTTTTTCTGGTAACCACCCTCACCCAGGGGCTTTCTATCAGTCAGGGTTTCCATGAATCAGCCCTCCTCTTTTTCTAGGTAGGAACTCATCATCAACTAAAATTATACACACCAAAAAACATATAGCAAATCAAGTATGAATTCACAAACTCATAACAAATTTGTTTTCTTACCTTGGGGTTGATCTTCCCACCAGCCTTTTTTTATCTGTATATCCTATATATAAGATAAGATCCTATATAGAAAATATATATCTATATTTTTTGCCCAAACTAGGTAATGTTAGCATTCATCAGAGGCATGTCATAACCTCCTCTGCTTGTCTGGATCGGGAGCTAGTTGCCTTTTCATTCACAGATAATATTTTGGACATTCTACTCTGTATACTCAGTTCATTCTTAGACCTCAAAATATAGATTCTACATGACTTATTCCCATTCTACAATCTGTCCTCACAAAACCATCCAATTCTAATTACTAGATGAAATTCTGTAGATACTTTATGATGATGTGTTGATGCTCTGTAACAGGAGTCTGCAAACATTTCTGTAAAGAGTCAACTCTGCAGTTCAGTATGAAAGCAACCGTAGACAATTCATAAACAAATGAATATGACTGTGTTCCAATAAAACTTATAAAAACAGATGGCGGGCCGGGTTTGGCCGGAGGGCCATTATTTTAGCTCCCTCTGCTCTACAATATCCCTTGAAGAGTTATTATCCTCTCAGTATCCTGCATAAAATTTATGTTCTTGCTACTGCTGTAACAGTTCTTATTCTAGTTTTCCTTAGCTGGCATTGCGTATGTTCACCAGTTCAGTTCTTTCTTTTTACGAAAAATCTGGGTTCTCAGAGCGTTTTCATCAGGCCTTCAAAAGATCTTTGGGGAACAGAAGTGAGCCTACAGATCTACAGCCGAATGTAGAATAAAGCTACGTAGCAGATTATAAATCCTTTTCCTGGATCCCCACCCAGGATTACAGCTTCTTCTCACTCCAGCGTCTAATCCTTCCCCATGTTTACAATCGACCTTTGTCTGAGTGTCCATACTGCTTGGACCTGCCTCTCTGGCATCAACATCCGTAATGGACATTGTCATCCTTCACGAAGACCGTTCTTTTCTGGCCACTTCCCCCTTTTCTAGGATGAGTGTTTTACTTCAGTTGGTGCTTAATTGCCCTTGTGGTTGGCCTACTTCTTCTTTCCCCTCTTCCCTACTTTTGTTATTGCTTTATAGTTCACTAGTTTCTAGTTCATTGGCTCTGCTTATTGCCCAATTTCTACTTCAGAATTTCCCTTCCAGGAAAGCTTGGGGATGGAGGTGGGGGTGGGGTGGTAGTAAAATCGAGGTGAATTTTTTTGTGGACTGCATATAGGTCATGTGTAGACGAGAAATTTAAATTTTAGATTTGCTCACCTGAATGGCTGTTTGTTCCATTTTTCAAAATAAGCAACACCAAAAAAGGTCTAAAATCTCAAAGGAAAGATCTAAGCTGAAGATACTTATATCCACACAAGTATTAATGCTCATGGTTGCCTAGCAGAGAAGTAGAACGTGGGAAAAGATTCAGAGGTAAGTGTTCTTGTAAAGATTAAATGGTGACATGAGGTAGGGCTTGATTGCTCTAATGAAGGTGAAACTAGGTCTAAGGATGAGAAGTTCTTACATTTTTTATAGTTTTCAAGTACCACTTGTAGATCTAGCCTACAAATCTGGGGGCTGACATACTCATCTTAGAGGAAGCACAGATTTAAAGTTCTTTCTCTTACATAGCTTCAAGGATTAGGGAAAAAGTATTTCTAAGCAACCTCCCTATGAACTCTCCAAGATAAATGTGTTCTTGATTAATGCAATATACTTTAGATGAATTGTTTAAATATTATGAAATTACTATGCCCTTGCATAGAGAACAGTCTGCCTGTCATAACACATAAAGATGCATGCAGGTGTCTAGTTCAGGAGAAATTTTTTGGAACATCTGATTATCTTCTTTTCTTAAAAAGGTATTTTTTTTAGACCCAGCACTGCCTCCTAGCTAACTATTATTTTGGATACGAAGGGTTAGAATTCAAAACCGTGTAGGTAACAAAGCAGATGCCACCACTTCTCATAAGAATGTAAAAATTCTTGTAATTTACATATGTCTCTTTCTGTGAGATTTCTGATTTTCCCAAAGAGAAATTAAATTTTATTTCTTTTTAATTTACCTAGCACCGTAAGCATTCAAATATATATATATATATATTTATTTATTTATTTGTACATATTTATGTATATATTTATTTACTAGAAAGACTTAATGGAGTGGGCATTAACATTTTGTAAATCCTGAACAACTTTTGGAGGGAACGGCACCCCAAGAGCATTTGTGATATTTCTGAAAATGTTGTGCCGAGACCACCTGTATCAGAATCATCTGGGATGCTTTTTGGAAGAGCACATTTATAGGCTTGTTTGTGGCTCTAGTGCTTTAGAGTCTTTAATAAGGTCTGTGACTATTTCATGTTCATTTTGGTAAACTCGCCCCAGTGACATATGTACACAAGCTTTGAGAACCTCTGGCCTGGGGCTGGGAGCCTGCAGGACCATTGACAGATCCCTGTTCTGTTTGCATATTATTTCTGCTGTGACTCCATGTTTGCATTCCTGGAAAAAAAAAAAAAAACCCGAAACCTTATTTAGCAAAATCACACATTAAAAATAATGGGGCTTCTAGAAAAAGTAGGGCGAGGTGAAGAGGGAAAATTTATGGAGCTGGAAGTAGAACCTCAACAAGAATAATAATGGTCCCGATGAAAACCTGTAGCACTGTGAAAGCTCCAAGAATATTTATTCTCCACAACTTACTTGAATCTTTATACCCTTAAACCTGAGACTGGTCCCTGTTTTGCAAACCTTGGTCCTTGAGCATTCTCTTCTAGCAGAGATCAGTATTAACCTATTCGTCAATTTTTTTAAAGATCGGCACATGCCATCATTCTAGCACTTCTTACAAAAACGGGGAAATATTTTTGAAGCTTTTTCATCTGTATCATCTTCTCCAGATAGCTTTGCAGAGTGGAAAATGTAGCAGTTCTTGAAGCCACTAAACTGGCCATGACTTTCAGTGCACGTCTGTAGAATATCAGCTTTCTTTTCATGAGATTTTCATGTATTACTCAAGCTGTCTTGTCCCTTAAAAGAAGAAAACTTGTCCCTTAGTACTTCAAATCATTAGTACGCTGATATTGTGCCCTTACTTAGGAGCTCCTTATTTTTTTTTTATTCTTATGTTAATCCCCATACATTACATCATTAGTTTTAGATGAAGTGTTCCATGATTCATTGTTTGTGCATAACACCCAGTGCTCCATGCAGAATGTGCCCTCCTCAATACCCACCACCAG
>NC_138370.1:24844840-24845523 GCF_054177405.1 Leptonychotes weddellii
CTCCAGCAACCCTCAGTTTGCTTCCTGAGATTAAGAATTCCTCATATCAGTGAGGTCATATGATACATGTCTTTCTCAGATTGACTTATTTCACTCAGCATAATACCCTCCAGTTCCATCCACATCATTGCAAATGGCAAGATTTCATTCCTTTTGATGGCTGCATAATATTCCATTGTCTATATATATACCACATCTTCTTTATCCATTCATGTTGATGGACATCTTGGCTCTTTCCACAGTCTGGCTATTGTGGACATTGCTGCTATAAACATTGGGAAATGCACTATCCTTTTATCTTCATTCCCCAAAAGCTTAACTTTGATACCTAACCAGACAAATGTTTGTTGGTCCCATCAGGAACAAGTTATACATAGATGAGGTTACCAATTAGGTAGTATGATTTTAGGTGGGTCCGGTAAAGGTTGTAGTCCCCAGATATTTCTCTCATCCACTTGGATGCAGCCTGCTCTGTCATTATTAGCATTTCTTTCCTCAGGTTCAGATTTTGATGTTGTTAAGAGTTGCTCCTTCTCTAAGAGATATGCATTTCAAACTGTTAGCAGTTTCATTTCAGTGTGAAAAATTTTTCTGAGAGTAGGTATACCAATAGATCAAGATCCAGAGAACACGAGGAGCTTGAGGTGAAGCCATCACTATATACAGGGCACTGTGTGTGCATG
>NC_138370.1:24846023-24877896 GCF_054177405.1 Leptonychotes weddellii
TGTCTTTCCCTGATCGACTTATTTCGCTCAGCATAATACCCTCCAGTTCCATCCACGTCGTTGCAAATGGCAAGATCTCATTCCTTTTGATGGCTGCATAATATTCCATTGTATATATATACCAAATCTTCTTTAGCCATTCATCTGTCGATGGACATCTTGGCTCTTTCCACAGTTTGGCTATTGTGGACATTGCTGCTATAAACATCAGGGTGCACGTACCCTTTCGGGTCCCTACTTTTGTGTCTTTGGGGTAAATACCCAGTAGTGCAATTGCTGGATCATATGGTAGCTCTATTTTCAACTTTTTGAGGAACCTCCATACTGTTTTCCAGAGTGGCTGCACCAGCTTGTATTCCCACCAACAGTGTAGGATGGTTAGGAGCTCCTTATTACATTAACACATGCTATAGCGGAACCACTATAGAAATTTTGCTTCCTCTGTTTGTTTATTTAGGTTTCCATCTTGGTAATATTCTTAAAGTTTGAGTCCTCGCAGCTACTTTCTAATGATTAAATCAGAGAGATCCACTGCATTGCTGATGGATTTATTATTGCAGAAAATGCTGATAATACAGTTACTTAGGAATAGCCTTCATGACCCGTCTAGAAGCTTGATCTAGGTTAGGTTCTTAAGAGTCATATTTCTGTAACTTAAAACTTGTTTCAGGGTGATCTTTCCCTTTTATAGATAGGTTTGCTGCGTGTTTTTTGTCCCATCCCACAATTTGCCCTGGTGTTATCTAAGATATTTGAGGTATACCAAAGTTATGCAAGAAATAGCTTTCTTTAGAAACAGAAATTGGGTCTTGAACTAAGATACATGATTTCCAAGTAACGGATTTCATCAGACATCAACCCCGAAGTGAATGTGATGTTAATCCCTAAAGTCTTATTTTGAGGATTTTGTTTAAATTTTTATTCATTAAAATGCCTAAATGATTACATAGAATCATTGCATAGAAATCAAGAAGAAAACTATTGCTACTTAAATAGTGAAGTCAGGAGAAATTTTTATTTTGTCACCTTAACTGTCAGATTTAAGCACATTTCTTCCAATTTTTAGATTTGGGTTTTTGAAAGCCTTGGAAAATTGTGTAAAAGGCCTGTCTTCTCTGTTTTTGTATGCTGTTGTCATTGGGATGCTAGTAATCATAAAACATGTTTAAATCTAAAAGTTTGGTCAATGACGCTCTGCTTATAAATTCTTAAAACACAGTGTACAAAAAGGAGAAAAAAGGATCTCCCTGACTCACTTTGGAGCTTAACAGTACTGCAAGATGACCCAACCTCTTCATTTTATGGACAGGGAACAGAGGCCAGAGAGAGAATGGTTGATGGGGCCACCACTGGCTGGAGTCGGTCTCTGGGGCTGAACTTGAGTTCTTGAACTCCTGATGGTTTTTAGTCTCTGTTTCGATCTCTGTGCCTTGGGGTCTCTGATTCCTTTGATGTGGAGCTTTCTCTTGGACCCTGAATAGGAGAATATTAAGGGTGAAATGGTGCATAGCTGGGCTCTACTCACCCTGGTGTACCGACTTTTGTAAATTATATACCATTTCATGAGATAGAGAGTTCCACAGTTTTTAATATTGGAAAATTAACACGATTTCTCTTTGGGAACTGTAATAGTTTTCTACTGCTGCTATAACTAATTACCATGAATGTAGAGGCTTAAAACAACACACATTTATTATCTTAAGAGTTCTATGGGGTAGAATTCGGAGACAGGTCGCACTGGGCTAAAGTTCTGGTGTTGGCAGGGCTGCATTCCCTTCTGGAGGCTCCAGAAGGGAATCCATTTCCTTGGCTTTTCCAACTTCCAGAGGCTGCCTACATTCTTTGGATGGGAGGGAGGGGAGCTTCTGACTTTAAAGCCAGCAACATTCCATCCCCGGCCATTCTTTGACTACAGCAGGGAAAAATTACCTGCTGTTAAGGATTCACATGATTATGTTGGGTGCACTGGATAATACACCATAATCTCCCATTTCAAGGTTCTTACCTCAATCCCACTTGCAAAGTCCCTTTGGCCATGAAAGGCAACATACTCATAGGTCCTAGGGAATAGAATGGAGACATCTTTGGAAGTCATTATTTTGCCCAGGACAGGAATGAATTTGCTTTCCTTGGTCTCAGCTCTAAGTGGGCAGTAATTTTAAAAACTTTATGTTAATTTAGAAAGCTTAATAAATTGCTACAACTAAACAAGGACCTAAATAATGATTTAATAAGAACAGCACCCATATTGTTGCGCTTGCCGTGTGACACACACAGACTGCTAAGTACATTATTGCATCATCTTGTTCCATCCTTTTCACAGCCCTGTGAAGCCCTGTTTAATCTCATTTTACATTTTAGGAGACTGAGGCCTAGAGAATTTTGCTAATTTACCAAAGGTTGCACAACCAGCATATGGCAGAGTAGGATTTGAATTTAGGTCTGTCTGACTCAGGCTTTTCACCAGCTACTTCATGACTTATATTTAGTACTAAAGTGGTAAGAGTATATAACATGATATAATGAAGTATTGCGAATATGATTTATGCGGAGAAAGCCTACCTAGTAGATAGTTGTTTTAATAAGGAAAGTAATCTGTAACAGATGGATATAAGTTTTCAAAATGCCATTTTACCCATTGAGCAATGTCTGGCTGATTAATACCAGTTTGTTGTATATAGATTTAGCGATCAGTTCTCAGAGTCTTAATTTGAATAGAAAAGGCTATATATTGCATGACTGAGTGGAAACGATATAGCTACCTCAGCAATTTTTAGCCTTCTTAGATTGCAAAGATAAAGAATTTATTTCACAGATCATGCTACCACCTAATTGGTTAATAGGTTCTTCCTCTTCCTGCCCCCCACCCCAGGCTGTAAGCTCCGGCGGGGTAGTGATCTTGTTTTTCTTATTCAGGTCTGTACCACTTAAAACAGTGGTACCTATTTAATAGACACACTAACATTTGTTGCACAAATGGAAATCAAGAAGTATCTAAGAGGATAAAGCCAGTTATCTATAAGAACGAGCCAGGATCTGGATATTATCTGTATTCCAGAAGAAGGTATTCAATACACAATAATTCTAATGTGTTTGGTTGAAAAGAGACCATATAATTGGTTAATATAATATGAGTAAGAAAGGTGGTGATAACCTTGATAAAGCCAGTGTTTTTACGTAAATCTTGTGTATTAGAGAGAAACTAGGGGCTCATTTGATATGGAGTATTTAAATCACAGATTTACTTTATTTCTTTATCTATTCAGCAAATACTATTGAACACTATTCTGGTTACTAGGATAACAGATGAATTAAAGAAAAAAAAAAAGCCCCTGCCTTAAAGGAGCCTTCTGTCTTCTTGGTGAAACAAACACCTATAAAGTGCATTGTATTAAAAGGAATAGTAATGGCTTTATGGGAACACAGAAGAGGGACACTTAACTTATTATTCAAAAAATATATAAATTGGGCAAGCCATCTGGAGTGTGTTAGGGGGGGCATAATTTAGCTATATGGAGGAGTTGCAAAGATTGGACAGAGTTCCCATATGCCCCTCATCCAGTGTCGCATTCCCTTGGTATATTGATCAAAACTAAAAATTAACATTGGTATAACACTATTGCGTAACTACCAGCCTTATTCACATTTCACCATCTTGAGTACCCCTTTTCATGCTGAGATGAGATCATGTATGGAAGTGCTTTGTAAACAGTAGGCTAAATGCTAGGTGTACAAGGAATGCCCTCAGACTCTGCCCAGAGTAGGTCACAGATGGTGAAAGTTGTGTTCTATGAAGACAGCTTTAATAACCTAACCATGAGTTCTCTCTCTTTTAGTTCCATCCATGAATGTAATTAATTCCTTACGAATCTGTCCTGTTCAAAGTGCATAGTGTGGTGCCCTGGGTCTCTCCCTCCATCCCGTGTGAGGCAAACCTGCCTTGTAGTTGAGGGGCTGGGTCCCACCTAGGGCCGGGGAACTGTCAGGTTGGAGTTGGAAGCTGGGCTGCCCGACTACAAAGCCAACCTTTTCCTCCTACGTGCTGCTTCTTGAGTCCTTTTCCCTACACAGACTCCCAGAATAAGCATTTTCCAAATCATACTTCTTATTGTGCAAAAAAAGGTTCATTTCCTTTTTCTATCCTAAAATGACTTGCTTCATGCTTCGAGGGTTCTATGAATATAAAATTTTGATGACTTTAAGGACCCATGGCTTTCCTCCCTTGGCCTTCCTCTATCATTCTTGAGGATTCTATGATGTTTAGTCTATTTCTATATACTGGCAGCCCTTCCCTTTGAACATTTCAGTGACCCCTCTTGATGGCTTCCAGCTGCCTTTTTTGAGGGGGGGAGGGTGGGTCTTGAGGAATGACCAAAGCTATATGCAGTTTTTAGATGTTAATTATGTAATGTTGTGCCTTCTGCATTTATAGGACCTAATATTTGCTAACTTTTCAGACGATTTCTAGATAATGGCGGTCTGATTGGCACTATTCATGATAACTCATTTTTTTCAAGATGCGAGATGTTTTCGCTATCATTTTTTAATTAGATTTTCACAACTGTGTGAAATAGATAAGGCCGAGGCTGCTCCCCCACCCCCGCTTTTATGCACAAGATTATTGAGGTTCGGAGTAATTATGTGACTCCCTAATCCCACAGACCAAACAAGCGCTGGACCCCAGGTTTGCTGACTGCTCATTCTTATCGTTAATAAAGATTCTCGAAAGCTAGAGAGAGAAGTGCAGGACGTTTTGCACGGAGTTGGGGATTTAAATTCAGGGACTAGGAACTATTAGCAGAGAATCTAATTAAACATCTTTCTAAAGAAAAACAAACAAAAGGAAAGGTATTTCTAGTGGCGTGCCAGTCCCTATGGAGGAAAGGAAAGCTACATGTTGACATGCTAAGTAAGCTTCATTTACGTTTCTTTTGTGTAATGTTTGTGAATCTCAGTGCTGGGAAAATGTGATTGCAATTTAGGCACCAAAGGATTATCTCAGAATGTGTGGGAAGCAGCTCACTTTTATTTTCAAAAAAATGCTTTAATGCTTTTGTTTTTTATGTAAAATAAGGGAAGCTATGAATTTTAAGTCTTCCTTAGAGAGAGTGTGTGTGTGTGTTTTCTGAAACCAGACTACTTTGGCTCTAATCTTACAGTTTGACTTGTGAGTTCTGTACAGGAAAGGGTCCCAGCCTTGGAGCCCTGTGAGATAGGTGACAAAATTAGATTGTTTTAGATGATCAGTGATGGAGCCCAGGTTTTCTTACTACGAACAGTCTGTTTAATTTGACTCTGGTCATTTTCTACCTCTTCACCAAATTCATGACCCTGGGAACCTAAAGATAAGAAAATCGCCTTCCCTGGTCTTTCCTGTGGGGTAGAAGAAGCAAAATGATAAGGATTCAATTGTTAGGTTGTCTGTGGACCTGCTTAAAAATGCAAAGAGCGACCCAAGCTTTCAAGATCCTCAGAAAGTCAGACTTAGGCTCTACTTAAGAAGGGATGCAAGGCTGGTTATTTAAAACTGTAGTAAACAGAGTGGAGAGAAATTTAAATTTGATCTGGTGGGCCTCAGTGAGTCAAGAAGGCTCCTTTCAATCCTGGCATGTACCTTCCAGTGTCATCCAGTTTAATAAGTTATCTGTGAATAAAAAGGAGAAGTCAGAAACGTGTGGTTGCCAGGAAAGTTGACCTGCCTAAATAACAAAGGAATAGATTTTAGACGTCCTGAAAGGATGCATTTATTTTATGGTTAGCGCTGCTAAAATTTTTTTCTTCTTCTTCACAGAAGGAATAAATTTGAAATGGCCATGTGAAAACTAGATCATGAGGTACTATCATCATTGGTAGATTAGTGAAGGGCTTTGCTCACAAGTGATGATTTAGGTTTTATGCATATGTTTTATGCCATGCTTAAAAGTCTTCACGTGGTTGTCACTGTTTGAAATTAATTATAATCAAGGGCTAACTCATCTGACCTGGGAATTTTATCCAGTTTAGAACGTCTATCTATATAATTTCCTTCTTTCAAATAAAAAAAAGAGAATTTTAGTGATATCAGTTAATTAAATGATTGTAATTCAATTTGAACAAGGAAATCATGGTTATGAAGATAAATATTAACGGATCAAGGCCATGCTAATGCGCTAAATTTACTTAAGCAATAAACACACCAGAAGAGAAAAGCCTCGTTCCAATAAGAAAATAAATAAATATAATATCAAATTTGCAGTAATTAGACATTTCTCCATTTCTCCGTTTTTAAGTGACGTATTGGAGGTATATGGAAGATTTGTGCAACAGATGAAGGAAAAAGCCCTGCTTTTTGACAACAGAAAAGATCAAATGTATAAACTTAGGTCAAATGAAAGTTGCTACATATCCGTTAGGCCAAACTGAAATGGATCCATTTCAACCCTGTATACGGATGGCCTTAAATGAAGCTGGTGGGTCATCTTCTAGGTTCTCTCCCTGAGTGAGATGCGCCTATAATTGGGGGCAGCTGTGGGGACAGCATTAATTAGGCAGCCCTGTCAAACAGTTGCCTTAAGCCACCTTAAGCTATGCTGTGATTTCCTCCAGCATCCGTTGTCACGGTACATTGCCTTTACACCTTGGAAGGACGACGTTAATCTGTGAAGACCCTGTTGTTGCTGTATGCTCACACAGGGGCTATTGAGTTTCAGTGAACCTGGGAGCAAGACAGAGCGTGGCATTTGGCAGATGACAGATAGTCACACAGTTCAAAAACACTGTTTTCGTATACCAATTTCAAGTGTTCTGTCTTGTTTGATTTCCCTATAAATCATCAAAGTAGCTTAGAAAATCCAGCCATTTTCATATCTCCTTTTTCTCTCAGACTTTTGTGTCCTGGGAATATGTACAGAAACAGTCTGTCACGTAGTGTATCCCAGATTTAATCAGGAAACTATGGGTACTATTAAGATATCAATATAGTAGGGGCAGCTGGGTGGCTCAGCCGTTAAGCGTCTGCCTTCGGCTCAGGTCATGATCCCAGGGTCCTGGGATCGAGCCCCGCATCGGGCTCCCTGCTTGGCGGGAGGCCTGCTTCTCCCTCTCCCACTCCCCCTGCTTGTGTTCCCTCTCTCGCTGTGTCTCTCTCTGTCAAATAAATAAAATCTTAAAAAAAAAAGATATCAATATAGTAAATTTGACATTTGACCTATGAGCCTATCCAGCGTAGCAAACAATTGTTTATTGCCTATTAGTTAAGAGCAGGAGCTCTAGAGTCAGACTTCCAGGGTCCAGATACAGTGCCACAATATTACCAGCCGTGCGACTGTAGGAGGTGGCTTTACCTCTCTGTTTCTGTCTCCTCATCTGTAAATTGGGAATAACGACAGTAATACATATCTCCTGGAATGGTTATAAAACTTAAGAAGAGTGGACATAAAGTTCTTGAAACAGTGTCTGGCACATAGGTACTCAATAAGTGTTAGCTGTTACTGTTCTAAAGCAGTTAATGTTGAAAGTACTAAGAGGTCCTTATTTTAACTTCATTTCAGACTTTGGGAACACTCTTATGGTAGTTTTACAATTTTATCTTTGGCCCTCAACTTACAGCATACTGGGCACAGAACTATAGAACCGTAGAGAAGAGGAAGATTGCTAATTTCAACAAACGTAGTATCAATTTTCAGGCAGAAAAATTCTCTTACCTAATAAATCTGTACTTATTTCCCCCCGTAGAATTTTGCAGTGTTGTAAATCTCTCACAGACATACGTGGAGAGGTGATCTGGTTTATATAGCTTATTATGAGAAACAGAAAATTACCACAGTGGCCATGGAATGGAATAATCTGCCCCATTTTGAGTCTACTGTCCTCCTCCCCTTTTCCTGCTTTCACCTCAAGCTACACAGAAGCACCCCTTGCTGGAGAGGAAAGTCCTGGGTTCAAATCCTGGTGTGCGGCTCGTTAGCCTTGTGACATCAAGCAAGTTCAAGTTCCAGTATAAACCCCTCCCCCCAATATCCTCACTTGTAAAATGAAATAGTTACCCACTTGCAAAAACTGTTGCAGAGAAATGGTAAACGTGGGGATATGTGTTGACTGAAAAAAAGCACACTTACTAGTTAAGGGAGCAAACTTACACCTTGTGGACTGGGGTCAATCAACGAAGATGATCAGCTGTGATCTGAAGGTGAAGGAGATAATATTTCAATGTGTGAGCTACTCTTGCTGGAGTGGGCGAACATCTGGCCTCTGGGGAGACTCCTATATAGGACCCTGAGTAGCACAGGAAGGGCCATGGTCGCAATGACCGGCATCCTCACTGAGGCTGGGTTCGAGCAGAGAACTCTCAAACAGTGGTGACCAGAGAAGAGAAATAGAGGAGAATATGAAAATTCCCAAGTAGAGACTACTACTTATTTGACAACTTTCCAGTTATATTTAACATTTCTTTTTCTCTGGCATCATATGGCAGAGAGTATAAAGAGTCCAAAGCTGGTGGAATGCATGAAAACAAAAAATAATGTCATGGGGCCCTTCTGTTCCAAATAATAATAAGTCTTTTGAGAAGGTAGGCGTGGCCTCTGGAATAACTTTTGGACCTGGGTCTCTACTTTCTCAGTATCGTCTAGATTCTTTATTCTACTTACTCTTTCAGCAAGCACTTGAGGTTCTGCTTTGTGAGGACCCTAAGATCCTATGTATCTTGCATCTAATAAATTTAGACATTTGGATGTTTGAATATAGTGCTGAACAGAATGGACACACACACACACACACATCACTCCTACCACCCCCACCAATAGCCTAATCCTTCAAATAGGGACTGTGACCACCTACTAATAACTATTCTTACACCTCCTTTGATTTGGTAGGGATAAATTCCTTAAATGATAAATTCCTCTTTCTTTACATGTGCTTTTTTTCAATGCTGCCTGTTGGGTATGGTATTCAGATATACAACGTGATTATTATTCTCTGGGGTCTTAAAATATGCCTACCTTTTGATGGGGCTGATTGTAGCTCATACCCTCAAATAGAGCATTTAAAAGAATCATACTGTTTCATTCAACTTGTAACAGTTAACTGTGAGAAGTGAAACTTTGAGCCCATCCACACATAAAAGACCCCTCCAACAGAAACTGATGTGTTTAGGCAATCAAAGTTAACAGCAGGAAGAAGCCAACTTTGGCTGCAGAGACACCACCATTGTGAATATGAGAAATCAGATGTTGAAATGTTGCTCCCAATTTTATTGTTTTATGTTGTGTAATGACATGTTCCATGCATATGTTACGAGGATTATTCGGTATGCTCATAAAGGTATTCAGTAGTGTGCATGCACATCCTTGCACCATATAAGAAATTGGACACTGACCTGCTAAAATGGTATTTCTGGAGTTCAGCTCTCTTAACCATACTTTGAGGCATATTCCTAGTGTGTTTTCTGGTTAGGTTTGGTTTGCTGCCGATGATACAGCGTCAGCTTGAGAATACTTTATAATAAAACCTTGAATTTTATAGTTACTTTCTCTCAAATGAAGGCACCCACATGTTTGATCTCATCCTCCAAATATCTTTGCTGAATACACAGGGACAAAGAGCAGGCCCATTTTAGTTCATGGGGGACTCTAGTTAAGCGGAGTCAGGAACTGTCTATCCGAAGGATGATTCAGCAGGAGCATGGGCCAGTGTGAACACTGAGACCCCTCATGTGGCAACAAATAGTGACCTTGTTGGGTTGTTCTTACCATGACTTCAGACCACTGCGTGCATCAGTAGCCGAGGTGGTAATCCAAGGAGCATTCTGAAATACGGTTGCCGCCAGAATTTGCTGCCTTTTACACAGCTATATTTACAAAATGCTACCTGTTAAGATGCATTGTCCCTTTTAAGCTTAAGTCGGTGAGCACAGCTCAGAAAAACAGCTGGCAAAGCATAAACTTTATCCACTTTGTGCCTGACCATAATCTTCTCCAGAAGATGGTCCAATGAGGGAGAAATATGATCAGGAAAGGAATTTTGGAGGCTTTCTTCAGTAATTCATTTACCTCTAACATGACTACAGAAAAGGGATCCTTCTACTTTAGAGGACTGATTGATGATATTCGTGTGGCTTTCATTAACAAACAACCAATTTTCACCACTCGATCTGCACGTGTGTGATGTCAGGCTTTTAAGAGGTTGTGCGGAGGGGAAGATTTCTCTGGGATCACAGCTGCAAGCTCACTGGTGTTTGATAATATTTTGCAGGTTTCCTGTTTAATTTGTTCAGTGTGGTGAAGCTCTTCAGATGAACTAGTCCAACATGGAGAGTTATGATAGGAGCTAGCTCTGCATCGTCAGATCCTTCACAGAAGAGAAACAACAACTTATCTAGTGTCACACGCTGTCAGCATATCTTGGTTCCATACACATGCTGAAATTTGTTTCCTGTTCTTAACAATACAGTACAACATTCGAAGTAGCCACACTGAATAGATTTGAAACACGTGCACAGTAGGCGATTAAAACAGGAGGATCGCTTTGATGAATAGTTCTTTTTACACATTTATTTCACCTGGAGCACAAATATTTATTCACACATCAAATCGTTGGAATAAATGAACATATTGCCTTAAGTTTTTGTGTGGTCAGAATGTAAAATAAAGATTTGGTGATTACTGCCACAATTTGTTTTCTGCGCTGTGTGACATTATCAAATAAGAAACACAGAAGTTTAGGGGAGCACGGGTGGCTCAGTGGGTTAAGCGTCCGACTCTTGGTTTCGACTCAGGTCATGAGCTCAGGGTCGTGGGATCAAGTCCCGCGTGGGACTCTGCACTCAGCGGGGAGGCTGCTTGGGATTCCCTCTCCCTTTCCTGCCTCTCCCCGTCCCCATCTCTAAATAAATAAATAAAGTCTTAAGGGGGAAAAAAAAAAACGTAGAAGTGCAAAAACAGACTTTTTAAATGTACCTAGTACACCTGCTTGTACTGAGTTAGAGTCAGAAGTGTGTGTTTGTGATCTTTTAAAAGGCTTTAAAACACTTCAAGCCAGTAAAAAAGAAATGCCTGTAAAGCGTGTGGCATTGCTCTGAGGGTTTTGGAGTTTCTGTTTTTTAGAGGCTGCTCTTTTTTGCACTTTACTGTCTGTCTCTGTTGATACATTTCTAAGGGTGTAGATACATTCATATTAATGTCAAGCAAGTTCGAAATCGATTTTGGCAAAGACTGCCTACAACTTGCTCTATCATTACATTGTTTCAGGGTGTGCAACTCTCTTCTCTCCAGAAACATACCGAAAGTGAAATTGTGGATGGTGGCAGACCAGATACGGTTAAATCACGTCCTAGATTCTCAGAACACTTACTGCATTCAAAGCATTAACTTAGCATCGTTTGCCTTAAAGCAATTTTTTTAAAAAATTTTATTCCTTTGAGAGAGAGAGAGAGAGCACAAGTAGGGAGAGGGGCAGAGGGAGAAGGAGAAGCAGGCTCCCTGCTGAGCTGGGAGCCCGATGTGGGGCTCGATCCCAGGACACAGGGATCATGACCTGAGCCGAAGGCAGACGCTTAACCGTCTGAGCCACCCAGGGACCTCATGCCTTAAAGCAATTTTTAAAATAACAGACCATTTACTCTTAGCCAGGGACTAAAGGGCAAATAAAAATTTTTTTGCAGTTTTAAAATCCAAGTACTTAGTTAAAAGACATTGCCCCTCCCCCCCCCCAAGTTTAGGAATGACCCCTGGCCTTATGAAGTTATATCTGAGTATTAGAAAGTACTCGGTGGAGTCGATTTTTGTTAATGAAATAAATGAGATTATTTCATGTGAGCAAACCATTGACTAGGAAACATATATAGTAAAATGTTTTCCATTAAAATATAGTTATTATTTTATAATCTAATAAAATAAAATTTCTTCAGCTATCTCATTAGGGATAGGTGAGAAAAACTGCACAAATCACAGGTGCTCAATATTAATATGTTTGCATTTTTGTGAAGAATTTGAAACAGCCAGGGCTCTTCCATTAGTGTGGTTATGTGAAGAGACAGAGAAGAATTTAGGTTGTTGCCAAGTCTCCAGGATACTTGAATCTGGGCTCCACCAAGAATGAGTGAGGAAGTTTGGTACTTCTGTGGAAGATTCCACTGATTGACAAAGAATATCATGGATCAAGGACACAGTTGTGTGGTTCTGTTGGTGGTGTACATATTTGTTTCTCCATTTATGGTCTGGAGGATTTTAAGTTAACTCCTTGAAAGAGCTTTTCTCTGAAAAGTGGGGTATCCTCACGTCGTGGATGGTTAACCCTGAAGGATACAGCAGGGACGTTTTTCCAAGGGAACTTTCAGGGTTGCAAAGTTAGAGTAGCTGGGAACTTCCGCACTTCTGATGGACTTGGAACTGTGTGCAAGAGGGAGGAACTCAGGCTTGTCAATAAAGATATACCAGAAGCCCAAACATGAAGAAATGTTTATACACGGAGTCAGCTTCAGGAGTGGATGCTCTAACTAAGAATAGACCTTATATCTGAAGGTCTCCGCAGAGCTACATTACAGATCATCTCTTAAAGACAAGAGAGGTGCACATGAAATGCCAGAGAAAAGAATAAACATTGACATGCCAGATGAGTGATTGTTTTCCTCCCACCAAAGGACCTTGGAGGATTGGAGCCCCAAAGTCATGGATATGAGGTTGAACCATATGAGGATTTCAGTGCCCTCCTACTCACAGAATTTAAATGGAAGCTATAGTTTGAGGAGATATATTTGTAAATTAAAACTCAAATATTCCCAAGAATCCCCTGCATGACTGCAAACTTGACCAAGATTTTAAATGAAATCCCGAGCCTCTTGTTGAACTGCAGCAAGAGCAGATGAAAAAGGCAAGAAAACAGAAAGAAACCAAGATTCTTTTTTTCTTTCTCTGTGTGTGTTTATGTGCATATGTATGCATGTGTTCCCTTATTTGCTTGAATTGTTTGAAATTTAATTGTAAGACACCATGACATTTCACCCCAAATACTGCAGCAGATATCACCTAAGCACAAGGACCTTCTGCGTAACCGCAATGCAGTGACCACACTTGAGAAATTTCATGTTGATACGATACCTTGATTCAGATTTCCCCACGAGTCCCTGTATTATCTTTCAGAGAGTTTTCTGTGATTCAGGATTCAGTGATAGCTGCACATTGCATGCATTTGTCGGGTCTTTTAATCTCCTTTCATCTCCATCAGTTCTCACGGTCGGTCTCCTGTGATCATTCATGACATCAGCACTTCTAAAGTCTAGACCAGTTGTTTTGCAGGATATCCCTCCATTTGAATTTGTCTGATTGTTTTCTCACGTTTGAAATCCAGATTCTAAATAAATAAATCATAGATAGATAAAGATATAGGAGGGGAAGGAGAAGTGGGAGAGAGAAAGGGAATGAGAGAAAAGGAAAAAGATGCAAATGATTTGGTGAAAAATTGTTTATTCACACCAAAGAAGACACAGTCTAGCAGATTTCTCTTGAGACGGTATTGATAAGCAATGGTGTAGAGTGGTGGGTGAGGGGATACGGTGCTCATTGAGAGTTAAGGATTTCTGAAATATTGCAGTGAAAACATTTTGCTTCGAGGCAAGGGAATAAACCTTGAGAGTTTGGGTCGTGTGCCAAGTTAAATGTAAAACTCAGTGAAAACAAAAACAAACTAGTTCTTTTAGTTTATCCGTAAAATAACAAGGCAATTTATTTTTCTTAATACACGTAAGCCAGTTTCTTTGGTGCCTTTTAGCTCCAGCAGATTTGTTTCTTTAAAACCCTTCACTGGACTGAACAAAATTGAAGATGATCTTAACGAATTCATGAGACCGAACAGACACTATTCCAGATAGAGGAGAATTTAGTCTATTTTTAATAAACCTCTAAAACAGAGATTCATGAACCCCAGCCTAAAAAGAAGACTCCTATAAAATCTGTTCAGAAGTAAATCTTATTTTCAAGCTGTCAGAAAACAAGAACCAGACAAAATCATCAGGTATCAAAGGCGAAGAACAGCTGAAATGAGTTTTCTACTTTGCCATTGGGTCTCTGCTTCAAGTGCCTGCTTGGAGAAGCAGGCATCTCATCTCCTAGCCCCCAAATAAATAAAAAGGGGACGTGTAATTTTAGGAGCACTGCTAAGAAATCACAACGTTCAAGTGGTTTTTGCTATAATTTATAGGAGCCTTCCTATACTTATTCCTGACATTTTTTTGATTTACTTGGTAAGGGCAGAATTGTAGAAAAACAAACAGACCCTGAGTAGGAAAGGCACTTCATTTCCTGTTCGTGTCTAACATTGGCTCTGATCGCTGTCCTTGGAGTCCTGGTCACCAAACCCAGTGAATAATTATGCCCTGGATCAGGGAGGGGGCGGTCTTATTTGCCGTGGGTTTGTTTTCTGGGATTTTCTGTTAATACCTGGATGGGAAGCAGAAGTGGACTTTGTAGTTGGCTTCTCTAAGACTCAGTGGAAACAGTTGTTGAGAGCTCAAGTTCTGTGATGTTGATTATTAAGTGAACTGTTGTCTGTAAAGTCCATTCATTATGCTTTTATTTTTTTTCAAAAACTTTTATTATGACAAAACCAGGCATACTATATTGAATCGTATAACCAAACACCATGTGTACCTGTTGCTTGACTTCTGCAATGATCAACTAACTTCTTGGGAAATTTGTTTCATTTTCATGCCTATCTATTCCCCTCCATCATTTTATTTTGAAGCAAATCTCAGGTATTATAACATTTAATCCATAAATATTTAAGTAGAGAATAGATACTCTTTTAAGCAGTCTTGCTTAAAATAAGAATGGTATATAGGTATTTAATGTATTCTGCAGGTTAATGCACAACTTAAGTACTTCCAGTCTCTGTTGAGAAGATATAGAAGAGCTAAATCCAGTCAAACTGGCAATTTGACATGAGCATAGTAGTCATCTGGAATGGTCATTGATTCTCTGTAGGACAGCAGCTGTAGGTCCAATAAAAAAGTGATGTCACCAAAGAATTTCTGTCTTGAAGAAAGAAACATTGTTAAGAGTGATGAATTCTCTTTGTTCTTTGGACCACCTCTGGTTTGAGCATAGTCTAACTCTGACCCTCCAGAAACATAACCATGGACAAGTCAGTCACTTACCCATCTCTGAAATTAAACTTCCCCATTTAAAACATGGGTATGATGCCTGCTGTACCGATAATTTGTGATCTGAGATGTGAACCTGCTTTAAAAATAATGGCGGGGCGCCTGGGTGGCTCAGATGTTAAGCGTCTGCCTCCGGCTCAGGTCATGATCCCAGGGTCCTGGGATTGAGCCCCGCGTTGGGCTCCCTGCTCAGCGGGAAGCTTGCTTCTCCCTCTCCCGCTCCCCCTGCTTGTGTTCCCTCTCTTGCTGTGTCTCTCTCTGTCAAATAAATAAATAAAATCTTAAAAAAAAAAAATGGCCTGTATATTGCTAATATAGAAACTACTAGAACATTGTATGTTAACTATACTGGAATTAAAACCAATAATAATAATGACGATGGCCTGGTTGCACATTCTCCTTTAGCATAGGTTTTTTGTGGTTTTGAAATGGCCAATATCCAGGATTTTTAATGGCATCAGAAAATGTAAAGATTGAGGAAGTAACCATCTAGAATATTTTATAATCTAGGTTCTCCCACCCCTCCCCCCACTCCCCCAAGTATATTTCATTTGGGCATTTTATCTCCAAGGTGAGATCCATTTTGGCTGACTCATTTCTCTCTCTTTCTCTCAGATAGTAAAACATTTGGGAATGGTGTCTTGATCAAGCTCACCTAAAATTAATATATTTCTCTTTGAAAGATGATCCGAATTTTTTTCCTTCTCTTTCCTTTTTTAGCTTTGCCTCCCCGATTGAAAGAGATGAGAAGCCAGGAGTCTGCCGCGGGCTCTAAACTAGTGCTTCGATGTGAGACCAGCTCCGAATACTCCTCTCTCAAATTCAAATGGTTCAAGAATGGGAATGAATTAAACCGCAAGAACAAGCCACAAAACATCAAGATACAAAAAAAGCCAGGGTAAGTGTAATGCATCTAATAGCAGAGGCAGTGTCTAGCCATAGAATGATAGAAAATATAAAAATGATCTACAGCCCCAAAACGTGAATTCACTTACCAAAAAAGCTGTGATCTATAATAAATGAAAAGGTTGTTCATTATATGATGACCAGAAATTGTCTTATTATATAGGGAACAGTTTGAAGTTTCTGATTCTTGCAGCTTCTGGATGAGGAAAGAAAAGAGTGGATGGGGGGAGAACTGGAGACGTGGAGGGAGAAGCTTTGGTGATAACTGCTGTAATTGGAATATGTTACATCTTAAAATTGGCTTTCTTTAAAATAAGACAAATGCTCTTGAGAGCACCAGTGCCTTCCACAATCAACATCCCAACTTAACGAAGCCCAGGAAATGCCCAGATTTATGGGAAGAGAATGCAGCCACTTGAATTTGAACTATTTTCACGTAAGAGGCTAATACATCCAGCGATACCCAATAAGATGTTTTTTAACTGGCGATTTGTGAAACTACATCACCACTGTAGCACATTAAAACATCAGGTGATCTTGGCTCTCAAGAATCTTTTTTTTTTTTTTTAAGATTTTTATTTTATTTTATTTATTTATTTGAGAGAGAAAAAATGAGAGAGAACACATGAGAGGGGGGAGGGTCAGAGGGCAAAGCAGACTCCCCGCCGAGCAGGGAGCCCGATGCGGGACTCGATCCAGGGACTCGATCCAGGGACTCCAGGATCATGACCTGAGCCGAAGGCAGTCGCTTAACCAACTGAGCCACCCAGACACCCCGCTCGCAAGAATCCTAAATCCCCCTGCCTTCCTCGAGGAGGGCCACAATTGGAAGGGCTCCAGGTGATTCCCGTAACATCTTGCAGGGTTGTCTACACCTACTCTAAAATGAGGCTCCTTTATTATTCCCATCCTCTTCATTTTTATATATTTCCTCACTTAAGAAATCCTCTTCTATCATCACACTACATTTTGAAATTAGGGAAGAGATAAGTATGTGAGAGTTTTGCTTGTCAATAATCCTTTCATCGATGTGACATGGATAATAGTACTTCCGGGCTCAGAGATTACATTTTCTTTCCTCACACACAGAGGATTCCAGTGAAATCCCAGGGATGATAGCAGAAGCAACAACAAAAGAATCTCCTCCTGTACTTTGATTTAATAGACCACCTACCAAAAAGTTGTCACACACTCACGAGCGCAAGAGACAACAAAGTGATTATAATGGAAATTTAACTTAATCTTCCCATCGTGTTTAATTACTGTAATAACCATAATTACTGAATTTTTCCCCTAGTTTCCGTGGTTTTATTAACTATGCTGCTTGTTCTTGTTACTGATTGTGTTGGCAAGATCTCTTGACTTGGAAGTACTATAATAAGATGTGGGGAGAAAAAGTACTACTTTTGCAGCAGGTGGTTCTTCAAAGATACAAAAAATAACACTGTAAAGTGACATTTTTTTTTTACACAATCTTATTTATTTATTACAACATTCCCCTAGGTAGTAAGGGAAGTTGAACTGTACATGGGGCCTAATTTTGCATATTAAGAAATTAAAATTCAAAAAAGCGTTCTGCCTTGCCTTCAATCTCACAACTAGTAAGTAACTAAGCTGGAACACAAATCTGTTCCTTGGGTTCCTTAACACCTTATTCCTTCTTTTAAAAATGGAAAGCATACATGTTTAATAACGTTTGCATATGGGGAGGGGAGGAGGTAGAGTGAGTGAACTGAAAAAAAGAACTATGATGCTTATAGAGGAGTTTAACAAGAAAAAAAATACTTTTAGATACTGGATTGAATAGAGTTTGGTGTCTGTTTTGTTTTTCATCAATTAGACACATTAGTAAGGAACTAAGTTATCTTCACACGCAGGAGAATGTCTCATTTCTTTCCACACGGCTGTCAAATGATATCAGTAATATTTAAGTGCCCGCAGAAGGCTTTATGCTGCGAGTGTGGGGAAATGGGAGAAGCATGGGTGTTATCTCTGCCCCCAGGGGGTCATAGATTGTATAGGGATTCTCTAGTTCAGCCTTATCTGAAACATAGTTGTTCCAGAGGCCATGTGCTAGAGCCCTCTTAGGGCTGGGGGGTACTTCAGGATTTTCAAGTGGCCCATCCATTTGCAAATAGTGACCTTTTAGAAAATTATTTTTTATGTTAAGGTAAATTCTACTTTAAGTCAAGATTTAATCAGGGAGGTATCCCTAATGTATGATCTAGCGTATCATACATGCAATAAAGCCAAGTGCTAAATTGTAGGTTACTGATTCTAAGTGCCGTGAGTTTGGGAAGAGGGAGAGACAGAGCTTCGTGAGTAGCCATGGGGAGGTGGATTTGAGTCTGCTAAAGGGGGAGAATCCCCTCTGCCTGGCTGGGTGGGGTGGGCCAGGCCATGAGAGAGAAAGAGCAGAATTAGAGTCAGTAACAAGTTCTGTTTATAGGACAGTAAAGAGGCCGGTGGGTGAATGGGTAGGGAATTCTGCCCTTTATGGGACAAGCTGCTGTGTGTCAGACCTTGGGCTAGATGCTGGGTACACAGAGATGAGTGGTCTAGAGGGGAGAGAGATGGCGAACAGTTAGAATACTCAGTCTTAAGGGCTACAGTAGTGGTAGTCCTGGGATGCCATAGCAAGAAGCTAGCACAGATGGGGAAGGGGACCCGATTAGGGACGAAGGAGGCTGCCAAGAAAGAAGGGAGGGAGAAGAGGTTTATCTAGGCTGAAGGAACAGAACAAAGCATCTTCAGACTGGGATTATTCAGTCTGAGAATGCCTGGGGAGAAACAAATGAAGGTGGATAAGTAAGGAGTAAATGGTTTTGAGAACAGTTCCTATATACCTAAAGAGGTAATTTGTTACATGGCTTGGATGACATATAAAAGTATCATTAGTATTCAGGAAAACATTTTCATGTTGGCTTCATAGGTCCAGACAGCTAAGAGAACTGTCTACATATTAATAAAACCCCATTATACCAGAAAGGCCAATATTCAGAAATCACTTCTTTTAAACAGTAGCCTTGCTGGAAAGAATTAAATGGGAACAAAAAGGTGTTCTATGCAGCTTATGTGGCTATAAATTACTCTTGGCAAAACATTTTAACATATTTGATCTTCCAAAAATAAGACACTTTGTGTAAAGTGGGCCATTAGTGTTGTCATCTTTTTTTTTAAGGTTAAAGGACCAAACCTTTAAATTTAATTAACATTTGCAAGGTGCCCCTGTTATTTCAACTTGTCCTATAAATATAAGAGAATGGATGCGATTATTGTTATACCCATTTTTTTAAAAAAAATGAATGCCCTGAGCATGAAGGAAATTCAGTTTCTTGCTGTAGATCTAATGTTGATGAATAGTAAAGCTTGGATTTGAAACAGGTCTGACTCTATGCCTCCTGTCTTTTCACAGTTACTGGTGATTTTGCTATGTATAGTAAAGTCACAACACAGGGCTGGGGACACATACAGGCATAGGGTAATGTCTTTAATAAAAAAAATTCTCATTTTTCAGTTTCATCTACATATTCATAATTTTCCCTTACTAAGATATTCAAACTGTTAATGGTTTGCAACAGTTACTTGGTACCTTAAACTTTATCAGAGGCTTTGATCAACCAAGCCGAGGTGAATTTCAGTGTGAAGTTTAGGATTGGGATTCTCTGTATTTTAAGGAAAATGTTGACTCTTTTCCAATCCTTAGTCTAGGTTTCTTTTTCACGTAGTCTAGATCATACATGCAGCCAGAATTTCCTTGTCATCCCTTAGTGTTGCAAAGAGACTCCAATCAGCAATTTCTATTATTTTGTAAAGTCTTATCACCCTTCTGCCCCTGAACTACATTCTTACATGTTCTTCCTATGACTTTGAATTTATATCTGAGCCTGTGTTTGTTGTATTTGGCAAAGCAGTGTGTGGAACCAATTTAGAAAAATGGAAACTGCCCCAGTGTTATGTGTCTGCTTATCCCTTTGTTCTGCTTCCTCTTCCTGGTGGATCATTTTGAGCAAGAAAACTGGTTAAAGATCATGGCACGCGACAGATTCATATTTGAGGCTGTCAGATTGGCCTCATTTAAATATCAGCTTATGAAAGGCTGACCTCCCATTGTTTGTGTATGGCACACTCTTTTGGATGCCCATAGTTCTGTCTCAGTCTTCATTTCCACTCTCACCTATTTTCATTTTGTTTAAAATTGGATCTAATTGGTCTTGTCAAATTTCTGCAAACATTTTAAAGGGAATTCTTTCTTCTGTTGTCCATTGTTGCAGGTCCTTTGACTCTATTCTAGAAAAAGTTCACACACATTCCCTTCTTGCATCAGCTGAGCAGCTTTTGCAGGTCATTCTAATTTTATATGTAAGGAAAGCGCCAATTCCTTAGGTATAAATGGGAATACTCAGTGCCTATTTCATATGCCTTATGTGAGGCATTTGGTGCAGTGCCTGGTTCTGTATAGTATGAGAGTTGCTTATGAAACCCTCTCCCTCCTCTTTATCCTTCTTGTTATTGGCAGTTTGACAGTATCTGAAGCTGTGTTGAACACACACACACACACACACAAGCACACTCACAGACACAGAGTTCATATATGATTCCTTAGAGATTGGAGGAATGGATTTATATAAACCAAGGAGATATTCCCTATATGCATTTAAGTTGTCTTGGCCCATAAACGGCGGTGGAAGAATCAAGCCAAAAAAGACAAAGAAGACAGTCGTTTATTGGAACTTTGAATCCATCCTTGAGCACTTATTCAAAGAATACAGTTTGCATTTTGATATAAAAAAAGAGAAATTAATATTTAGAACTTTCATCTTTAAATCAGTCTGTATTAATTTATTTTTACATCGTATTGTTTTTCTTAATCCAAAGGTAATGTGTGCTTATAAAAAAATCTAAATATTGCAGGGATATAAAATGTAATTGTAATGATAGCTAACACTTATTGGGAGCTCATAGGATTCCAAGCATTGTTTTAGACACTTTACATGAGTTAACTCTTTTAATACTTTTAGAAAATGAAAATCCACTGAAACATCAACCTCTCCCAGATTTCTAGATAACTCATCAATTAAAGAGCAAAAAATTCGTTTTATGATTGGATGGGAATTCAACACTTTTTCCAAGTTAACTTCCTTCCTGTGGAGAGCATATGGTAGCCTGTTGAAGAGAGTACAAAACTGTTGTATCCATACTTACCAAAGCCCCAGATCATTGCAGTGTATAATTTTCAAGAAAGGTTTGTCTGTTTCTTCTCTCTTCCTGCTTCCCACCCTGTACTCTAGGGCCCACGGATCAGAGGGTCTCATAGTTCAATGTATCATTGGAGTTCACAGGGGTCCCAATGATCATCTGGATCAGTGGTTTTCCCACTGTGTCCCTGGAGAATCTTAAGTTTCCGCTGAATTGAAAATGGGCTGGCAACCACCTTGACCTGAACACCTTTGTCTCTTTATGATAGTTTTGAATATGAGGCTCTGATTTAAGCTTTTGTTTTAAAACAGGTTTGTTTTGTTTTTTTTTTTTTCAAAATAGTTGAAACCACTGATCTAATTTAATCTTTTTTCTGCATAGAGATATTCTTGACAGGTGGTTATCCAGACTTGAATCTTTCCAAAGGGAAAGACACCCTCCCCATTTCTGAATGTTCAAAAACTCTTCCTTATCACTCAAAATATGCCTTCTTTTTCCTGTCGGACATAATTCTGTCTTCAAGAGCCTCCTCAAATAGTTTTCTTTTCCAGATGACAACCATGAAATATGTTTAAAAAGCTACCCCTATCTTGTTCATAGTTGGCCTGCCAGTAGGACCTCTGTTTCTTCAATAGAATCTTCTCCAGTGATAAGATTTATAAGCCCTATTCAATTGTGATCAACTTCTTCTAAAGTCCTCTAGTTATTGATATTTTTCATCAGATGCCCCTTCAAAACATAATTAAATATTCTAGATGTGATCCAGCCTGTGAGCAGTGTATTGAGACTTTTATCCAGTTTGATTTATGCTGTTTTAATATTAATATGGCCAAACAGTGCATAAGTTTCTTTTTTTAGTGTTTCTTTTTTTAGTAGTTCTTTAAAATAGAATCATGTTAAACGCATGGCTAATTGAAATCCTTTTTTCTGTATAGATTATTGTCCAGGCACGTCTCTCCAAGCCTATACTTCTGCTACTGATTTTTGAACTGGAATGTATTTGTTATGCTTATCTTGATTAAATTGAATCTTGATCTTAGTGCATTGATGTTCAGTCTTAGAATTCCCAAGGGTGTTCTCTATTGAAAGGATATCTTAGCTACATGTGATGCCTGCCTTAGAAATTCACAGTACATATTTGCATAAAAACCACTAAGAGGTACTGTTGTAAAGAAATCTATTTAACTTTGTTCAAGGCAATATTTATTTGAGCATAGAAAATTTTTTTTTCTTATTCTTTTAAGCATAAAATTTATTAGCATTACTTGGAGTAATATTCCAGGAAACCCTGTGTAATTCTATTAGGAGAATTTTTATTTAAAAAATTATCCCTTTAAGATTAACTATAAAGCTGATTACCATCTTTCTTATAGTTTGATCCAGTTCAGTAGTTAAAAAATTAATGGCACAGGGTCAAGAAAGAACTCACATACCATCAGGGACTATTCCTCAATTTACGTAAGTAAGAAAGGAGTGTTCTTGGAATTATTATAATCTTGAGGTGTTGTGCATTCTTGGGTTGTTGTTGTGATAACCTTAGAATTAAGATTGGGGGCTTAACAAGAAAAGTTATAATTTTCTTATTTTAGGAATTCACTTTTTCTTCTGTGTTGAAAACAGGAAAAACCTCAACCTGACCTTCTTCATGATTGATCTATCAATTATTGTTAGTGGTTCCATGGTTGTAAATGAAAATTCTTCCAGCTAATTATGCTGTTTGGGGCTGGACAAGCTTACTGTAGTATTTGTATTGTTTCTGTTCTTCATAGATGTGTGTCATAAAGGAAACTTGGCATGTATGGACAGATTTGTATAAATAGCTGATAATCCCTTAAGAAAAGTACTGGATTTGAATATTCCAAACTCAGGCTTAGAAGTTAACACAACTTGATGGGGGCTAATATCCTAATACTGTATTTTGATAATTTTAAAAGTTCTTGTAGTTTATAATTAGATCTTAATATCAGCTTGCCAAGATGCTTGCCCTCAGATTGTTCTATTTTGGTTTATAGGGATAGACTTCAGGGAACCTTTTCTGTAGAGAACCCCTCTGATTAATATGTGACTATCCCTGCATAAATGGCCCTTGGTGATCCCCCCACCCCATTACAGCTAAGCAGGCTGTTATTGTATTAGATTTGCTTTCTATCAACTTTGTTCTGTGCACCATCATTTTCAGGAAATATGAACAGATATGCTATGTGGATGACAAGGATTCCATTGTCAAATAAGTTTGAGAGTAACTAAATAATATATTCCCCTCTTAGAGAGTCAGATTACATTAGCATATTAAAGACTTTGAGAATTCCTGCAGGATTAATAACAACAAAAAGCCTGTTTTTGTTCACCCTAATGTCTTCCGAATTTACTTGAGTACAGTACTTTTCTTTTGTTTTCTCAAGTTTACTTGTTGACATTGTTCTGAGTCATTAATTTTTTAATCCACATGTTGGTTTGAGTGTTGCTGCCTTGGTCTGGACCTCCTCCGACTGTCTCTGCCCTCTTAATAGGGCATCCTCCTTTCCTGCAGCCAGCATTTAGGAACATTAGGTCCTGGAGAGAGCTTAAGTAGGAGCATCCAAATATTTTCTTCATTTATTCACACATTCATCCCATACCGTTTGAGGATGCACCAAGGACAAAGCAGTGGCATGTCCTCATAGAACTGTGAGGGTACCAAGAAGTTTAAATTATGGACTCCCAAGTGTATGTCCTAGCTAGAAAAATAAGATATACTTCAAGAACTGTGAGGATCATGGGAGAGGTACTCTAGCCTGTCAGAATTTAGACAAAGAAGAGAGGAGTAGCAGCTACATGATTATGAAAGGTTTGATGAAAGAATTGGCACTTGAGGTGGTTCTGAAAAGTCAGCCAATATCTTGAAATATGGGACACCCCCCCCCCCATTCTAGGGGGAAGGAAGGGCACAAGCCAAAGCACCATGATGGAAGGCCATAAGGCTTACATACGGGACTGGGTGGGTGGTCCAGTTCAGTAGACTGGAGGAGAATAGTAGGAATTGATTTTTTATTAGTTAAATTAGAATAACTGATTGAATTTGATTAATAATATTATATGACAAGAAGACCAGAAAATTCACTATAAAACTAAGAAGGTGTACCTTATGGGAGCCTTGCATATAATTTTGAGTTACTGTCTTTTGTTCCCTGCCTTGTTCTTTTCCTGTTGTCATCCCAAGAGCCCAGGCAGTCAGGACCACGTGTGAGTATACAGGGATGCTTTAAAAAGTCTTTCATAAACTCAACTAGCCCCAGTGGTTCTGTGTTTTTAAATCATGGAGACTGCTTACATTATTGGCTATATGCAACAGTAAAACATAGACAGATGCAAATCACAATGCTGCCCATGTTGAAAGAGTGTTGAATATTGCTTTAATATGCAGTTTTATAAAAGTGTGTGCTGTTGTATATTTATTTCAATGTTAAGAATGATTTGTGTCCCTCTATGTCCCTCTAAGATGAATTACCTTTCTTTTGTAAATCCTTTTCATTCAGAATTAACATAAATCCTGATGTTACTTTACTGAGAAAAGTACAGAGCATTTTAATCTATTCTAGCCTTCCTTAAGTGTCTGTCCTTACCAGATTTGTAAATGATTTTACACTTTTTAAATCTTTCTAGTGGCTGAAGACATTTAGATATAGAAAGGAAGAAAACTTTACTAATTGGTTTGAAAAAAAAATCTGAGGCATAGTGTGTTTAGTGGTGGTGGTAGAGGAATAAAAAGAAAAATTAGAGAAGGCATTCTTTAAATTACTAATCTGGGTGATAAAATTAAGGCCATGTCTATGGTATCACTTAAATGTGATGTATCTCATCTTTACTCTTGGTCAAATCATACTTCTGTGTATTAGTAAGTTGTGTTTTAAGTTGGTATGTGTGGAGTGGAGAGGGGGAGTTTGAGAACCCTGAAGCTACAGAGAAGTAGATTTTGGTGGTCATTGTATTTCTGTGAAATATACTTACACCACTTTGGTCCTGATCTTATAGGAAGTCAGAACTTCGCATTAACAAGGCATCACTGGCTGATTCTGGAGAATATATGTGCAAAGTGACCAGCAAATTAGGAAATGACAGTGCCTCGGCCAATATCACCATTGTGGATTCAAATGGTAAGAGAGATGTACTACATTCCATTTCTCAGGCTGTAAGAGGAGTAATCAAGAGATGTGGTGAGAGTTGTAATAAACTGGTGTGTTAAATCTCATTGTGAACAAATAAAAAACATGGAAGAAAAACCATATACTTCAAGTATCCTATGTGTCTTCCATAAAACACACTTCCAGACAAGTGTGTCTACTCCCTGAGGTGGTATAAATCTGAAACATACGTAGATTTTTATTTTTTAAGAATTTCAGTAAGGTCATGAATGGCAGAAACAGGATGGGTTGCTAAAAGAGATTAGACTTCCTCTTTAAATTTGTCAGGGAGGGTTGTCAAGTCTTTGGCTCCATCAGTAACAGAGTATGTGTGTGTATATATACATGTGTGTGTATTTATATACAGAATACATTTGTATATGCAGGATATATGTATATTACATACATATGTATGTACATATGCATATTATATATGAATATATGTAGTGTGTGTGTGTTGACAGGATACAGACCTGACTCAGTCCTAGAAATTTGAATGTTCTCGTATGCGTTTTTAATACAGCTGGCTCTAGGTTGTAGGAAGTGAGGGAGGCCTATCAGTTTTTTTCTTAGGCCTATTAATTCAAAATTCGGAGAGTCCTCGAGGCAGAGCCCTTCCTACTATGTCTGGTCTTGAGCTTCTGCTTTCCTGAGAATGGCGCCAGGGATATTTGTTAAACTAATGAATGACTTGGAGGTAGAAGGTGTCACTTACCCTCCAGCCACTTCTCTGAGTTACCTGAAGAAGCTAAAGAACCACAGCTGGTGGGTGTGTCCTCGGGATACCCAACTCCTCCACAATTTGATGGAGTCATCTCTAGAAACCAATGATGAGCTAAAGCAGGGAGCGTCTCCATCTCTTGAAATAATAAAATGTGACTTCAGAACCCTGTGGTGCTTCTTTTCCCTTTTGCATGATGGCACTTAACTACTGCGTATGCAAGCCCTGTCATGTGTTATAAAGCCAAGCCTGAAGACACTGCTCCCCTCCCGACGGGAAAGGGGAAAGAGTGCCCACTGCAGAGGCCTGGTCTCTGAAAGCGGGAAGGTAAAAATGCAAGACCAGCAAGGGGAGAACAAAAGTAACTTCAAGCGTCAACTCCGTAGGAGACTGATGGAGTTGTGTCTGTTGACTTATTAGGACAGGGAGAAAGGAGTAAGATAAAAATATGGAACAGGGTTGGGAAAAATCTCAGGTTAATCCCCAGCCTTCTCTGGATTCCCCAATGAACTGCTCTGTTGCAGGGTAATCAGAGTTCATTACTTTAATTTTAAATGCCTCCCTCTACAGAGAGTAGAGGACAACAGTGAAAAGTAGTTTCCATCACTATTTTTAGGAGCTGCGTTTATAGCTGAAAATGTAAAAGCCATTTAAAATTTATATGAGTAAATGTAGCATCACTTTACTTTTTCATCAGCACAGGTTAAGCAGTAAGTATGTTGCTGGTGTTATTTTACCCCATGAGAAATTTTATAGGATGCTAACTTGAAACACAAATTTAAAAACTAATTTCAGTGGCTGCTTCTTTTTTTTTGTTGTTTTTTCTGTTGTGCCGTGTTCAGTAGCTTGTTCTCAGCCTGTCATTGGCTTGGTTCAATGTGTCTCCCCGTGGTAAATGCTATTGAATTATGATTTTGACACTTGGATTAGATTTGTAGAGCTATGTGTACTATAAATTCCCAGGAAAATACAATTAGAATAAGTGTCATGTTCTCACTGAGTGCTTACAGTACTATTATAATATTCCAGGTTTTCTGATTTACAGGATTAAGCAGTGAATTATTTACTACTATATTATTCCTGGCAAAACCCATAGGGTTTTTTTTTATTCATTTTGGGGTGCTGAGGGATAATACGGTTTTTTACTTTTCTCTAGTAGGACAGACATCCAACTCATTTTTCCATATTAATTTATTTAAGAATTGGTCTCAAATTTGAATATTTAGTATTGACCATAGAGAAATGCAAGTCGGGATGTTTTTGATAATCAGTCCTTTTTACCTGACAAGAGTAAAGAGAAGTTCTTGGAAAATTGTAAGGAAGTCATTCTTAAACAACCAACTAAAATTCTTTACAGAATGAGGTCTTACTGGCTTACGTAGAGCATCTGAGGGCGAATAAAGAATCTCAGTTACAATGCAAGGTGGTCTTGTTTTTATTTTCTTCTTAGAACCCTAGGAATAGTTCATCCTTATCCAACCCTCTCATTGTATTTCAAAAGAAATGTGAACTTAGCATGTGTCTGAAAGCAGACACGTTTAGAATCACAAGATATTTAGTAGCAAATGAGGACTTGAACCCAGATTTCTTGAATTCCTGATCCAGTAGAGCTCACTTTGTACCTGAATGTGTGTTTGGGAATGTTTAAGTAGATTCTTTGGTTTGTGAAGAAAACAAAAAAACACAAAAAAACTGAAGGAATCGTGTGAGGCATAAGGACAGAGGGATTCTCTGGGCAAGAGTTGGAACTTCATTGTAACTGGGCGTCAAGGAGAAAAATGTAACCCAGGGCATATCTAAAGATTTAAGTAAACGAGAGTTTCTGGATCTTCTCTCTAGTGTCTCTGCCTTTAATGTGCTTCAGATACTTTCTTGTAGCTTCTGTTTCTTTTATCGTCTCACTTCTCCTGCTTTCAACGGTGCTTCTTTATAATTACAAACTTTAACCTGTTTATGATCTCACTTAGCCATATTTTTCTTCATGGCTCTTTTTAAGGCATTCTTTCCATTTTAACTCCTATTGTGTGATTGTTTTCTTAGTTCCCAAATCAGATTCCCTATTGCAAGAATCTGATTGGCAGGGCGCCTGGGTGGCTCAGTTGGTTAAGCGACTGCCTTCGGCTCGGGTCATGATCCTGGAGTCCCGGGATCGAGTCCCGCATCGGGCTCCCTGCTCGGCAGGGAGTCTGCTTCTCCCTCTGACCCTCCTCCCTCTCATGCTCTCTGTCTCTCATTCTCTCTCTCTCAAATAAATAAATAAAATCTTTAAAAAAAACAAAAAGAATCTGATTGGCTGCACCTACGTGCCAGACCATTTCGAAAGACCTAGAGAGCTTACGAATCATCTGCCTTCTGGTCAGGTGCCCACCATGGGCTCAACCCGGGAGAGTGAAACTGGAAACATGGCTGCCTAGAA
Source organism: Leptonychotes weddellii (assembly GCF_054177405.1). NCBI lineage: Eukaryota > Metazoa > Chordata > Mammalia > Carnivora > Phocidae > Leptonychotes > Leptonychotes weddellii. The sequence continues at coordinate 24,874,559 of NC_138370.1, forward strand.
ACGCCCCTCTCCTCAGAGGCTGTGGGCCGTCTGCTTTTCGTCAGAGCCTGTGGCTTGGCAGCCACCATGAGAGACAAGGCCGATGTGTTCTGCATATTGGGAGACTCTCTTTTCCCCCAACACCTCAGGGGCTTAGTTGCAGCACAACCAAAAAGAAAATAATCTTTCTGATCCTTCAGGCTCTTCTACTGCTCTCTTTGAATTTGCTATATTCAGATCAATTCTGGTTATCAAAGAAGTCTCAGCTCAGGTCTGGAGCTCTCTGGGACTCAGATACACAAACTTGTGTTGTCACATCCCTGTCTCCTTAGAAATCTGGGCAAACACTGCACAGAGACACTCTTTCAGAGGGAAAAAGAGCACTCTACTGTGGTTATAAACTGCCACATGGCCAAGCCTTCTCTCTCTAAATGTGTATTTATTATTGACTTGGGCTGAGAGAGTGGAATTCTCAAGAATTTCATTGCCTTCTGGGGGTCCTAGAAAAAAGTCTTAAAAAATAAGAACATGTTGTGAAAACATTATATCATGTAGAACTCCCCTTGAGATTTTAATTTATATTTTCTACGAAATAGTAGTCATTTTGTTAATTTTGTGTTATCTCACTCATCTCTCCCATATTTCTCCAATAAGTACACAACTGTGATCTGATAATTTCTACACAGGTTGCCTTGCAGAAAGATCCTGGTATGCTGCTGTGAGCTAATTACCCAAATTTCACCCTGTGCAAAAGATACTGAAATTTTCACACAAGTACCTTCTTTGCACAAAGATGTTTCGAATATATTTTGGTACAAGATTCTAGGAGGTATGGCAGGGGTAAGGGGAAAGAAGATATGCAGGAGAGATTGTTTTCTCCCCAGAAAAAAAGGAAAAATGTAGCAAGATGACCTTGCTATTTGACACTATTTTTAATTTCAAAACACAGCTGTGTAACTATCAGGGAAAAATTAGCTCGGATCATAAAAGTCTTCCATCCAATATTAGGAACTTTCTGCAGTGAAACTCATTGCTTAGATTTGCTTAGATTAGCAACTAGGTATAAATGAAATGATGACAAAAACCCAAGAAATTCTCCTTAAATTGTTATATGCTTGAATGAAATAATGACCATATTTTACTATTTTTGAACATTTAGAAAAGAATGTATATACATATATGTATTTGGTCATTATATATGTATTGGTCAATAATATGGTCATTATTTCATAGGTATGTGTGTGTATATATATATATATATATATATAGCCAATCACTATATTAAGCTGTGTTTTCAAAATTTATGTTTTCTGCCTTTTCCAATGCCTTTTAATCCCGATCTTATTTGGAAAAAAGAATTTGCTATACAGTAGACAGATATACACATGCAATCTGCTAATTATTTTTGGGACTATGTGGGTCTAACAAAGACCAGCTGAGGTTTCGTATAAAGAAGGATCTCACAGGCAGCTGTCATTACATGGTGGGTTATGGGTGGATTCCTTTCATGAATTTAAATACGGCCCCTTAAGAGGCCACATACACCATGCTTACACAGATTGTACACTGTATGTTCATTTTTATTTGCATTTCATTTGGCTTGGTCTTTATACAGGAAACCTTAATTTCACAATTAATTCTTAGCTAAGAAGCTCCATAAAAACTCCTGGGCGTCAGATTAGGGAAGAGAGTAATAGACCTACCTGGTTTTCAAATTAATTAAGTACTGCAGTCTTTAAAAGATTAATACAAGAGAATATAAAACTAATCAATCATATATCCTCTACTAGATTTTCTTTTTTTAATCAGGAGAAAAATTTATTTGAGTGAGATTCAAGATCCCATAGGAACATTGGGCTCATAGCAATAAATTTGCTGTTTCCTTTGAGATGAACAAAAAATATTTCCACAAAATTTGCCTAATATATCAATAGGTCCTTTAAAAACTTGGCTCATGTGGGTAATAGGCTTAGTTTCCCCCTCTCCCAAATGGATGGCATTGTTGGAAATGCTGTGATATTGGTAAACCAGCTATAGTTATACTGACAATCAATATAAAATGTTTTGTAATTTAGAAAGCAGTCTCCATGTATGTTGTATTATATTGTATTCCCACGAAGGGTAATAAGGAAGAACAATACGAGTGGAATGGAGTTGTATTTTCAGTGTATAATATCCATTCTGTTTCTACATCATTTATTAATTTCAACATTTCTCAGTTGCTTTCTCGTAAGCTCTCATTATGAGCAAGAATGCAGACACTTGAAGATGGTCCTTAAGTCATCTTTACTAGTGCTAATAAATAAGTGGGCACATTTTCAATCTTTAACAAGATGACTTGGTCATATTTTTTGCACACACAATAATAACCTGTAATTTTAGAATAACAAGGAGTCACAGAAGTGGATGTTTAAATACACACAGACACATCATATGTATGTTTGTATATACGTATATGTATGTGTCTTTTGCCAAATAGTTATATTTGGTATGTTGTGCTCGTGGTGAAATCTCAAACAAGTCATGCATGCGGAATAATTAGAAAAATTCCTTACCACAAGGTGTCATTTTTCAGACACTGCAACTTTTTCTTGAGAGCAGATCCGATTTATTAAAAAAGCATTCAAACATGGCAAATATACTAATGTTCCTTATGTTTACTTGCCTACTCAGCATAAGTTGCTCAGCTGTGTTCAGTTCCTGATCATTCTAAATCCTCATTAATTTGCACTAATGAAGGGGATGTCCTTTATAAATTAACAAATTTAATATACCAAATTACTGCAGGAAAAAACATGTTGCTTAAATAAACATCAAGAAGATTGCAGGACTTAATTTTTTTAAATCTGTAATTGCAACAAAATTATTTTCAATCGCTTATAACAAAAGGCTGTTTTGTAAGTCTATGAATTCTGCCCAAAACATGCATAAAATGCTTGCCGAGTGATTTTTTTTTAAATTTTATTATGTTACGTTAATCACCATACATTACATCATTAGTTTTTGATGTAGTGTTGCATGATTCATTGTCTGCGTATAACACCCAGTGCTCCATTCAATACATGCCCTCTTTAATACCCATCACCAGGCTAACCATCCCCCCACCCCCCTCCCCTCTAGAACCATCAGTTTGTTTCGTAGAGTCCATAGTCTCTCATGGTTCGTCTCCCCCTCCAATTTCCCCCCCTTCATTTTTCCCTTTCTACTATCTTCTTTTTTTTAACATATATGTTTCAGAGGTACAGGTCTGTGATTCAACAGTCTTACACAATTCACAGCGCTCACCATAGCACATACCCTCCACAATGTCTATCACCCAGCCACCCCATCGCTCCCACCCCACCCCCCACTCCAGCAAC
>NC_138370.1:24878396-24975552 GCF_054177405.1 Leptonychotes weddellii
AAGATTTTATTTATTTATTTGAGAGAGAGAGAGAATGAGAGACAGAGAGCATGAGAGGGAGGAGGGTCAGAGGGAGAAGCAGACTCCCCGCTGAGCAGGGAGCCCGATGCGGGACTCGATCCCGGGACTCCAGGATCATGACCTGAGCTGAAGGCAGTCGCTCAACCAACTGAGCCACCCAGGCGCCCCAGAGTCATGTTTCTAGGAAGTTCATACACCAGTTGGTATGTGGGGTATCTCTGCAGGTGGACTGACTCCATTTTCATCCTTTGGGTTTGGACTACAGAAATAGTCCTCCATGGTCTCTGAATATTGCATACATCTTCTTCCAACTTTGAAATGCTTCAGCTTTTCTATTGCACTGTTTCCTAGTCCTCTTTTTCTGGATGATCCCCAAGCCTGGCACATTTCTGATGTAAGAATGCAAGCCACCTGACTCAATAAAGCCTCATTTCACTTCTTTGTTTTATAGAGTCTCCCATTAGAATATCAGTATCAACAGAAGGAGCAAATACTTCTTCATGTAAGTATATTTGAATATTCCATTCACTAGTTTTTAACCCAAGACAGTATCTGCCTCTGGAGATGGTGTTCCTGTCGATCCTCCGTCCTCACTGAGGAACAGTACATCATGAGTTTGGGAGCAGGCTGGTATTTGCTGTTCGGAAGGGAATGGCCCTGTGCTATGCTTGTGGGAGGGGGGGTTGGGGAGGGGGGGATTAGATATCCCCTCCCCCTAAGATACACAGGGACATTAGAAGATACCACATATGTGGTGATGTTATAATGTAGTGTCTTTGAATATTGAAAAATGACTGCAGAGCCTCTGAGGCCTGGTTCTGGGTGAGCAATGAAGAACATTGTTAGTTGTTTTTAGTGTGTCTTGTTGCCTTTAGCAATTGCTTGAGGCCTGATACCCAGCTGTTTGGGGCCTATTCTAAAGCTCCCTGGTTCTCACATAAAGTCTGCTGTGATAGAGTAAGGAAACTATATATAGATGCCCTTAATTCAAATTCGATAGCAATTATGAAAATGTTTGAAGGCACGTCCCTAGGCAAGATCTCAGATTAGTTTTCATCTGTTTAATGTGAAATGTGCTTTGTGCTTGTGGAGTTCTACAACTGTTAGATTGGTTGGTGCTTTGTGCCATGTCAGGGGAACGTAAGAAATTAGCAAGGACTGGTAAAAATAGTTTTGATATTTATGAATTGTGAATAGCGTCGAATTAAATTTTGATATCCAGCGGGGGAATTTATCAGACCTTGAAAATAAAACCTATAATTACAGTCTTTCTCTCCCTTATTTTAGCTCTTTATTTAAAGCTATTTCTCAGCCTGAGAAGCTCTTCAATAAGTAGATATTCCCAATTATTTTATTCCAACCCGGGGAGCGTGTTTAAGATACAGTTTCCTTTGGCTGTCAACATGGTAGGAAGCACTTGCAGGAAGGTCTGTATTTTAGGCCACTTCATTTGTTTTGTCCGTCTGTTTAAATACATCCAGTTTGAACCTAAAGCCTTTCCCTTCAGGTTCGTACCAGAACTGTAACGATATGATGTAAACATATTTTTTTATTGCATGAAGTATGATGTTTTCACTATATTTTAGCTAGATAAAGCATCATTTAACTAGATTGATGGAAGCAATCTAGTGGGATCAAACAGGAAATAAGATGCCAGAGAGGACTAAATTGGCTTCTTCTGTATTCTAAAGATACTCATTACATAGTCTAAAACGTTAATCCCTTCTGGGGAGCTTGGGATATTTGTTATTTAATTCTACTTATAAAAAGATTAGTATAATTATATAGATTTTAGCTAACTAGCATTAAGGAATCATGTTGAGCTTTGTTTTAGGTTTTTGAGTGTTTATTATACAAGGGCAAATACTAGATTTTTCTTTTTGGCATTTTGTCTGGGAACAATTTCTCCCCTGCATGATTCATTGAATAAAGTTATTGAAACTCTTGTAATTGGAACTCTCCTGCTATCATTAACGGGGCGATGGATGCTATCCTGAAGCATATCCGAGTAGTTTTGGAATAGAAGAAATACTTCTTTGGGTTTTCCAGAGCTTGAGGGAACTGAAATGAATCTCTCAGTTTACATTTGTATTCATTGCAATACTGTTGAGAGAGAAATAATGTTGAAATCTGACTCTGATCCCTAACTCTCAGCAGAGTTAGTTCCTGATATTTGGTAAAGGTTTAAGACTAAGAAAGAAGGCTTTGTATTTTAATATCATGTTAAAATATTTCAGTGCGCCATTTTCATACATTCCCCCCTTTCCCCGTTCATGCTCGGCTCTCAGTAAATACTGTGGAATTGATTCGTGCATACATTTTCTTAATCTCATGAAAATGCGCTCTGTAAAAAAGTATAACCAAGAGTGGCAGGATTCTAAGTCCAGTCTTGGCAAGAGCGGCGTGAGGCGCTCAACCCATCCAGAGGAAGCAGAACTCTGCAGTGCAGAACCCTGTGACGTCAACAGAGCTCCATCTAGCAAAGGCTGAAGGGGAAACTTGAGGAAGCAGAAATAGCCAGAAGCGGGACTTAAACATTCAAATGATATATAAGAGTCGAAGGCCTTGGGAAAGTTCACATGGGTCAGAAATAATCAGCACCGAAGAATAGGTTCCTTTTCGCTTTGTTTCCACCAGAAAGGAGACACCAGTAAATCCCCGCGCGTGAAAAGTGAACCACGCTTTTGCAATGTAATCATGTCTGTGTGGGCTGCATTCTTGGCACTCTTGGCACTGGTGTTTGCTGTGTACATTTTGAAAAGCCTTTCTATGGCTTCAGCAAACCTGTTGTGTATTATGATGAGTTGGCGTGCTCTTGGGGTCAGGCAGCCCTGTTACTTTTCCGTTCTTTAGGCACAAAGTTGCGCACCTGTGTGCAGAAGCAGCTCCTTGCTGCCGGCCCTGTTGATGAGAGCCTCTCGCGGCTGAGTAAACCCTGAGAGGGTTCAGCAGTGTTGGTTTATGCCCTCGGCCCTGCTCGGAGGCCCCGAAGGATGCCAAGTCCATCTTTTCTGCCGGCATCCTGCTTCTCCCCAGAGCCTTCCCTGACCACGCCCGCCCTTAAAATTCTACTTTTGTCCTCTGTAACTCCTGTTGGGATAGAAAAAAACACAGAGAAGAGAACAAGCATTGCCCACCTACCTATCTGAAATACTACTGCTAATATTTTAATATACATTCTTCTTATCAGTGTTTTTCATTCTGGCTTTCTATTTGTCCACCCTCCCTCCATCTACTTAATGTATCATACGCATTTTTCTCGTGTTACCAAATACAAATCAGAAGTATTTTAAAATACTGTTTCTGGATCTTAAACTTTTAAATAATTCTTTAAATCACTGTAACAGGGTGCCTGGGTGGCTCAGTTGGTTAAGCGATTGCCTGCGGCTCAGGTCATGATCCCGGACTCCTGGGATCGAGTCCCACATCGGGCTCCCGGCTCGGCGGGGAGCCTGTTTCTCCCTCTGACCCTCTCCCCTCTCATGCTGTTTCTCTCTCTCTCTCTCAAATAAATAAATAAATAAAAATCTTTAAAAAAATTTTAAAAATCACTGTAACAATAAAGCACTTGTTCTTGACTGGAGGTTTTAAGGGATTTATGTTTCATTTACAAATACCTTATCATTTATTTCCCCTTTGTATTTATTATTCCTAGCATTTCATAAATATTGGTGAAATATCAAAGGTACTAGTCCTTCCCTTTGGAAGGAAAATTTTAACTATTTCTTTTTTGAAACTGGGATTGAAATTTGCATTGTACACTCACTATTTTTAGAGTTGCTAATTTATAAAATTTTCAAGAAGTTTCTGGTAATGATCTCCCAGTAAAGATGAACATTATTTGCCTTTATTTTATTTACTTTGTTTTGGTAAATGTGGCTTCTGTGACTTGAAATGTGTAATTTGCTAAATGAGTGTCCTGTTACACGTTAAGTGCTATTGTATAAGGAGAAGAATATGAACCTTACAAAACAGTTAGTAGAACTCTCTTGTTCCTCCTTCACATAGGATCAGCAAAAAAGTAAAAGAAGTGCTTAGAACAAACCTTAATGACTTCTCTCTGAAGTGCCATCTGCCCGTGACCATATCTTGCTGACGATTTTACTGAACGCCATAAAAAAGTACATTTGTTAATACCAGTCACTTTACTGAATTAAGAACCATCCATTCCAATTTAATATATAAACAACGGAAACAAAAATGAAAAGTCTAATGAATAGTAATTAGAAAAAAATAAAGATAAGTTTCTGGAAAATGATCTTAAATAGTAATAAGTGTTTCTAATAATAATAATAATAATAATAATGGCAAACATCTGTTGAAGGCTTTCTGTGTGCCAGGCACTGTGCTAGGTAATTTGCATGGAGAACCATAACTCATGGTTCTCATAAAACCTTAATCCATTCTTCAGATGTTGAGGCTGATAAATTTTGTCCGAAGTCACACAAGCAGAATACAAACCCAGGCAATCCACTAGCCTGCTATGCATGACATGTGAGGTTTTGTTGCCTCAAAGAAAAAGCCTTTAATATGAAAAGGAATGAGATTCTGTGAATGGGCTGGAAAATAATCTTTGACATGAAGTGGATTGGGAGTGTGGGTGGTAGCTTAGGTAAATGCATGACCTGGGACCACTTGAGCCCATGTTATCTGTGTGTTACGCACATCAAAGCATGCCGGGCAGCGAGGGGGAAAGGACAGAACACACACCTTGGGTGGACACATGCTCGGAAGTCTAAATACGATGCTGTAATTGCTAGGTAATCTTAGGCAAATTGTCTAACCTCCCTGAGACTCAGTTTTAAGGTCTATATAGTCTTGTTTATCTCAAATCTACATTGGAAGCCTAATGTGGGAAAATTAATGTGAATCATTTAGCACAGCTTTGCTTTTAGGTGGTCTCCCCTATCTGTGGGAGAGAGAAAAATGAAAAACTGATGTGGCCTTGAAGAGAGAAAGGTAATCAGAGGAGTCCTTGCATCTCGTTTGAACAATGTAGGAAAATATCTTTATTTTTGGAGGAGGAAAGGAGTTAATTATTTGCATTCCAAATGATGATGCTGAAAGTTCTATGCCAAGTAATCACTGTCTTTTGAAAATATTATATATTCTCAGCTAAGGCTGCCTTGCAAAGGAACTTATCCAGGAAGTCCTCTTTGAAATCTCTGAATGAAATGGACAATTCAATCTTTAATGTGGCACCTAAAAGAGCCAGCTGAAGGGGAAAATGTCTTTTGTCTGCAGGACATTTCTGTTATAATGAGATACAGCATTTTCACTTGGGAATAACACAGTGATATGTATTGATTAGATTGGGCCACGTCCACATCCGCTGGTCCCTTGGTGAGATTTAAAGCTATGATTCTTACATTCCACCCTCAGCTGCAACTGACCTACCTCCTTTAATGGTAGAGGAAACTGCCTGGACCTTTGCTAAATGATTCTCAGCTGGAAAAATGGTATTTCAATTTCCAATCTTTACTGGTGGCAAAATATGAAGTCTGTCCTCGTCCCCGTTGGAGAGCTACTTCCAATTGAATGCAAATTGTGTTTCCAGGTTTCTCTAAACATGGCATTTTCAAGGGTGTGGTGGCTCCATCTGTTGTGGAGAATGACAAACAGATTCCCATGCATGAGATAGCAATAAGAAAATAATTTAAAAAGGAAATTGCCCAACTGGTATTACTTCCATCTTTCTAATTGCCTAGACACTTAACAGATTTTTAGGACAAGAAGTGACTTGGAGCACCGAGGTGTATATCACAGCCATTTCTGTGCTCAGGCAAATTACTGCCTTCATGGTCATTCATTCATTTTGTGAGTGACTATATCTTACTTTTTTTCTTAAAGTACCACCTGCAACTGTAATACAGTTCTTCAGTTCTGCCTTTGACCTTTCTGAAGTCATTCCCTGTCTGTAACTGCATTCCACCACCGGACAAGATAATCTTGGAACTTTTGGTCAAGCTTATAATGAAATTATAGTTAACCTTTTATATTCAGTTGAAATTAACCTTTACAAAATTATTCTTTTGAACCATGACATAAATCATATATGTGTAGGTGTATATATACATAACTGATATTTGTATCATGCTGTATATTTTATAAGGCATATTTTTATATATTGAGTCATTTATTCACACAGGAACTCTGTGACCTAGATTTTATCCCATTTGTTGGCCGAGGGGTTGAGGCTCAGACATTCTGACATGTCCAAATTCCAAAAATTAAGTAGGTGGTAGAGCAGAAACTTAAACCTGAATCTTCTGATAGCAAATATCATGGTCTTTTATTTACAAAATCTTAGGGGATCTGTTCAGCTAGTTTGAGGGAAGGCCTTCTTTAAAAAAAAAAAAAGAAGAAAAGAAAAGCATCAAGATGCAGTTTTTATAAAGACTCCAGGAATAAAATCACATTAGTCCCAGTTATCCCAAAGCCTGCTTTTATTGAAGTAATATACTTTCCACACACTATAAGGTAATGAAATGGACAGGTGAGCCCTTAGTTAATGGCAACACAATTCAAGGGTGTAATAGTAAAAAAGGAGGCAGAAGTGTTGGTCTAGAATTATTGCAGTGACCTTGCTGTTGGCTTTGTTATTTTGAGAATGATGTGGTATATTTCCAAATACACTATTTTACAGAGATTCAAATACTCTTAGAGTCATTGTGCTAAGGGGAGTCTGATCTTCATCAAACAGGCATACAGACCTCCCTTGGTGGTAGTTTATGTTTGGGATAGATGCACTGCCTTATTCCAGACTAACTGCTGTTTAATTTAGTGCATGATATCTTAAATCCTGAAAATTATTTGTATGATAGAGTAATTCATTAGTGGAAAATTATCAGATCTGGAGCAACTATTTCTCTGTATTTTATTCCTTGGGGGAATTTTTACTGAAATATTCTCTTTAACATTAAAAAAAATTTGTCAGTTTTTTTGTATGTCAGCTGGAAGAGGGGAGGACGTCTTTATTTTTCCTGTTTTCAGAGTGGTAAAAGCTATAGTAAGTGTTTTTAATCATTTGGGACAGAGCAGTGAAATGGATTAGTTAGAAAAGGGTTTTAATTGGGGCACCTGGGTGGCTCAGTTGGTTAAGCGACTGCCTTTGGCTCAGGTCATGATCCTGGAGTCCCGGGATCGAGTCCCGCATCGGGCTCCTTGCTCAGCAGGGAGTCTGCTTCTCCCTCTGACCCTCCCCCCTCTCATGCTTTCTCTCTCTCTATCTCATTCTCTCTCAAATAAATAAATAAAATCTTTAAAAAAAAAAAGGAAAGGGTTTTAATTTTTTAAATGGTGAGTGGAGGCAAGGGAATGGAGACAGGTATGTATCAAGAAAGCATCTAGAGAGCTAGCAAGATTTTGATAAATTATGCTGAACTTGGTGGTTTTCTTTATTTTCTTTATTTCTTTATTTTTTTTTCAAGTTACCTAGGGATCTGAGAAATAGAAAGATGGGAATAGAAGCCTTTAAATTAGATGATGGGAATAGAAGCCTTTAAATTAGACCCGGGGTGCTCTAGGAAACAGCTCTCTCCCTGGGGCAGAGGGAAGAATTAGATAGAGGAAGGGACAAGGAGCAACATGATAAAGCAGCAGCAAAATATAAAACAGGGATTGTGATTTAAGAGTTTATCAATTACAGGCTATAGAAATTTAACTCCAAAGGGCTTAATTATAAAGAGAGTATGTCGGCTTCCATAACCAGCCCAATTTGATCCAGAGCCTCAATTTCATAAGGGAATGGTTTCTCAGTCTTCATGCTTTGTTTCTCTACAGATGTTAGCTTCATTCTTAGTGGGCTTTCTCTGCCCAACAAGGAGATAACTGCTGATACCTCTAAGCCTGAACCCCTCAGCCCATAATCTAAAAAGAGGAAAAAGTCTACTCCTTATCCACACAGCTGAATTTAAGGAAGAATCTGATTGGCTCTATCTGTGTCATATGCCTACCCCAAAAATCATTACTATATCTGGGGTGATTAATGACTTCCGCTGGGCAGGGGCGGGATCAGGTATCCACTGCTGTGCGTGTTTGGGTCAGTGAGGCAGATGGGCTCAGCCCCTTGGGAACTGCAGGGTATAGGTTCATTACAGAGAAGAAGGTTTTGTACCTAAAGAAGGGCATAGTGGGCCAGACAGGCAAAATCAACACGGTCCTCTATGGCTGATGAGCAGACAGCTTGAGAAGAATCAGGAAATAGATATCTCCCAGAGAATTTTAGAGGAAAATTAAAAATATATATTACTGAACATTGTTTAACTGGGCAGACAAAATTAAAGCAGAAATTTTTAAAGAAAATGAGTTGGAAAACCAAAGACAATTGAAATACCTTGAAAGACTCTTTATTAGAACCTATGAGTTGACTATATAATCATTCTTAAAAATACCGTCTTTTTTTTTTTTAATCCAGAAACTTAATGCTTTTCTGAAGAAAGTAGAAAAGAGTAAAAAAAAATGAGATAAAGTTTTCAAGTTAGAATGCATGGGAAGCAGTTTTGAAACCTGTAAAATGTTCTGACTTTGGAGTTAAAAATCAAAGTCTGCTTGATCCAGATTCTTCTATTAAAAAATCTATGCTTAAGTAGATTTTGAAAAATTACTAGTTTCTTTCACCAGAGTAACTGTATCTCCCTTCCTTCGTTCCTTCGTTCCTTCCTTCCTTTGTTCCTTCCTTCCTTCCTTCTTTTAACAGTAAGAGAAGGAAAAGAAGCATGCTTAGCCCATTCCATTTCATGTTGTACAGAAAAGTCCGCAGGTCTTGTTGAAGTGTGAAATCACCCTTTTGAGGCTTTACCAGCCTCGTAGATATCACCACTGAAACCTAGAGGAAATATGTCTCCACTAGTTCATCTGTAGGCAGATCCCACTTTTTTCTGTCCTACTCTTCTTATAAGCATCTAGCATACAAGGTGCTTGATGACTTGATTCGGTGTTTTTTTTTTGTTGTTGTTGTTTTTAATAAAGGTGCTGTGTATTCAGAGTTCAACGAATCATCAAAGAACTACTGGAATGGCACTTTTCATTTTATCTCTCAGTCTACTAGAAGTCAGCAAAATCTTAAAAAACCAATAATATGGGCCAATGTGGGTTATAGTCTAAAGATATGCTCATCTCCATTCAAGTCCATAACTGTCTCTTATTTAGAGATTTGGTGTATAGGTTGACTTTGTTCATTATATATGAGCTATCATTTTGTTCATTGCTCAGATATTGCAGAGTCTCTTCTTCAGTGAATGCCAGGCTTTTAAAAAAATGTGACAAGGAGAAGGGTGCCTGGGTGGCTCAGTCAGTTAAGCATCTGCCTTCGGCTCAGGTCATGATCCTAGCTAGGGTCCTGGGATAGAGCCCCATGTCAGGCTCCCTGCTCAGCTTGTACTCTCTCTTGCTATCTCTGTCCCTATCTCCGTCTCTCTCTCTCAAATAAATAAGTAAAATCTTTTTTAAAAAATGTGATAAGGAGGGGCGCCGGGGTGGCTCAGTCGTTAAGCTTCTGCCTTCGGCTCAGGTCATGATTCCAGAGTCCTGGGATCGAGCCCCACATCGGGCTCCCTGCTCAGCGGGAAGCCTGTTTTGCCCTCTTCCACTCTCCCTGCTTGTGTTCCCTCTAGCTGTGTCTCTCTCTGTCAAATAAATAAAATCTTTAAAAAAAAATGTGATAAGGAGAGAGAAATTGAGAGAGGGTGGGAGGGAAAAAGAGAGACAGAGGAGAGACAGAGACAGGTTTTGTTAAATATTGCAGGACTTTTATTTGCTGTGATAAAAAATATCATCAGTCTTTTAATTTTTAAAAGGAATTTGGGGCTATTAACCTCTTCATTCCAATAGTCAGAGTAGTAACAAAACAGATCAGGATAGGCCAAGTGACAAGGTCAGAGAACAAGTGTAAAATTAAAGGTTTTGCTATTTGAGTCTTAGATCACTGAGAACTTTCTCACTCTTTGATTAAAATAAGTGAATAGTTAATAATCTATCCCCCACAGTGCTCTAGCATGATGCTAGGAACTGTGATGTGTATTTCCTGAAGGGATGGAGGGTTGGGGGAGCTGAACAAGAATAGTCCTTGGGCTGAAGTAGTTTGCAGTAAAGTAGAAAGGTTAATTATGGTTAATTGGGCTATTGTGTATAATGACACATGCTCATGATACAAAGTAGAATACGGCGGGGGAGGCAGACTTAAATCAAGTTGTTTTTTTAAATAATATTGCTTAAGATAGAATACACTTACCCATTTTGTGGCATGTGATTTAAAAGGAAATATTATTTGGATAATGATTTTTTTTTTTTTACTGTGGTCTCTTTTTTTTTAAGTAGCCAATTGTTTCTGCTTCATATTTAAAGCTCAATAATTTTACCAGGAAATCAGAATTCTGAAATTTATCCTATTTAAGAAAAATGAAAATATGCGATTTACTGTTAAACATAAAAGGCCAAGTAATATTAAGAGGAATCAGAAAGTACTTTGCACTAAGTAGGGTTTTGAAAGGAGTTTAGGGAATTTTTAAAGGATTTAGAAACTTAACGAAATTTTAGATGAGGATAATCACAGTATGGTAAATTGAATTACTGTTGATTTTCAGAAACTTACCCATGATACATGGACTTAAAAGATATTCAAAGAGATATTTTTGATTAGGTTACCTGGAAATGTATATAGAAAGGTTGAAGTTTCTTGAACAATTTTATTTTCATTAGGCAAAATTTGTGGGTTTTTTGTTTTTATTTTCTAAAATCCATAGAATTGACCCAAAGTTGGAAGAAGTAGTATATTTGAAAACATACGTCTAATTATAACTGAGTGATGCATATAGTAAATTAAAATAATAAAATAAATCAATTAAAATGGCTAAATATTGAAAAACAACATATTCCTTTATGATGATTCATCTCTTGATTTCTTAAAATTCATTTATTGAAAGGAATGATTAATTGACAAGAAGCTTCTATGTCATTTGATTGAGTTTTCACCTACACATTCCTCATGTGAGAATTAAGATATGTTCAGAAAAAGAATCCAGGGTGCCTGGGTGGCTCAGTCTTTATGCATCTGCCTTGGGCTTGGGTCATGATCCCAGGGTCCTCGGGTCAAGCCCTGCGTCGGGCTCCCTGCTCCTTGGGAAGCCTGCTTCTCCCTCTCCCACTCCCCCTGCTTGTGTTCCCTCTCTTGCTGTCTCTTTCTCTGTCAAATAAATAAAAAAAAATCTTTAAAAAAAAAAATCCGCAAGAGGAAATATATTAAATGTTATTTTATAATGTTTTATATAAATGTTCTGCATTTTAATTTAGAGATCTAGCTATTTAATTAACCTATAAAAGTCCATGCCATTCACAAATAGTATAACTTGGAGAACAGATCATTGTTATTTTAATTCTTAGTCTACAAAGCTGTAAGAAGGAAGTTGCTACATTTACTTAAAAACGGTTGTAAAATCTAACATGGTCCACTGATGATGAATTGTTCCAGGCAGAACACACCTTGTCGGACAGGATATTTTTATAAGATGTGATGTGAGGAAATATGAAGAGAAATAGCCTTACACATATCTGAGGGAAAATTATTTAAGTGGCCATAATGGACTTTTTACAAATTTTGTACATTTCCCTTTAGTTGATCCAGCTGGACTTTTTTTTCTCTGCTATCCTCATGGCAGCTTCTTATTTTCACAACCCTAATACTCCAAAGCAGAAATGCATCTTGTTCAGGCTTGATCCTCATGTTATCTGCAAAAAAAATAAACCATACAAAGAGTTCTGGGGTATGTTTTAGAATGAATAGATTATGGGGGCAGCAGAATTGCTGTGAATGTGCAAATGAGACTGGGTGTGAAAGCAAGATAAGCTTTAGGAAGGATATAGGTGACTCAGGGGGCACATAAGGGATTTATTGGAACCTTTAAAAACATTTTTACAGTGCAGGTGAAGGGGACTGAGGTTTAAAACTGTTCCGCTTAGTGAAAAAATGAAACCTGACATCCACTACTTGTATACAAAGAGAAACAAGTGTTTTAGTAAAACTTCCTACTTGTTCTTCTAAAGTTTCTAGAACATTGGCTGTGACCTTTTGTGTACAGTGTGCACTGAGGAGTAAGTCTAACAGAAGCTTCTAGTGGAGAGGGTTTTCATGAAGAATAGGACCAATGATGATAGTCTCAATAATTTTCAAAATGTCATAACTCCCTCCTTTTGTAGGAGAAGTGCAGACCTAGGTATATTTTATTTAAATGATGCTCTGAAATTGTAAAAAAAAAAAAAAAATTCCTTGTCTAATCAAGGAAGAAAGCAAACTCTTCATTATTTTATTGATGTAACAAGATGTTAGATTATCTTCCAACCCCCAGGGGTATTCTTCTGGTTGTCTCATAGCTCTTGCTTCAACAACAAGCTTGCCACTTGTTATTGACACGATGTATACATCAGTTCCCAAGACAGAATGTAAGGTTTGGAAGGAAGGAATTTGGGGTTATTTGAGTGTCCGTTCCCATAGCATATCACTACACTGTTTCCCAGGAAGTATTAATTAAATGGATATAAACATAAACAGCGAGGTGATTTTTTTTTTAGTTAGATTATTATAATTTTTAAAGCTGTACATATATGTAATTTTTTGGAAAGCCATCTAAAACTTAAATCATGAAACAGATATTGAAGTATTTTAAAATCAAAGTTTAAAAAAACAACATTGACTTAAATAATATTAGAGAATTTTTACCGTTTTGAGAAGTATTTCACACTTTGCTTCTATTTCAGATTTTTTTTCTGGTTTCTATATCTGGAAAGTTTCTTCATTTTTAGATGAATACTCATTTACACGGTGATTTACAACAATCTGTTTCACTTTAGATGGGATTATTACAAATTATCTGAAAATGTATATATTAACTGGTTGGTCGCTGTTCCTCTCTGTGGTGCTGAAGAGATACTTGTTTGGGAGTAAGAGAATGCCACCAGAGTTTTAATAAGGTTGAGTTTTCTTTTATTATTAGTAGTAGTAATAATAATAATAAAGCAGTAATAATATCATTTAGTGAGCACCTATCACTTGTCAGGTACTTTAATCTGAGAATAAATATGTATTAGTCCCATTATATAAATGAGTAAACTAAGAGGCTCAGACAAGTCCTTGTGTCAAGGTTATATTACAGGTGGCAGCAGAAGCAGGGTTAGCCTCTCTGATTGTGTGTCCTATGCTCTTTTCACTCACTGCTTGTAGAGGGTGAAAGAAAAACCCTCAGAGGGCTCCTCTTGTGACCTCTATTTTTTTTTTTAATATTTATTTATTTACTTTGAGAGAGAAAGAGAGAGTGGGGAGAGAGAGGGGCAGAGGGAGAGATAGTCCTAAGCAGACTCCACATTGAATGCGCAGTCCCACGCAGGGCTCAATCTCACGACCCTGAGATCACGACCTGAGCCAAAACCAAGAGTTGGATGCTTAGCCAACTGCATCACCCAGGCACCCCCTCTCTTGTGACCTTTTACTCTAAAGGGTAAGTGATCATTGCAGCTACTTTTGAAAATAGTCTTTTTCTCTAACATGACTACTTGGACCAAATCAGTTCTAGGAATCAAGGTTCCTGAACAAAGTACAGAAATATATATATATATATATGTATGTATGTATATACACACACACACACATTTACTATGATAACATTAAAACTAGAAAGTTTTAGGTAACAAATTATATTCATTTGGTACTTGGATAATTTAGAAGGAATACCATGAACCTCTAGTACACACACACTTTGGGATGGAGAGAGAATGATCAGTGCATTATGGTCGATAAAAGATGTGTGCATTAAATATCTGAAACTCGGGTTATAAGAAACAAACATAACATGTAATATGTAGCCTCAACTACCGCATACTTCATTCTGATGGCAATTTTCAGATCAGTTTTGAGATGCAGAATAAAAATCATAGCTTTTTGCTTAAATTCCAGATTGATATAGAAGGTTATTTGATTTAACAATCTTTACAGTAAGTTTTCTTTTTTGTGTTTAGATTGACTTATTTTGTCAGTTTTTAGGGTTGTTTTGTTCCCCAGGCAAGATGGCATTCTCATCTCCTGCTGCTGCTAACATTTAAAGCATGCAGCCCTTTGTTGCGATTTAGTGCAAATTCCAAATGACTGACGATGATTAAACAGAAAATGAAACTTGAATGGCACTATCTCAGAATTGACTTAAAGCCATGACAGGTGTCTCTCTGTAGCAATGTATCAATTTGGAACACATGAAGAGTAAGAAATTGTGGCTTTTTCGTGGTTGAGTTTCTTTTTTCTTTGAAATCAAAGGGAGAAAATACCAATTTGTCCTGGATCACTCAAACAGTGATCTGGATTTCTAAACAGGGTGGACAACATGAGCACGCGATGAATAATCCCTGAGCTTGCAGTCTGATACTGTGCACCATACCTATTTTATACCAGCTGTAATTTTCTCATGTGTACACAGATACTGTAGTAACATTAAAAAAAAAAATGTAAAACTGTAATTAAAAAGCCAGCACTCAAGAAAGATAAGACACAGAGAATTAATTGGGATTACAGCTCTTCTTTCTGTATTGACTGCAAAAGCTTGGTGATCTGAATTGTGCTTCAGCCCTGGGCTCAGGACTCCCTCCAACCCCCAAGGCTCTTCTTTAACATTTGTTATTACTTAGCTATTTTATTTGGCAGAGATCCCTCTATCTCATCTTCTAATGCACTGGCAAGGTTCCTGTTGCCAATAGCTTAGAGCCTACTACTGCTAGGGTAAATGACATAGCCGAACTTTCTAGCCTCTGCATCCTTATAAATAATGCATCTGGTTTCCTGTAACTACATGAACCCTTAGACTTTGGTAGGCATGTCTTTGTTAGTCAGGGTAAAAGATTGGGGAGATGAACGGTTGGGGAAATAGTTGAAGGCAGTTATTATCACTGATTAGAACCTGACTCCATCATACATGCATTAATCACTGGGTTAATGCTAATGGAATGCTTATGATATTTATAGTAGACAAACATGATATATAAAAATAATGTCTTTGCTGACTAAACTGCATCTTAAATTCAACATGGAAAGTGCTAATGTTCACCTAGGACCTTTTGAAATTCTATTGCCCATAATTAGATCTAATTTACTTATTTTTAAAACCTCTTTTACTCTGCACACAATCCATTTACTTTTTGGGTGTGTGCACACTTGTTCTTAAAAACAATAGTGAGATACTGGTTAAAAATAATACATAATGCTCCAGCTTGATGGTATAACAAGTTACTGGATTTAGAATAAAGGAGGAAAAATGCTATGATAACGAGTTAAGTAAGTAATATATATCATACTTCTAACTTCACAGTGTTCATAAATGTATTAAAAATTAATGTTTTACTTTGAGCAAAAGAGATATTAGTATTTAAACAAGAGAAACCAATTTTTAAAAGTGAAACTTCTTTAGCCATGTTCTTTAAGATGCACCTTCAGTATTAATGTAAAGTAAGAAAGTTCCACCCCAGTATGTATTCTTCGCTTTATCGGACACACCATCATTGGACATTCACAGAATGACTGTTCAGCATTAAAATTATTTTGTATGGATGAAAAAATTCAAATTGATTTAGATGTTGAATGAGAAGCAGGGCACTCTAGAGCCTTGTATATTTTCATCAGAATTAATTGAAAGAAGGAAAAATCATGTTTCTAAGTGGAGAAAGGATGTTAATCCTCTTCATTTTATTGTCAGTTTCTTTAATAATGATCGGTTTAAATCTGAATGGCTCGTGTACTTACGAATATGATGACTTATAACTAATAGTGACACTTACTTTGGTCATGTTTAGCTTTTGCCATGTCAAGGATTTTACAGAGCCTAGGTAGTTATCAGAACTAATGTTAGTCAAAATGTTTAATACTTATTTCTTTGAATCATGTTGAATTTCTTTATTGATTAAACTAGTTTCTACAACCAGCCAATTTTAAATTAAATCATCAGATCCATATCTGTATGTAGTATAATTTTTTCTCTTTGATTTTGAATACAATTTTTTTTCTACTTTGAAATGTCAGGATTTCTGTGAAATGAAAACATTTCCTTAATGATTCAGAAAATTTGGCTAACGCTCTTTTAAAACTGTGCATCATCATCACCGGTAAATTAAGAAGTCTTCAATTCACCAAGAAGATAATAATAAAATAAATTAGTATTTTATTCAATTTATGTATTTTAACCCACTCACCAAAAACAATCAAGCCAATAACATCTAAAAAAATCAACCCATCATCAAATAACTACTATAGCCTAGTCTGTTTTGATGGGTGTTTTGTTTTGATGAATACTGAGGATAGAAATGGATTATGTTTTTCTGCTTCTGATTGTCCAGTACTTTCAAAGTCTTCCTGCTTAGGCATAGTGCTTTCTGAAATCAGATCTCTGCATTCTTCTATCATTAGTCAAAACAAAACACTATCAGAAAGAAATATTTTCATAACTGGATACTGAGTGAAGAAAAATCTCAGATACTTAGACATTCACATACAAGAAACAGTGTTTCCAGAGATGCCTGGGTGGCTCAATCGGTTAAATGTCTGCCTTCCGCTCAGGTCATGATCCCAGGGTCCTGGGATCGAGTCCCACATCAGGCTCCCTGCTCAGCTGGGAGTCTGCTTCTCCCTCAGCCTGCCGCTCTCCCTGCTTGTGCTCTCTCTCTGACAAATAAATAAATAAAATCTTTAAAAACAGAAAAACAAAAAACAGTGTTTCCAGAATATATCTACCACACAAATAGAATCCACGAGAAGACATGGACTCTCACTTCTGAAGTATTTGCATTTGTGCCAGACCGGGATTAGGAAAACTAGGTTCTCACTTAGAATGTAACACCATGGAAGCAGGAACGATTGCAATCTTTCTCTTATTCTCGTAGTCTTAGGTAGGGCCTGACATGTAGTAGGCACTTACTAAATAATGACCGAATGAATGAGTGAACGAGCGAAGTTACCAAAGGCAGGAAGAACAAGATGAACCTAGAATGTATCTGGAAAAACTGACAAAAGGCACACATTTAAAAAAATACCTGTGAAGCCTGTAGCAGAAGAGGCATCAACTGAAGACCAAGCCTTCCCTTTTCACTTTAATATGAATAATTTTTAACTTGCTGTAATTGCACAATGTTTTCAAATACTAATTTCTTTTAAAAAAATTAAAATTTCCTGCTAAAACTCCGGGTTTATGGCATGTCTTCCTCCCTCAGTGATCATGTTCCTAGGAGAAGAAATACGCCACAGAGGGGCATCACACTGTTTAGTATGTTCAAGCTTTTTGATTCATGTACCTACTGGTAATATCATGTAAGTGGCTTGGTTTCATTATGGCCCGAGTTCAACCACACAGCATGATCAAGTGGACCACCTAAAGTTGCAGATTAAATTCTATTTTTGGGAAAAGTGCCCTGATCTGAGGAGTAAATCTGTCATTATCGTGTTCTTGTCCTCTTCTCTTCTTCCTCCCTCCTCCTACTTCAGGCTTGTTTGGGTCCAAGAACAGTATGACTCAGCAGAAAAGTTATTTCTTCTGTTATTGATGACCTTTTTATTTAAATCTTCTTCCATGGGTGCACTTTCAAAATATAATTCTCAAGAGGAGAAATAAGGATCCTGATAGTGAGGATGATAAATAAGGAAGGACAATGCTTGTCCTGCCTCTGTTTTTCAGAGTCAGCTTTCTCTTCTATTTTTTCTGAGGAGACTTGGACCTTATCACTTTCAAAATTTGAATCATGCCTTCACTCTTGGCAGATAACCCCACTTTCTACTTCAGAGAAAAGAGAGACTATAGCTGGAATGTCTTTTCCCTATAAACTCCAGCACAATGCCTGGGACATAACCAACCACTTAGAGAACATTTTTTGGATGGATGGGCAGTTAGATAGCAAGATAAATTCATGTACATCTTTGGTCTTTAGAAATGGTAGCTATTTTTGATCATATATAATACAGCGACCTCAAAATCTGAAATCTACTGCTTTTGAAAGGCAGGTCATCTTGAGGCTTTCCATTTTTACCTTCCAGACTGTGAAATGAAGTTAGTTTAAATGCTGAACAGCAAAAACTTCCTAATCAGTTGCTGTATGTTGGCTGAATTACAGTAATATCATTTCATTTTGAGTTGGGCAATTCAAGCATTTAGCTCTGGGTTTTTGATAGCATACAGTTCACTAAAATAATTATTTTTGTACCCATTCAACCCATCTTTTTCCTTTGACACAGTTTATTTTAA
Organism: Leptonychotes weddellii; assembly: GCF_054177405.1. Lineage (NCBI taxonomy): Eukaryota > Metazoa > Chordata > Mammalia > Carnivora > Phocidae > Leptonychotes > Leptonychotes weddellii. The sequence continues at coordinate 24,896,675 of NC_138370.1, forward strand.
ACCTCCTGTCTCCAGGAGTACAGCGAGCTCTGAGCCTGGAGATGCCTAAAAATGTCTTACCTTCTCATTGCACTTTTTTTTTTTTTTAATTTCAGTGACTTCTCTCTGCTGTTCATTTGCATCACCAAAAGCTTAGAGACCTTGGAAAACTGTTTAAATAGTGATATTTATCTCAATAGATTCTTTGGTTTTAAGTTTCTGAATGATTACCAATAATTTAATTTTAGATATACTCATCAAAAACTTTTTCCTTGGCATCCTTTTGAGGGTGAAAGGGAAGAATAGGGGGGATCTAGGTGTACATGGATACCTTTTGGATATCCTTTTGTATTTAATTTTTTGGATGCCTTTGGTATAGTCAGTAAACCTTTGGAAGGACATGACAGAAGTAAAGATTGGGTTAAATCCAGGTATCTAAACTGGGGTGAAGGGGACTCAACCTAAGGATGGGTTATTTGTCTCACCTCTAGTGACAGGTCGTAGCAAAGCCTCAGGGAAGAATTTTTGAGAAACACTTCAGAAGATTTATGTTTCATTTGAGAAGGCTCTTTAAAAGCCTTTTCCTTCTTATGGGAGGTATATGCGGGTAGAAACAGCATATGGTTGAAACTCTCTGCACGGCAGTGATATGTAAAAGAAGTACTTTCCTGCTAGGTGAAATTACTCTGCATGCCTGTTGCTGTCACTGACATGATTTAGTTAAATACAGATGCTTTTAGAGGGGCTTTGTACTGCATCATAAATATTTAACAGTTTTATAAAATATCTGTATGCATAACTGTGTGGGAAATACAGCAGTGGAGAAGCTCACCCTCCACATCAGAGCCGTTTGGCCTTAGTGTCCCCTGACCATTTGGCCATTGAAAAAGATATGTTCAGGATGCAAGTGTCATCAACCATTAAAGGATTCTATTTCTGTTTTTCCAACAAAATGATGCTTACTGTCTAGCCTTTCTGATCGTCAGTAAAGTGAACTTTACAATTTCCCTCTTCACATTATTCATAGATGTTCCAATCCCCCAGTGACTGAAGGAGGGCATTAAGAAAAATCCCTTCTCGGCAAATAAATGGTATGAGGGAGGGGTCAGGAAAAGCTCTTAGATTTTCTGCAGCAACTAATGGTTTGTTTATATAAAGATAGTTCATTGCCATTAGATAATAGTTAAAATGATACAAATCTTGTATTTTTGATATAATTTTGAAATTCATTTTAAAAATCAATTCCTTAAAGTAAGAGTGGTAAGGGGAGGTGGGTGCAGAGGGTACCTGCATAGAGGAAGGGAAATAACCAAGTGCAGGTTGATGAATGTGGAATTGGTTATTTTGTTTGTTTGGCATAGGCTATGGAGTTGGTTTTTTGGTTTTTTTTTTTAAGATTTTATTTATTTTTCGACAGAGAGAGAGCGAGAGAGGGAACACAAGCAGGGGGAGTGGGAGAGGGAGAAGCAGACTTCCCGCGGAGCAGGGAGCCTGATGTGGGGCTCGATCCCAGGACCTTGGGATCATGACCTGAGCCGACGGCAGACGCTTGAAGACTGAGCCACCCAGGCGCCCTGGAGTTTTTATAATAAAACCTTACTATAGCATATTAAGGTGGGTTCTCTGTCATACGTGCTGGCGAGAAATAGCCATGAAAAAAATCTTCAAATTTTTTTTCCAACGCTTTATTATGGAATGTTCAAGTATACAGAAAAACTGAATGCTTTGTAAACAACTTATACCCATTGTCTAGATTTTACAGGTAACATTTGCTGTATTTGCTTTGAGTATCATTTTTATTTATCCATCCACTCTTATTTTTGATGCCCTTTCAAGTAAGTTGCATATATGAGTGCATTTTACTCCCACATATCCCACTTTGCCTGATACATGTGTTTTATTACAATCTTTAAAAGAATATGTAAGTGACGGATTATGCCAACAAACAGAATATAGGTTTCTCTGGGATGAGTCATCACATTTGGACCTGGGATTTTCTAGGCATCATATTTCAGAATTTAACTCCATTAGCAACAGCCTTCTTTCTCCTGTTCCTGACAGTCACTCCTTCCCTGTGCCAGTCTTCTGACTCTCCAAATTAAAAGAGGCCATAACCTTGCCTCGCCAGTTCTCAGCTATTGGCCATCTTGGTATCACATGTTTTTGAACCACTGCAATAATATTAGGCTGATCCCTATTTTGACATGACAGTCTTCTTTCCTCTCCCTTAATATAAGCTCCCTTCCATCTACTAGAGTCTCTATTCTGTATCTTTCTGTGTGAGCATAAAGCTCATTGTCATGTTGCCATTGTTAAACTGATTTCTTAATCTCCGACCTATCCTCTGTGAAAGCTACTGGGCTTCACAGAGCACATTCTGTGTGTCCCCTTAGTGTGATGAAATCAGGTTGAATAAATGAGTCCAAATATGAATATTGATCTGTGGATATCTTCCAGAAAGAGAGCCTGAATATTCAGGAGAGTTGTGACCAAAAGTGGTCCTGGGAGCATTAAACAGGGTTAACTTTCAAGTAGAAGCAGTCACAATGCAAGTTCAAAGTGAGATATTTCTATAGAGATAATCCATGGCAGTAGTGACAGAACATCTAAACCCTCCCTTCTACTGTTCCTTTGTATTGACATTGGCAGTATGTCCCTAAAGAGCTTTCCTTTGTAGAAATGAGTGGAAAGGAGAGGAGCATTAGACCTGAATTGTAGTCTTGACTCTGAAATTAATTTTGGTGTGACTCCAGGAAGATTATTTTTACCTCCTGGGACCTTTTTTCTTCTTGGACAAAATAAAATTCATGGGCAAGTCCTGCTTCAGCTCCAACATTCAGTAAGTGAAAAATTTAGATCTAATTATTCTTGAGATTACAGTTCATCTTTGCATTAAGCCTAAATCCTTTCACTCCATGTAATTTCTGAAATGAAAAAAAAAAAAAAAGAAACAAGGCATTCTTAAACAGATCTGAACCTAGCAACATATTGTGTGATTTAGGATAGAAGACTTTTGAATTGGAGACCGAATGACAAGACACTTTTATCTTATGACTGTTAAATTCATATTTTTAAAGTAATAAAAATTGTAACAGTGCAGAAAAAGTGTCCACCCCTTGGACTGAGAAGCAGCAGAAAAATGGGAGGCTGGCATTTGATTTTAAATAGGATACTTCTGCTTCTATGAGCATTATAAGGCTCATGACCTTATAACAGCATTGCCAGTTAGGTGACTCGCTCAGAATGCCAAATCAGCTCTGGCAACTGCTTATAGTTTTATTCCTCTCTTTTTTCCCTTTGGTGCAACTTTATATTTTCATTTTGATCAGCAGCAAGGAGCAAGACTTAAGTAGACCCTAAGGAAAATGTATATTGTAACATGTTTCCTCTGGATGAACTCTTCTCAGATTTACAAATTTGGACTATATTTAAAAGTAGGACACTTCAGATAATTCCCTTCCTGAAGCTTCCTTGATTCCAGGTGAGTTGTGAGGGTTTATTTTATAGAAGACTTTATATGATGTTTCAGAGTCTCTTGAGTGGATGGTACTGTCTTATAAGTAATTCATAACTGCCTTCCTATGTGGACCATCTCATGCTCAACAGGTTCTGGCTGAAGCAGAAGATTGAAAAGTCAAAGTAACAAATTCCAGAGCATTTGTAAAAGTGATGTGTTGTGCTATACACTGCATTTCTGGATTGATTTGGGGATCAGTTTATAGAGTCAGCTGACAAGAAACTGAAACAAATAGCTAGTGCCTAAGTGTAAATCAAGTTTAATTACTTCCATGTTTGAAACCTTACTGACTTTGTATTAAACAGGCATTGATTATCAGAGATATTTCTCCCTATGTTTAATTTCTCTTACTGCAACAAAGTATAGCCTTTATTATTCCCCTTAAATAACATTATCTACATGCTCATAAAAGTGCTGATTATCCCTTGTTTTGCCATAAGACTTGAGGATAAAACAAACAAAAATTCTCTCTTAGCCATGGTGCTCTGTGATGTGATCTTAACTTCAAACAAGCAAAGGGATTTGTTCAAGGTAACTAATCCAACATATATTGCTCTAGTAAACATTATGATTGACTGTCCATCCATATATCAGAGTAGTCACTATAAGGATAATTTTTTTTTTCTATTACACATATACACACACAGTACTTTAACATTATTTGTGTTTATTCACACAAGTACAACTCTTATCTGGAGTACCCATGCCTTTCACATGTTTTCCTGTAGTTAATTCATCTCTCTTTAGTAGTTTCCAGTATCGATGCATCGATTCAACAACACACATCTGTGTGCCAGGCATGTTCTGGGCAGAAGGGATGTAGTGATGGAGACAGACACAAGTGCTTGCCCTTATGGAATTGACATTCAGGCAGTGAGTTTATCACACATTTCATAACAAAGCACACTGCGTAGAAAATACAGATAGTTCAGAATAACTGCCACTTTCTCCCTCATCCTTTGCTCATATTTCTAGTATATTCTAAATAGGGGAATGGGATGGAGTTAACAATGAGAAATAATATTTTAAGTATATAAAATGAGATAGAGTTATAAGCTTTTGCTCATTTTCTCATAAAATGTCTTTTGAATGGAAACCCTCAATGACATATCAATTTAGTATATCTTTATTCATGCTTCTGAGTTCCTTGGGATGCAGTGTTGCATCATCAACATCAATTCAGAGTTTGTAGTTAATTAATAACTGTCAGAGATTTAATGCCACGTGACCTACCGAGATTTTTGTAGATGAAAGGGCAACCTAAATGTACCAAAGTCTCATTATTTTAGTGCAGTCCACTAGTAAAACTGGTTTCAAAAGGAAACATATTTCCTTTTGAAATTAAATGTTGGAGAAGCTGAAACCATGATGAGTGTCCAAAAGTCATTTTTTTGTTGTTATTGAGTTAGAATTCACATAATCTAAAATCATTCTAATGTGAACAAGTCACTGATACTTAATCACAATGTTGTGCAACCATCTCCAGCTGCTTCCAGAACATGTCCAGTGTAATTTTAAAAGAAAGGTGACTTATAAAATCAAAAATAAAATAAACTCTTTTTGCATATAACTAATGATTTCACTTACGGGGAGTGAGAAACTAATAGGTTCTCTCAAAGTAAAGAAAGCTTATTATAACTATCCCATTTAATAAAGATATCTTTCTATATATAAATTCTCAAATCCTCATCTTTGAGGTCATATACTGTATCTTGAGCAACGGAGGATCTCAACTCATAAAGAACAAAATGTGCCAGAGTGAATTGATCATCTTGTTACAAAATGAGAACACAGACCCACAGTCAATGCCAAATGTTTGATACAGCATCTCACAAAATAATTCTTGAAATTAAGTCAGATTGTTTTCTCTGAGAAAATTTTCACTGGGAAAGAATAGTATAATCCAGAGTCTTCACTCACCTTCAGAGTGGGGAGAAAACACCTGCCCAGTAAGGTAGGATGAGTTTCATATCCCCCCATTTAGCATTATGAATAATGTAGAAGAACATCAAATAGTACATGGATTTGGTTGGCCCTCAGAGAATTTTTCTGTTTAGTTGAAGAGAGAAGAATTACAGGAATAACAGTTAAATTTTGGTTTATTCCCAACTTTCCATCCACTGAAAGGATCTGTGGTGGTTAAACATGAAGCATATTTATGATAACAGAGTTTCAGTAGAATAAGATAAATTCTCAAAAGGCATATTTAGGAACAGTCAGAAAAATTTGATAAGGATGTGACTGAACTAAACACTAAAAGATTTGAAAAAATGAACGAGAGTACAGAGGGTATTTTGAATAATTAGATGGATACAAAAAAGGTTTACCCATTTATTAGAGGGGCCATAATCTGTATAATTCAATTTCAATTAAAAATAAAAACCAAACAAAATGTATGTACTGAATGGATAACGCAGCTCTAGGCTTGGGACAGCCAGATAGTGATAGACCTGGCCTTCAAAGAAATTGTATTCTTCAGTCCTATACACATGGCATGATTAAATAATAGCACAGGGCACCTGGGTGGCTCAGATGGTTAAGCGTCTGCCTTCGGCTCAGGTCATGATCCCAGGGTCCTGAGATCGAGTCCCGTATTGGGCTCCCTGCTCAGCGGGGAGCCTGCTTCTCCCTCTGCCTCTCTCTCTCTGTCTCTTATGAATAAATAAATAAAATCTTTAAAAAAATAAATAAATAATAGCACAGACTGTGAAGATGTGCCCCAGTAGTGGTACAGTTAAGAAAATGCTGGGTCCATGACTTGGAAGCATAGAAGGACTCCAGGGAGGAGTTGTGGCCACCTAGGGAATGACTTTCAAATGAGTAGGAAGAGGCTAATAGATGCATTTGAGTACTCTGTCCTCTCCATAGGAAGCAGTAAGTTTTTAAGGTTACCTTTAGAACGGGGCGCCTGGGTGGCTCAGTCGTTAAGCGTCTGCCTTCGGCTCGGGTCATGGTCCCAGGGTCCTGGGGTCGAGCCCCACATCGGGCTCCCTGCTCGGCGGAGAGCCTGCTTCTCCCTCTCCCTCTGCCTGCCACTCTGCCTACTTGTGCTATTTCTCTGTCAAATGGATAAATGAGGGATATCTTTGAAAAAAAAAAAAAAATCCTTTCCAGATTCCTTAAAAAAAAAAAAAAAAAAGGTTACCTTTAGAACATGAAGCTTTCTTGTGAAAACTGTGATTTCATAATTCATTAGCAAATACATAAATCATTACATTTTATCCATAGTCATCTTATCCCTGGGGCACCTGGGTGGCTCAGTTGGTTGGGCATTTGTTTGGTTTTGGCTCAGGTCACGATCTCCTGGGACATGGGATGCAGCCCCAAGTCCAGGCTCTGTGCTCAGCAGGGAGTATGCTTGGGATTCTCTCCCTTTGCCCCTCCCCCAGCTTTGCTCATGCATGCTCTCTCTTTCTTTCAAATAAATAAATAAGTCTTAAAAAAAAAAAGAAAAAAAGAAATTATCCTGGTCATTGTGGTACTAGACACCACAAAGTAAATTCTGTGTTTTTGGCCATAAAATTTAGGAGCAAGGGTAAGATTTTTCAGAGATGAACATTTTCAGAGCAAAAGAGCCAAAATATAGGGGAAAAAAATGTAAAAGAGAAGAGAAATTTGGGTAATACAGTCAAAAGCAAACTGGCATTTACCACCCTCTTTCATCTGCTAGAGCTGTGCTAAATACTTCTGATAATAAAATAAATAAAATAAATGCTAAACCCAATAGCCTGGCTTGAATTGAAGTAGCAGAGGAATTTCAGTATATTTGATGATATGATAGGATTTCTTTTTTCTTCATTGAAGCTGGCTTAGAAGGAAGCTGCAATATTATGAAAGTGGATCAGAAATACACGTGTATTTTGATTTTCTTCTGCCAAATCCCATTCTGTATTACGCCATCTCCTCTTGTCCCAGGTCGACTTACTAACGTTTACTTCCTTACCTTCTGCGGTGGATGAATTATGGCGGCAAATTCTTTGTCACTGTCCCATCGAGACTTAATCCCCTCCCCCCCATCCCCATCCTGCTTCACCAGTAGGAGGCAATGGAAATAACCCATGTAGCCTCCAGATTCAGTCTGCAGGAGGACTGGCAGCTTGTGCTTCCTCCTTCTTGGGATGCTTCTGCTCAGAACCCAGCCCCCATGCTGTGAGAAGCCCAAGCCACAGGGAGAGGCTGTGGGTTGGTGTGCCCCCCAGCCCCCACTGAGCTTCCCGCTGACATCCGGCATCAGCTGCTGGTCACGTGAGTGCCATCTTCATAGTTCAGCCCCGTTGTGCCCCAGCTGACTGCAGCCCCAGCTGACATCAAATGGAGCAGAAGAACCACTCAGCTGAACCCCGTCAGCCTGCAGACTCGGGAGATAGACGACAACTGTTGTTGTTTCAAGCTATTTTGGGGCAGTTTGTTTCACAGAAGTACATAACCGAGAGAGCTTTCCAGAGAAAATGCTGGAACTGAGACTGTGGAGGAGCTCATTCAATTTCCATTATAAGTAGGTCACATTTAAATAGCCTGTACTTGATCCTTATAACTTCTGGATATCACTAGGCAAAATTTTAGAAAGCTCTTATTTTGGAAAGGAGGTGCCTTTAAGTTTGTTTACAGACTACATTAAGGAACTAAGCCTTTTTCATTATTATACTTTTTGGTTCCCTTATTCTCCCAATGAAGTGGTAGGTAAGCAACATATAAGCAGATGCATTATTGTGATTAAAAAGAAAAGCAGTATTTTTCAGCAGAAATAGCATGAATCAGACTTTTTTTTTTTTAAGATTTTATTTATTTATTTGACAGAGAAAGCTCAAGTAGACAGGCAGGCAGAGGGAGAAGGAGAAGCAGGCTCCCCGCTGAGCAAGGAGCCCGATGTGGGGCTCAATCCCAGGACCCTGGGACCGTGACGTGAGCCGAAGGCAGACGCTTAACTGACTGAGCCATCTAGGCGCCCTTGAATCAGACTTTTGTTCAGATCTCGGCCGTATCACTTAATAGCTTTGTGACCATGGCTAAGTTACCTAAGCTGCCTGAGTCTGTTTCTTTTTTCTTTTTTTTTTTTTAAGATTATATGTACTGTACAGGATTAGTGAAGATAAGAAAATAATATATATTAACAACCTAGCAGAATGCCTGGCACAAAGGTGTGATGTAGCTTTTGTTGTGATGAACGAGATGGTAATGTGATTTTTAAAAGGTAGGAAATTCTGGCTCATGTTTATTTTTTAAGGGGACACAGAAATATGGGTGCTCCTGGGCTTTATTGGGGTGGAGCCTGAAGGGTTAAAGTGGTATATCCTTGCGATTCTTCCTCCAAATAGGCATGTTTCAGCCAAAGGAAATTCTGATCCCTCACCGATTCACACCACCCTTCCTCACTTCTTTACTGCTAGAGGGGATGTGATTAAGGGATAAAGACAACCTTCTGCTCCTAGTCCCAAGGGGGGGAATGAATGAAGAACTGTTTTTTTTTTTTCTTTACCTCCTGTACCCCCTTTCTTCAGTTACATTCACCTTCTGATTTGATGGGAAACCACTTTACAGGACGCTGGCTTTCTGCAAGCCGATCTTAGCTTCAGGGTGCCACGGGGCTCTTGGAATACCTCTCCAGGGAGGACAGTACACACCCCACAGTCCGATGTGTGTAGCCCAGGGAAAGAACCGTTGTGGCAGCCCACAGGATTTTGTCTCTGCTGTTTTGTCCTAGTCTTTGTAGGATACGTTGCTTACCTTTCTAAGTGCTGCGTGTCTTTAAGATGACAACTAGAGCAGAGCCCGATAATTTCTTTTTCTACAGAATATGTTTGCTCTGAGTGATTAAGGTGAGGTGAGTAGTTGTTGGTACAAGCTGAGGACCACTTTTTAAACTCTGGGTTACTGTTTTGGGTATCTTCTCTTACCTGCCCGACTTGGGCTGCCTGAACCCCATTTTGATTTTTGAAACCTAGATGATTGGCTCTGAATGAAATGCCAATGTATTATACTTGAATGTAATGTTGGTTTGGGACATAAGTGAGGAAGTAGGGCCCATGTATTTTACACTTGATCTTAGCCAAAAGGCCGAGAAGCGATGGGCCCATGTATTTTAACTGGGTGATCTGTAAAGGAATTATAAAGTACCCTAATTTAGCATAAACATTTACTTTGCTTATATGGGTTTTGAATATTTACATGAATATTGATTATTGAAATGTTAATACCTCTCAGTATGAATACTATAAATGCTAAGAAACAGATTTCCTGTGATAGGAAATTTCATGTCCATTGTTAGAATCTTTAAGAGAACTCTCACTGCTTTAAAATCAAATAGTTAATGGGGTGCCAGATTGGCTCAGCCAGTTGAGCATCTGACTCTTGGTTTCAGCTCAGGTCACGATCTCAGGGTCCTGAGATGCAGCCCTGCTGAGTGTAGAGCTTACTTGGGAGTCTCTCCCTCTGCCCCTCCCCCTGCTTATGCTCTCCCCCCCTCCCCTCTCTAACATAAATAAGTTAATTTAAAAAATAAAATAGTTAAAGCTAGAAAGCTGGCACAAGATCTTATTTTAAGTATTATTTTAAAATATTGGTTATTGGTATATAAGTGCAGGTTATGGAGAGGATAAGTCATTTTGCCCATAAGCTTGTCACAGTCATAATTACAATTAAGCAAATTGTTTCAGGCTTTTGTAGTTGTTGTTACTGCAGACACATTTTGAGATTTAACGTCCTTTAAATCATTTATAATTATGGGTCAATTTCATTTTGAAAGAAATGGTAATATTTTTATTGCATGCCCACTTAAAGCGTAAAACTATTTAAGAGCAGGGAAGATTGTGCTATACCAAATATAATGTGCTTAAAGCAGAATTTCTCAGGACTTGAGCTCTAACTTTATTGCTTCTGGGACTCATATGCTGGTTGTGTGTGTAGTATAGATTTAGAGAGAGTTTTTAAGAGTCCTGTTGACATAGGTGAGCAGAATGGTTCCTTGGAAACCATTTGAGTGTGCAGTCACAGTAAAGCAGGGATTAAAGGTTCAGATGCATATAGTGTGAACTGACATGCAAGAATGGGAGGTTCGGGGAATCCTGTACTCCCTATTGAACACTGCATTTCTTCCAGCCTTTTAAGGGCTGCTATTTTTTTTTTAAAGATTTTATTTATTTATTTGAGAGAGAGAGAATGAGAGAGAGAAAGCACATGAGAGGGGGGAGGGTCAGAGGGAGAAGCAGACTCCCCGCCGAGCAGGGAGCCCGATGCGGTACTCGATCCCGGGACTCCAGGATCATGACCTGAGCCGAAGGCAGTGGCCCAACCAACTGAGCCACCCAGGCGCCCAAGGGCTGCTATTTTATAAGGGGGAAAAAAACGCTGCGTTGAAACTATCTGTAAGGTAAAGCTACTGAAACCTAACCCAAAAGGCATGCTTTTTTTTCCCCCCCATTTCTTGGATCATTGCCTTTATTTATTTCACTTATATGTAAACATACATGAGTAGGTTTTTTTTTTTAAGATTTTATTTATTTATTTGAGAGAGAGAATGAGATAGAGAGAGCATGAGAGTGGGGAGGGTCAGAGGGAGAAGCAGACTCCCCGCTGAGCAGGGAGCCTGATGCGGGACTCGATCCCAGGACTCCAGGATCATGACCTGAGCCGAAGGCAGTCGCTTAACCAACTGAGCCACCCAGGCACCCCATGAGTAGGTTTTTACACATAATCATACATAATCAAATATATTGTTGCTATTATCATTTTGAGCAAACTCTTATCTGTTAGATCAATCAAAAAGAAGAACAAATTTTTTTTTTTGCCCTCACTTTTTTTTGTTTTGTTTTGTTTTGGTGCTTTTCTTTTCTTCATGTGCATCTGAGTTTCTGACCTATATCACTTTCCTTCTCTTTAAAGAATCTGTTTTACTATCTCTTGCTACTGGCTATAAATTCCCTCAATTTTGTTTGTCTGGAGAAATTCTTTATTTCTCCTTCACTTTAGTGGAAAACTCTTCTTCATACTTGCAGTGTGGTTCTAGCTGAGGACATGTGGTATATATTACAGCGCCCAGGGAATTCAAACCTCTGCAGTGAAATTTTCAAAATGAAGAGCGCTATTTACCAGTGTTTCTTATTAGCTTAACATTAGTCTCGGACTGCTGCGGGTGGGAAGAGGAAATGGAAATATAAGTGGGACCAGAGTGGGGCTACGTGAACACATCTCCCCTTGCCTAGCACCCCTCCTCCAACATCGCTTCACCCTGGGTATTGCAAAGTCTTACAGGATCGTCGGGAACAGGGCTGAAGGCAGAGCTGTCCATGGTTCGGAAAAAAATGTTCTAACTGTTGGTTGAAGATCAGGTAATACCAGTCCTCTTGGTGAGCAAAACTTATTAGAGGGCAGGGGAAGGAATGCTATCTCTCAGCGGCAGGCAAGAAGAAATTGCTGTTGAAAAGCTTACCTCTCTAGGGAGGAATCAGATATCAGACTTTGCCAAGCCTCAGGTCCAACCCATAAGGTCCCACCTACATCCCCCGCCCCATCCCAGCTTTGTTAGATTGCTAGCATCGATCGCTGGCTTTTTCTGACCCAACAGTGGGTGAAGGAAAGAGAGCCGGCAAGACTGGAAGCGAGCAAGGTGGGGGTGGAAAACGGGGGCCGCTTCTTGTGGAGAGAAAAAGAGAAAGGGAAGAAGCGGGGTGGGGGCCATGGGGACTGAGCTTAAACTGGTGCCTGCCTGCTTCTCTTTGATTTGATGGCCTTTATTCCTTCTAATTGGATAAAATAGGAAGTCACTGGCAGTCCTGCGTTGCTGGGTGTACTGATTTTACTCAGAGCATCCAGCAGCTCTGGAGTACGGACAGAGGGAGGAGGGAGGAGAAAGAGAGAGAGAGAGAGAGGGAAAGGGAGAGAGGGAGAGAGAACGTCTTTGGATGAGGAGGGGAAAGGAAGAGAAAGAGACTATGAAGCAGGGCCGAGCGAGCCGCAGAGGGAGAAAGTGAATGAGCGCTCCAGAAGGACAAAGAGGAGTGGCTGGGGGGTGGGGGTGGAGGTAGGGCGGGGAGGGGAGTCACCGCCCCTCCGGGGCCGCACTCTTCCCTTCGGATCCCTCTGCCATGACCCTGTTTGCAGTGATGCTCGCAGGGCAGGCACCTGCTGCTCTATAATGATTCAGCCTCTTCCAGCCGTCGCGTTAACACAACAGGATGCTGTTGCTACTGGCCCTGCTGCCTCTCTTCCCGCCGCCGCCGCCGCCGCCGCTGGTCCTGCTTTTGCTTTTACTTCTCCTGCATGACAGTTGCTTTCTCCATCTAAGCAGACAGCAGCTTCAGATGCTCGAGGTGAGAAACATGCCTTTCAGTTTGGGCTACTGGTTTACCTAATTGACCAACCCTCGGCTCGGTTTCGGTTTTGGCCCCAGTCCTCTTGACCAGCCGGGATGGTTCAGAGAAGCATTTGAAAGAACTGCAAAAGTGGCCCAGAAACAGCCATCACGAATTACAATATACTTGTATTTGGTAGTTGCTAGAGGCTTTTTTTCCTCCTTCCTGCCTCCTGAACTCCTCTTGCTTTTGATAATGGCCTTGGACTTGGAAGACTTATCGATTTCCCCCTGTAAGATGCTGCATCATTTGGTTGGGGGGGGCTCTGCATGGTAATGGACCGTGAGAGAGGCCAGGCCTTCTGGAGGTGAGCCGATGGAGATTTATTCCCCAGACATGTCCGAGGGAGCTGCTGAGAGGTCCTCCAGCCCCTCCACTCAGCTGAGTGCAGACCCATCTCTTGATGGGCTTCCGGCAGCAGAAGACATGCCAGAGACCCAGACTGAAGATGGGAGAACCCCCGGACTCGTGGGCCTGGCAGCTCCCTGCTGTGTGTGCCTGGAAGCCGAGCGCCTGAGAGGTTGCCTCAACTCAGAGAAAATCTGCATTGTCCCCATTCTGGCTTGTCTAGTCAGCCTCTGCCTCTGCATTGCCGGCCTCAAGTGGGTGTTCGTGGACAAGATATTTGAGTATGACTCTCCTACTCACCTTGACCCTGGGGGGTTAGGCCAGGACCCTATTATTTCTCTGGATCCAACTGCTGCCTCAGCTGTGTGGGTAGCATCTGAGGCATACACTTCACCTGTCTCTAGGGCTCCATCTGAAACTGAGGTTCAAGTTACACTGCAAGTTGACAATGCTGTTGTGTCCTCCCAACCTGCAGCGGTACCCACCCCGAAGAATCGTATTTTTGCTTTTTCTTTCCTGCCGTCCACCGCACCATCCTTCCCTTTCCCCACACGGAACCCCGAGGTGAGAACACCCAAGTCAGCAACTCAGCCACAAACAACAGAAACTAATCTCCAAACTGCTCCTAAACTTTGTAAGTAGAGAGAGAGAGGTGATGAATAATGGAAAGGGGTGGGCTTGAGGCGCCAAAAGGCGTTCTCTAGCGCAGGGAGCTGTTTCCTTGTCTTCTTCTATTTTAATTGCATGGTTTTGTTGAAGCGCATCATGTGACTGGAACACTTGGGGTGGCCGTGAAGAGATGAGTAAAATGATCTTGCAAACCGCTGGTGTGAAGCAGCGTTCCCTCCAGCCAGATTGTTCACGGGCTGGGGTGGGGGGACACCCCCAGCTTGAGCATCTGCGAGTCGTGCTTGAATGTCACTGCAGTTCCATTGATTTCTAACACTTTTTAAAAAATTAAGACAGCAGAGCATCCTTTCTGTTTTATATGAGTGTGACTTCCATAGAGCGGCGAGTGTGGTTTCGCGTCTCTCGTTCCCATGTAGCCTTCCCTCACCCCTCCTCACCCTTCGGTTCCCCTTGGCCTCCCAGCAGCCCCACACCACCTGGTATCTGCCTCCATCCCTTCTTCCTGTTCCCTTCACTGCTCTCTGCTCTCACCACATTTCTCTTATAATTGGTTCTTCCTGATAGCGCAGTCACCGTGCTCAGCCCCCAGCGGCGGCGGGCTCTCCCTGTCCTGCCCAGATTGTCATTTAGGCTCCTGAGCACTGGTGAGGGGCAGCTTTATTTTTTTCAGGATGCAGCACAAAGTCTGCATGAAGGGATTTTCCCAAGTTAGTTTTGTCTTCTGTAATCAAATGTTTAAAGAGCTTCCTTGGCAGTCATTAAAAAGTACAAGATCCATTAGGAAGGCACATCGTTTTTGTTTTGTTTTTTTTTTTGTTTTTTTTCCCAGACGTGTCATTTTTTGCCCGGCAGCCGCGCAGTTTAATAACCTGTGAGTGAGGAGAGCCCACGCTCTTAAAACAGTACAGAACAATGTGCTCCTGTTCCGACTGGGGCCCCGCGATGCTTTTACAATGGAAAGTTGACAGGAATGAAACCATGACTAGTCAGATTGCTCCAAATGCCAGTAGAGAGGGAGGAGTTTCCTCTAGCTGCTTCTTTTTTTTTTTTTTAAGATTTTTTTTTAATTTATTCATTCGAGACACAGAGATACAGAGAGAAAAGAGAGCATGAGCAGCGGGAAAGGCAGAGGGAGAGGGAGAAGCAGGCTCCCCGCTGAGCAGGGAGCCGGACGTGGGGCTCGATCCCAGGACCCTGGAACCATGACCTGAGCCAAAGCAGACGTTCAACCATCTGAGTCACCCAGGCGCCTCTCCTCTAGCTTCTTTTTTATAAATGTTTCTGATTTATTTTCATCTCTCTGTCTTCTACCACTTTCTACCATTGATGAATATTCCCTTAGTAGAAAAAAGTGAAAGATGAGAGGATTTCGTTCTTAATAACGTGTGTAAAATCTCTTAGAGTTGAGGGTAAGAGTTCCGTGATGAAATACTCACCCCTTCTGTTTCCCTCTGGATGCTAAGGAAGAATAAAGAATATCTTTTCCAGACATTATGTTGCGAATGAGGGAGAGCCGTGTGGTAGAGAAACACAGAAAACTTGATTTGTGCTTGTGATTCAAGATCGTTTCATACACAGCAGTTTCAGTGGCAAAGATTAAAAAAGAGAGCGAGAGGCTTGTTTTTCAGGTGTAATTAGGAAAGAACCTCCTTTCTGCAGACACTGCTTTGTATCTTTATCAAATCCCTGAAGCATCATTAAAGGTCTGACAGACATCACTGCATTCATCGCCTCTTCCCACCTGGCAAAGTGACCGGGAAATAATACCCAGATGAAATGACAGGCTATAAAAAGCAAGTACAGATCCTGCAAAGAGAAGCAAAATTCACCGTGAAGACAAGGTTACTTCTTTGTCTTTATCGCTTGAAACTTGTCTTTAATTAAAATGTGCCCAAAGAGGTTTAGTTGTCCAGAAAAAGAAAGAGGACCCTTTGGGGGGGAAAGAAAAACAACAACTCTTCAAGTAAAGTCTGTAATTTTGTCACCTTTGGGGGCGGTGGGGAAGCAAACAAAGAACCATCCAGTTACCTTTTCCTAATCTAGGACCATGTCAAAAAGTATGTTGTGACTTTTTGAGAAATTATTTTTGAAGGTAAATTCTTCTACTAAGTGTTTTCCTAGGGTATGCATTCCATATAGTTTCTCTTCTCTTTATTTTTGAGCTTGGGCATTGATTTTCTGGCATTTGCATTGAGTGGAAAAGATTTATTGCGGCCTAAAAGCATCGCAGTGGCCAGTTCTGGCCAGAGACACAGCTGCAGCATTTTGAAGTGCGTTGGAGATCAGCCTGGAAAAGCAGTATGAGAAGTAGTTTTCTCCTGAAAAGTTAGACGTAGACGGTGCTTGACACTTTACAGCCTATGGGTTTTCTGTGTGGGAAACTCTGTGTTAATTTTTTTCCGCCTAGTGCCTGAAAACAACAAAAACACTAATATCCTAAAAATTAGGAGTCTATTTTTGGGGGGGAGAGGGATGGGAGATTGGTCCAGGGAGCTTTGCTTTCAGACACTCCTATGAGTGGTTGCTTTGTTGTTTAAAAAGCTTGTAACCATGCACTAAAGGAAAGCAAGGAAAAAAAAAAGCTTGGAGTCAGACTGTCATTTTGTAACCTCGTTCACTTTTTTTCCCTTCAACTCAGAAAGTACTGCTTAGTCCCAGGAAGAACAAGAGCGTTCCTTTCGTCATGTGTGTTTTTGACATGAGCTACGCTGTGGTGGTATGCATCTTAAGACGGCATTATCGTATCTGAAACATGCTCCTCAGTGGTTTCAAGATGTTATTCTCCCTTTCCTATCTGTCTGAGCATATTCAGCATATTATGCACAGAGCTGTATCCTTCAAGGTCATAGTCTGTGGAGGGCTAATTGATTCTTCTTTATCCTGGAGCCTGAGAGAGTGGAACAGAGACAATCCTAGTAATTGTGTCTGCTCCATTATTCCCCAACCAATCTACCTTCTAGTATTATTAGGCTTTTATTCTATAAACACTGGAATTACTCCCCTTCCCACCGACTCTTTTAAAGTTAAAACATTCTTTGGCTTTATTGTAATAAAAGGCAATGTATAACATTTTAAATTGCCTGTAAGAATAGTGGTTACATCAGGTTTTCTAAAATGGGCATTTTCTCATAAGGTAATATAATTTCATGTTTTCACTAGATTAATCTATGCATACATCTAGAGCTCAAGAGATCTAATGCAGGATTGGAAAATGTATATATACTTTTTTTTTTTAATTTAAAGTTTTTCTGTGTGTGTTAGTGGCTTCCCACTACCACGTTTTTATTTGCCATGGTAATGGTTAAGTTTTTATTTCTCACTGGGGCACAAAATACTTGAACCATTAATTTGTTTTCTTTGCCTAGGCTTTAAAATTTATCTTAACCTCTGTTTGTATGGAAAGAACTGATTCCAGGAGATTGCAAACTTAGATTACTATAAAAAGAGCTGATTAATTAAATTGTCACAGGGAACCGTAGTGCCATCTTGGAAGAAAATGTATTTCTGGATGGGAGAGCCTGCTTGACAACAGACTCTGTAGTGTAAGAGTGTATTAGTATTTTCATCTTAGGCCAGATTTGTTTTGCTTTGTCTTAAGTCTCTCTGTACTGGGTTGCATGGCAAACCATTGTTACCACAGTGACAATAGGAATCACCACCATTTGCGAAAGCTCAACGTGATTAATTAAATATACCAAAGGATTTCTTCCTTTCAATTTAAAAGTGACATTTATTTTAAGCGCAAGAAATTCTTCTAGTTCCTTGCAACTGTACTTGTGGGTATTTCAGAGTGGTGATTTCAGATAACTTTTCTCCACTTTAACCCAAACTTGTTTAAAGCCCAAGACATTAAAAACTGGGAGAAAGTGAAAGATCCTCGACTGAAACCAAATAATTTGATAAATTCACTGGTGAGGAAACCCGGGCTCTGAAAGATGTAGTGACATTCTTTTACAAAAATTCACAACATTCTGAAAGGTTTAGTGAAATCCAAAATAGTAGAACACAGAGTAGTGTCCTGGCCACCAGAATTTAAACCCACACTTGGCTCTTTTCTCCTGTCAGCTTTTCCCTGGTCCAGAGAGAAAAGAGCTGGAGACCAACTCTGGTGGCTTCAGTGGCATCCAACGGACAGGAACATATGTCAAGTGGGACCACTGATCAAGCATGTATAGTTCATACTATTAAAATTCGGTTTCCTTCCCGCCTTTTTGTTTCGCTTTTATTAAATTTTCAGTAGTGCTAGTCTTTTCCCTTTTTATTTGATCATCCATACAGTGTCTAGCTCGCTGTTGAAACAGATCGGGTTTTCCAGAGTGGGCTCTTTGCTGGCATCAAGCAGATGTCTCTGCGGCTCACCTCTTGCCTGCACTGCACCCCCCCCACCCCGTTCCTCCTTGTTCCTTGATGATCCCTAGATCGGTGTTCTTCCTTCCTCTGCCTTCCCACCCACCCAGTTATCTCTTAAATCATCCTTTATTTTTCTAATGATGCCACTTTGCCTTTATTTATCAATATTTCATTGCATCCTAAACTACTAAAGCATCTTCACTGATCTTTTCACATACTTTATTGCATCGTAATACTGAATGGTATTTATACTTATTACAAACACACATACAAAAATATGTCTCTAGGACAATATACTTGTTTCTTATTGGCACAGTTAATTCAAACTTTTGTCCCTCTTCCGGATCGCTCCCTCTTCTTTTCCATATTGTGATTCACACGGGTTTCTCTGCTGACTCTTCTGCACGTTTATACGAATCAGCATTTCTGCTTTCCCAGAACCTCATTATGTCCCAAGCCATATATCACTGTTCTTCCTCCTTCCCTTTTCCTTTTCCTCTCACCTCACAGGATCCTTTTAAAGTGTAAAGAAAGATATTTTATAGATTGAGAAACTGAGTCATAAGAAAGTTATGACTTGTCGAAAGTTGAGCTTGGAGCCGCTGAGAGCTAGAACATAACTCTCATCTAGTGAATCTGTTCGAGCTTTCTAGTCAGCCATAAGCTATACCATGTCTACTCTTATGGCCATGTTTCCATTTTTATTATTTTTTTTTTAATTTTTTTTTTAAGATTTTATTCATTTATTTATTTGAGAGAAAGAGAGAGAGAGAGAGAAACAGCATGAGAGGGGAGAGGGTCAGAGGGAGAAGCAGGCTCCCCGCCGAGCCGGGAGCCCGACGCGGGACTCGATCTCAGGACTCCGGGATCATGACCCGAGCCGAAGGCAGTTGCCCAACCAACTGAGCCACCCAGGCGCCCCTCCATTTTTATTATTTTTATATGTCAACAATTTTCTTCTGTTATTTCCTCTTTCTCTTCATTCAGTGAATGCATATTAAGCACCTACTACGGTGGCAGGCACTGTTCTAGATGGACTTTATGGCAATGAAAAACAGTAAAAGTTCTTGCCCTCATAGAGCTTATGTTCTAATAAATTTGAAGAATCTATTGCACAGTTTGAATCCACTTGAGGTATTTCTTTACTTAATTATACATATAACTCTCTGAATGCAGCATTTCTTCTCTTTACCTTTGTTTTTTTCACATTTTGATGACCACTTCTGTCCCTCCCCTGGTATATTCCTCTCCTCTAGCTGTTGAATGCTTAACACTTGCCTTTAACTTAAATGTTCTTTATTTTAAAGTCCCATCGGTCCCACCTGCTACCAACAAGCTGAGTAACTTGAGATGATTCATGTTTGGCCTGTAAGACACTGTTTAAGCAAACCATTGAAGCGATTGGGAAAGTAGTCTCTGTCTAGTCTCTAGGAGCACTTTAAAATGAAAAATATCTACATAATTCTTCTAGCATGTAAATATGGTAAGATTATTTTCAGATTCTAGAAAGCTGAAACAGCTATAAATATTTTCATTTTTATTTCTTGGTCATAGTTTCCATTTATTGTTTTGGCTTATAGAACAAGAATATTAAAACACTCCCAAGGATTTTTTAGTTTCACTACCCAGAGAAAGGCTAGTGTCTGCTATTAAGGTATTAGTTCTCAAAATGAATGAAAACTTGGGTTCGTGTACCATTCAAATGAAGAGTGATTGAGGAGAAGGGGATAAAGTTAATCCTTATCACCTCAAACCTTGTTGCCATGTTTGCTGAAGTGAATTTAATCCACTGTTGTGTGTGTATGTGTAAGCATTCCAAGATTGTTTGCGAATAATGTAATTGATATTCTGTAATCATAGAATTTTACATGTGGAACATATGTTAAGATTATCTGAGTGACTTCCAAAGTGAGGAAATTAAAATCTGGAGAAGTGAAGTGACTTATCCAAGGTCACTCCAGCTAATTCATGTGAGTGCTGAGAATAAACTGGAATGATCCTGGTTTTCACTACACCTTGCTTTTCTTTTCCAAACTGTCTTTAACATTTTTATTCAAACAGCATATATTATCTTAATCTAAATGGCTTTGCTTTTCCTGTTAATTATGTAAATCCTAATTAGTAAATTCTCTTACTCCATCTCAGATGTTCTCTTTAGAGAAGAGAATTTTACGTGTATGATTTTGATCAGTATAGGACACCCCCTCTGGAGTGGAGATTGGATGGACATAGCTCTCCCAACAACACGGTGTATGGGAGAATCTTTTCACAGTCGAAGTTATTCCAAATGAAATGTGTATTCAGAAAGAATTTAGTTTCTTCTACGTGGAAATATTTAAGCAATAACACATTTGAGGCAGATTCATGTTTCAAGTAACTTATTAAATATATTTCCCTCTCAGGCCTCTTACAACTCTGATTCTCTCAGTTTCTTGTCCCAAAGCATTAGCTTTCCAGTTGGGCAGACTTGAGTTCTAATCCTACCTGCCTTTCCCATGGCTTCGAGCAAGTTAGATCATCCCTCTGAATCTGTTTCCCCATTTATATTTGAGGGTAGTAGTATGCATCTCTTGGATCTGTTTGGGTGATTAAATGAGATACTGGAAAACACCAACTCTCAGGACTAAACCATAGTAAATATGAAACCAGTACCAATTTTGTCCCTCATTCTGCTCTTGATTCTCTTCTTTACTTTATTCTTTTCCTCCTTTGATCTTAACAGAGTGGTTTTGTAACAGTTGGAGAGTTAAGTTTAGGTAGGAGTTTGGGGAAGTTTATGAAAAACTTAGAACTAAGGTAAGAGTTGAAGAGACATCATAGTGAAGTGGAAATTATACTGGAAACTTTGGCATCAAGTCCCAGCTCTACCACTTATAAGCTAGATATGACCTTAAGCAAATCACTTCACCATTTGAGATTTAGAATTTACATCTAAAGAAATGGGGATAATTAATACTTAAAACTCTCACAGGATTGTTTTAAGGACAACATAAGTTACTCTATGTGAGAAAAATACTTCATATTAGCACAGAGTTTAAGAAGTATTAATTTCTTGGGGCACCTGGGTGGCTCAGTCAGTTGAGCATCGATTCTTGGTTTCGGCTCAGGTTATGATCTCCAGGTTGTGAGATCCAGCCCCGCATCAGGCTCCACACTCAGTGGGGAGTCTGCTTGAGATTCTCTCTCTCCCTCTCCTTTTGCCCCTTACCCTGCTCACTCATGCACACATGCACTCTCTCTCTCTCTCAAATAAATAAATCTTTTTTTTTTAAAGGAGTATTAACTTCTTTCTTTTTCCTCCTCTCTATCAGGGTTCATATGTACATGTATTCATGAGTGTTAACATTCTTAGGAATAAATTATAGGCAGTCTTAAAAGGTGAATTAATTTGTTTTGTCTTAGACTGATATGGAACTTTACAATTTCTTGAACCCTACTGCCATAAAAAGAGTGATTTTTTTCCCCCCATAAAAATTGGCTGGAATATATAAATTATTTTTTTCAAAGATTTTACCTATTCATTCAAGAGAAAGAGGGTGAGAGAGAGCACAAGCAGGGGGAGGGGCAGAAGGAGAGGGAAAAGCAGGTTCTCTGCAGAGCAGAGAGCCTGATGCAGGGCTTGATCCCAGGACCCCGAGATCATGAGCTGAGCCGAAGACAGACGCTTAACCAACTGAGCCACCCAGGTGCCCCTGGAATATATAAATTATTATTCTTAGGGTAATGTTCAAAATTTATGGTGTAATGGGCTTTCCTATGGGTACAATGATAAGGAGTTACTTGTAAAAGAGGAAAAGACAGAGGTTGACTAAAGTTGTGTTTGTCAAGGAAGCATAATCTATGGGAAGATTGGGAAAATGAAAAGGAATCTAATATCGTTTAGATGTAGGGCATGGGATGAACCCTTCTTGATCTAAATGAAAATTGTATTCACCTAACTCTTTTCACTATTGTAAACTGAGATTTCCAGACACCAAAAGAAAGGAATTAAGCCTTTTTCACCATTTCACAAAACTCATGGAAATAAGAATTTACATGCAATCATTGAGCGAATTCAAATATTGGAGTTCTTTTAATTTGTTTGAAGATATTATATCTAGAATATAAATATTATATATGCTTTGAATTTATATATCTATAATTTATACAGATAATATTCCAAATCAAAGAGAAGATGCTTTGATGATTACTTAATAGATAAAACTGGATAAATAAAAGCATTTAAAGTGCAGAGGAAAAGATTTCAGTGCTTAAAAAAAAAACAACTCTAGTTCCGTATCTAATTCCTAAAGGCTTGTAAAAGGTAAAAAAGAAAAATATATTGTTACAGAAGTAGAGAATTTTATCTTAAAAATGTACTGGAGATTCTATTGCAATGAATTTGAAATGAAATCTTATAAGCTGGATTACTGGTCACAATTCTACAAAAAAACAAAACAAAAAAAAACCCCAAAAACCAGTAGTGCTGTTCTGGGTATATGCACTTAAGGGACTTTAATTTTTTTTGTTATAATTTATGAGAGCTTATCATTTACAAAATGTATAATGACCAGTGTGATATATGTGTTTTCATTTATTCATTAATGTTGACCTAGAATTATGTGAAAACTTTTCTGCTTTGGTCATCTTGATTGTTATTAACTCAAGTTTATTAGATTGACTGCAGAAGTGGGACTCTGAATCAATATTGGAGCAGTGAGGCTTTTAAGGGGGAAATATGTGATAACAATTGCAGGCAGAGTTTACCTGGGTATAGGTTGTTCTGACTGAGCGTAAAAATAAGCTGATTGACCCAATAAAATGTGATGAAATATAATGGAAAACTTCCTAGAGTAAAGCAGCTTTTCTTTTTCATCATGAACATGGTGTGACAAGATGAGAGCTGATTTACTATGCACATCTTCAGCGATAAGCACTTGAGTGTTTGAATTGCCTTTCTTGAGGTGCCATTTATCCTTGCCAAAGGGGAAATTTATCAACTCTATTCTAAGCAAAAATTAGTATAGAATTTTATATTCGTGTAATTCCCTAATACAAAAAGAACCCTCTCCTCCATAACTTATTTTATTTTAAAAATTCATAATTTAAAAGTAAGCCAAATGTCCATATATTCATAGCCATTTGGAAGGCAGATGAGAATAACACAGAAGACAATGACCGTTGCCATGAGAAAGAGAACTTAATTAGGAAGGAAAAAGATGACACTAGGACTCTCAAGTCTTAACTTTTTGTACTTATGTTCATGTCAAATGTTGCTATGATTTTATTTCTCCAGTTCCCCTCTCTTCTCCCTCCCTTTCTTTCTTTCTTACTTGCTATCCTGGGGTTACTTTTCTCTTTACTCCGCTGTTCATACCCTGCCATTATTTTTCCACTAAGCTCACTGTACCGTTCTCCTACCCTGTTCTGACGCCAGTGTCCTGGAAAATCAGAGGTTATGGAGCAGATGGCCCAGACCTGTGGTTTCTCATGGGATGGGTTGTTGGAGTGAGTGAAGTGAGACCTTAACCGCAGATTTGACCATGATTTGCCTGATGACTTTCAGTGTTGCCTCTTCCTTTGCTAAGTAACAGGAAGTATTTGTTTCATGAAATATGTTGGTATCATGCAATAAAAGCTCCATAAATAAATGGAATGATCTAAGGACAGTGGAATTGAACTCTTGTTAGCATTTGTTTGTAATCGCTTAGTGGAGCTTCCTGGGTCATAATTGCTTGCTCTTCTGGGAGCAAAAGGAATCAGTAACCATTGATTGTTAACATGACGCTAAGTCTTGCCTACAAAGCAAATCTTAAGAATGATTAGTGGCAACATTCAGTGTTACAACTCTGATCTTTCCAGACTATAATCCTTAAAGCAAGCTGGATTTTCCCATCAAATAATGCTTATGATTTTTCAAAGAGAAGAGAAAAAAATAATATATACTCTGCGAAGACTTTGGTTTACATACTAAACAAAAGCATTATATAAAATAATTACTGTAGTCTTCTTATCTTTCTGTTTCAATGCCAATAGGGAGATATTGAACTTAACCCCTGCCCACTGAGTTCCATTTCATGTTGACTATGTTAGTCATAGTCAAGGACCTACATATCCCCTACCTATACATAAAAACATTATTATCAATACATAAGTCTTCCTCTCAAAAATCTTTGGGAAATTGTTGAGTTTTCTAAATAGCTAATGATTTATCACCATGAAACATTGATTTTCTCCCTTTTGGATTGAAATCTTTTAATAATCTAGGCTACTTGTTAAGTGGGATTTATCCAATATAGGATCTTCATAATGTTGGGTACTATGATATCTTGAGGATATAGTGGGTTATGTTATAAGTTTCTTGAATACTGTCATCTTATTAGGTCATATTGAGTTATATTAGGAATTCTAACCCAAGAGTGGTATATATTTTGAATGTGTGTTGGCTTATTGCATAATCATAATGATAGTTTCAAAGCTTTAGGCATCATAGAAACAATGGAAACTAAATCTTTTAGCACAGAGAAACAGGCTCAAAGATTTTAAACTTGTTGCCAGTGATCACACAGAACCAGAAAATTTTGATGATATTTTCATATATTTTGTGCTTTCCTCTATCAAGTCACTTTGCAATCAGTATATATTAATGAAATAGTTTTTCATACTTCTTTTAATTCACAGTTCTGATCTTCTATGGGGTTTGTAAATCAAGTTCTCAGCAGGTTAAACATTTATATAAAAGATAATATGTCTCTGAGAAAGGTTCTTTTCTTGAGAAAGAGCATAAGCTTTGGTGACATATGTTTTGCTTATCAAACCTGACTCCTTCCTGTGTTCTGGATCAGCAGAGTTCAGGATGACAAGGTGAATGACAGATGGAGAGGTTCTCTGGGTGCTTAGATTTAGAGGGCCTAAGTTTAATTTGTATATCTTACTTGTTCACTTGTTACTCCTTTCGTAGTACGTAGATTGGGGTTAATAAATCTTTAGACATTGATTATAGTACCTAATAGGATATTACTTTTTGAACATGTGAACTCTACACAGTTAGTCAATGTGCTTTATTGGATCTGTTGCAAAATTGATTTGAGAAATTGCTTTCGTTTCATTTTCATTTCTTGAGTTCACCATAGCAAGTATTTAGAAAACACTTATTTTATCACATAAATTCTGCTCTGGTATCCAAGGTCCTGTCATAGCAGGACCCCAAGCTTCCTATGTAGGCCAACTCCAGCTGTCCCCTCCCCACTACAAACCATATGGACCATGCTCTAGCCACGTGGGACTCTACCTGGAATATTATTTTATTTCTCTCCTCCACTCTTTGCTCATTCTATTGCCTGTACCAAAAATGTTCACTTCCCACAGTCTCTACCTTACCTAATTCTGCTCAGGCCTCAGGACTCACCTTCCAAATCAGATGTGGACCCTTTCCTCCTCTAGAGCCCCATAGCACATTGTTTGTGTCTCATCAAGGTACTTACCCCATTCTCACTTGTGATGCTGTTATTTGGATACGTGCCTAACACTTACACTGGACTGAGAAGTTAATGAGTTACAGCTGATTCATTTTTGTGGCCTGTACAATGTCTAGAAAAAAATATTTTGTCTGAAGTAGGTGTCCCATTTGCTTATGTTGGGAATAAAAATTGAGGTACACCAAGAGTGACTTGGTTATGCAGCACAGGAAGGAAGAAAATGACCTTACATTTCTGGAATTTTAATTTGGAGAAATTCAATAGAGAGTTCAGTCCTTACAAACTTTACGAAAACATGATTCTGAACACTTTAAAATATGATTTGTGAAGCTTATATATAGCAATATATACATTTTCTTAGAAAAAGTCACATTTAGGCGACGAGGAATTTCATTTCGTGGTAGTGTAGTGATTAAGGGCACACACTGGATCCAGATTGTATGGGTTTGAATCCAAGCTCTGTCCCTGGCTGTGTGACAGTGGAATTTATATAGACTGTCTGTGTCCCAGTTTCCTTGTATTTGAAATGGTGGCGATAACTGTACTTCCCTCATGGGTTTTTATGAGGATCAAATAAGTTAATGGACATAAAGCACTGGGAATAGTACCAGGCACATAAGTGCTACGTAAGCATGAGCCACCGTTACTGTGCAGTTTGTTAAATTAAATTACATTTCCTTGAATTCCAAATTTGATTCCTTGCTATTGCTATAACAGGCTTGAAGAAAGGGACAGGAGTTTCCAGGGACATATTGACAAAGATGTGGATATGCTACCATTTTGGTTTGGTTTGTTGGTGTGGTTTTTCCTCTGTGTATTTTGTGCTCCTGTCGTATCTGCATTATTCTCAGCAATTAGAAGGAGAGCTGAGAGGGATAATCATCGGTCTACTTGTCCAGCAGAAATAGAGCTACATGGTTGAGATGGTTTCAGAGAGAAAGTCCTCCTCACCAGCGAGATGCCCTCAACTGATACTGCTGTGGAGAGTCACGTGCGTGCATAATTAAATCTATTCCTGTGTATATATTGGTGTGCAGGTCCACAAGGAGACAAAGAATTCCCCTTAGCTGGTGGAGAACAATTGCAGAAGTTTTGAATGCCATAATGCTATCATTTTAGCAAGGCAGAAGTCTATTCGTTATCCAGATGTAGCCAATAAATTAATGTGAGGATTGGTGCTGTCCATTATGATATAATGATGGTTTGGAAGTATCTGAATTTTATTAAACAGGATCACAGCAGAATCATTGACATTTTAAAGATGTAAGAGCTATTATAGATAGGCTGATCAAGATATTTTACTTTCCTCCTGAGGAATCCAACATCCAAAAGTGTGAAATGATTGGGCTTTACATATCTTCATAGTTAATAAGAAACAGAGACTGGTCTAAAAGATGGGGATGTCGCCTTATTGTGCTTTTTGCAATATCTCTTGCTACTTTTAATAAAATAGATCAGTTTTTTAGAGCTGGAAGAACTTCATTTTTTTTTTCCCTGTCTTCATATTCTTTATTGAATGCCTACTCAATAAGCTTTATTCCAGGAGTTTATCTTCTAAGAGCAGAAAACAGATGAAAGAATAATAACTAAGTAAATCCGGTACTATTTTAGAAGGAGGTAAGTTGTATGAAAAATAGCCAGCATAAGTAGAATGATCAGTGTAGGCTGCATCAAGAAGGTAACAGTTAATGAAAGATGGAAAGAGGTAAGAGAGTTTCATGTGGATATATGGAGGGAGAATGTTCCAGGCAGAAGAAAAAGCCAGTGCAAAAGCCTGAGATGCTTGCTGGCATCCTGGGACAGGGAGGAGAAACAGAAGACCAGTGTGGCTTGAGCTTAGTGATTGGAGAGAGTAAGAGCTGATATCAGGGAAGTGAGGAGACCTGGCATGCTGCCGGAGAAAGGGTGGCTCTCCACTAGCTGGGGATGGAGAATCATTGCAGACTTTTGAGCAGCAATGGGACTCAACATGCCTTAGGTTTCAAAGGGATCACTGAAGAGATGTTAAACTTCAGGGAGAGGGATCGTGGTAGGAGCGGCAGGACCAATGAGGAGACGTTGCTGTAATCCAGACAGGGTTGTAGGAGTTCTAGGAGTGGGGTTTAAAGACTTTATTGGATTATTGGATTCTGAATGTATTTTGAAGATAGATTTAGAATGAGTTAATCATGGGTTGGAGAAAGGATGTGAGAGAAGTCAAGGATGATTTCAGACTGAGCAGTTGAAGGGATGAGGTTATCATCACCTGAGATGAAGGAAGTCTGGTGGAGAAGAACTGAAGATCATTTGGCTCAGTCTCCCCATTTCATCGACGTCAAGTAAGTCAAGGTGCTTGCCAGAATTAGAACTGTGGACATTATCTCCTGGTAACAATAGAAGAAGACATGCCTGAAAGTCCCCTATAAAATCAATACAATTATGTACTACCAAAGATCCTTATAAATGCAGAGGAAGAGTTACAGTGGAATCTGTGACATCTGGCTAGAATGCCTTGTAACCCCATCCAGAACCCATTACATGTGATGGAATTAAGCCCTGAGGGATGTTGCATAGGCGTCCAACAAACCAATTTATAATTCCTCTTTTTATGAGTTCCTTTTAACTAACTTTGTTGTTCTGTGTTCACATTCTGTTCAAGTTATTCCCTTTTCCTGGGAGCAAATTACCCCATCCCTTTTACAGCTCACCCTTGGGGATCTTTGAAACTTTATTTCAGGAGTCCACTCATCTTAGGTTCCCTCTATTCCTAAAATGAACTAAGTACCCTCCTCTGGGCTTTTGCAGAATCCAATATTTTCCACCGATTTCCCACATGCCCTGTTTACGTATTACCTACATGCCTCTATTCCTCAAGATCAAGGATTTCTTTTGTCCTTGTATAGATGGTGCACACAGTGCATATAGTAAGTGCTATATGATTATTAAATGGAAGTACTTGTGTGTCTCATATAGAATTTTTTGCTTCTCCATTAAGCTCTTAATTTTCTGTGTTTCTTATGAAAAGATACAACACAAATAGTAGAAGATCCTTGGTCTCAAATTCCTCTTCAAGCTAACAAGGTGTCAACTGTTTCTTGTTTCACTGAATACCTGCTCTCTCTACTTCACTTTTGGGGGGAAGTACATAAGCAGTGAAATGGACAAAAGGCAGTTTTCAAGACAGGAGTAATCATAAAAGTCCTAGACAATCCACTTTATTTTCCTTATTTTCCAGCACTGCAGATTGTGTGAAGCCCCCTTCACTGGCCAAGGTGGTGGTCACACATGTCTCAAATATGCAGTCCTCTACTCAGCGTGTGCCTGTAGTCTCTTTACATCCCTACATCCCTGTCCTCTGCTACACCACAATTTTACCCACTAGGCAAGGTCTTGTTCAAGTTCTCCTTTTTTTGAGACATCTCCTATATATTACGGTCATCATTAAACTCTTCTTCCTTTCCAGCAGCCCTTAACACCTTTAATACTCATGTGTGTACTCAAACATCCATCCTCTTATATAATTATTTAATCGTTTCAGTTGTGTGTGTTTTATGTCCTAAGAGAGGTGGTCTCCTATTTGCTTTTGTTTACCTCTCCATACCTAGAGAAACGTGTTAAGCACTTCCTAGCTAGAAGGCCCTGCGTTCAGGGTGGTGGGGTTAAAAGAGATTGATAGAGCTGGTTTCTGCCCTCTAAGAGCTTGGTCTAGGCAAAGACATCTAGAGGTGAGCATTGAAAGGTACGTACAGTTCTCATGGGTGCAGGTAGTTTAGGTGAAAGGAAAGGCATTAGAGGAGAAGAGCCAAGAGCAAAATGGGCATGATGGGCACATGACAAGTAGACCAGTTTGGTATGAAGGGACTCATGGATAGCTAGCATTTATGAAGCATGCATTATGTACTCAGTATTTTATGTGTGTTATCCAACCCCGCCCCCCCCCCAAAAAAAACCCACAAGCTGGATACTACTGCTGTCCCTCTTTTAGAAGAAACTGATGGAGCAGAAGAAACCAATGGCCCCGACTTTAACTGAATGGGAAATGATGATGATGAGAATCTGAATGGCAAGAGAGGCAGTGGGAAGGAAAGAACAGGTATTAGACTAAGGAGAAAGAATTCCACAGGACTAATTCAATGTGTGGAAGGAAGGAAATGATTCTGCACACATTAGTGACTTAGTGGTATTTAGTGGTTGTTAAATTAAGGAACTTCTGAATGACAAGTTCATGCATTTATTTGGTGCATATTTATTGTGTCCTATTAAGTCTTTACTAGTGTACAGAATTAGTAGATTTATGATAGGAAGTGACTTGGGCTCCAATTTCCAGGAAGCATTCATTGCTTCTTCCTGACGGAGCCACTCAATTAAATAATTCTTCTTCTTTTGGTATTGTATAAAAAATAAAATTGATAGAATATAGAACTTAAAGGCATTTTTATTTACTTTTTATTGACATTATTCATTGTTGCTGATAAATCAGAATCCTTTGGGTATCTACCCTCTTTAATAAGCATCAGTAATTTATGTGCTGAGATTTCTTTTGATATGGAAATTACATATTGAATTTGTAGTTACCCAATCTAGTATATGGTCTCTGTGTAGTATATTCATAGCATACTACTTGCATAACAAATTCTTTTATGTTAGTGATGCTATGGTTGAATTTTCAGCTTATAATAATAAAATTATTACCAAAAGCCTGTAGAAAACAGTATTCCTACAAAATCACCATGAATTTTTTTTCTGTTTTCATGGAATATTCAAGCAAAGCAGTATATTCATTAAATTCTGCAAGTTAGTTCCTTCAGTTTGTTCAAAATATGAACTCTGAAGTACTGCAGTTATTAGAAGATTTTGGCAGAGTATTAATAATGACATTCTCAATTTGTAGCTCTTTCATACATGTAATTTTAGTGATATATGTACTATGTTCTAGGGAAAGGAATATTTCAAGATTAAAGAGGCAATCAATATGTTGGTGCATTTATTCGGTTTTTCAAATCTTATAAATGGAAAGAGGCAATATAGTTTTTGCTAGCACTGCTCAGAAACAAGCCATTGATATTGGAGGTTTATTAAACATCACATGCTATAGATGTAAGTAGTTAATGTTGGAAATACTTCCTTACTTAGTTGTGTATTTAAAGAAGTGCTTCCTAAGTTAATATTATTAAGAAGTTATTATTTTTTAGAATCAGAATAAAGAAAGTAGAATGAAAATACTTGCAGTGATTAAAACAATGTATAACAAGAAAAAATTGAGTAAGAAGTTGAGTCTGTTTTAAGGTGATTAGAATATGTAATATTTTCTATCCAAAGATGCATTCCCAGTTGAATTAAGATTCATTCGGTGATTTAAAAAATTCCAGTTTCTATTCTTTTTTGCCCGCAGTCTGATCTTGATCTTAGGTTTCTTTTGTAAACAGTTATTTTAGTTTTGCACCAAAATTCCTAAGTATCCAAAGCAGTAGTTTAAAGAGAAAGTTGGATTTCTCCATTTTGCTTAGAAAGTAGGATTTAGTTCTGCATACTTCCCCTTAATGCATGTCAGGCATGTACACTTAGCAAGCTCAGGAGCACTCCGTCGCAGACTTGAAAGTCGCAGACTTGAAAGTCACATGATCAGGTGAATGTGCGGTGGAGATCATTTCAAAGTCTGCCCTCTTGTGCCCCGCTTCCAGGAGAAGAAATGGAAATCACCAGTAACCCCAAGTGAGAAATCCCTCTAGGAACAGTGCAGAGAAGGATTCAATTTAGGTCCGTTGACTTTTGCCTTTGGTTTCAAACTTGCAAATGGAAACAACATTTTCAAACTTGCAAATGGAAACATTTTATAGTTTTCAAGGGAAAAAAATGAGGGATTGGTTCTGTGTCCCTATTGTATCACTTCTAGTTTGCCTTGAACTGACTTAATGCAGAAGGAATTTGTGCCGCCACCCAAACTCTAGGTGGTTGTTACTTAGTCTGTTTTTGTTCATGTAGGGTGTGGAGATCAAAACAACGGAATGATTTTTTTTTTATGAATTTAGTCAAATTTGTGAAAAGTAGAATTTCCTAGGGAAACATCCTGGTAAGTGTGATTTCCTTACCACGTATTAAAACTATCCCTGCTTCTCATAGCACTGTGGATTGGTGAAGAAACAGTAAGTGCTTGCTCGAAAGATGCTTTAAACTGAAGACTTAGAATGCACTTGTTTCTTCTTTCCTTACCGTTTGATCATTTGTAAGATCGTCTCTCATCCTTAATCATTAAAAGTGGCTGATTGATGTTGATGACTGACGCATGAGACTATTTCAAACAGGTTATCAGTTGCAAAGGGCATTATGTCTCTTTGAGTGTTTTATAAAAAGGGTCTTATGACATTTTCCCATAGTTGATGATGATGGTAAGAAAGAAGTAAGGACGCCCATCCTGCTCCTTTGCCGCTCCTTTGAAATATGAGGTCTTTGTTGAAGGTCTCAACTATTTAATACCTGGGAAGAGTCCTAGCCAGGATATCCTGGTAAGATGTATTGTGCTTTGAATTGGCAGCAGAGTGTTTCCTCCAGCTGAGCTCAGGGAGATAATCCAGTTTAGATCACTAATGGGTCTCAATCAGAAAAATATGAATGTAGGTGGTTGAAGTGTCAGGGTTGGGTTGGTCTCCGTGGCAGTGTGCCAACTGAAGCTGACCTGTAGAATGAGTATTCTCATTGGAGAGACTCCTAGGTGACCAGCTTCCCCACACAGCTGCCTCACCCGGCATTGTTGGGACTGTTTCTCACGTTACACATGCCGGAGACATAGTAAAAACCACAGATCATATATTGGCATAATTAATTATGCCAAGCATTAGTCTCATAGTTTAGTTAGTTAGTTAGTTAGTTTCCGGAACAAAACAATCCGTTTTCTGTTTAATTTCTATACTCTAAGATTCCTATTGTTTTGAGGAAATAGGAGGTGTCTGCTTCTCTGTAGACATGACTGACTCTGAGCACCTACAACTTTAGAAGTAGAAAAAAAGAGAAGACATCCTGGTACCAGTAAGCTTCATTATTATAATCAGTGTGGATCCAACTTCAATAAATAAAGTACTCTTTCTGTTTTCCTTTCATTTAATGAACAATTTTTGAGGGGTTATGTGGAATAGAATTCTTTCCTTAATAATCTTTGACAGAGTATGTTACATAAAGGTATTTATAAGAAAATAAAGTATATGAGGCTTCCAAGGCAGAGTGTAACACTGATGTATACAGAAACTCAAGGGGTGTTTTGACAACTGAATCCTTTCTGGGAATTACTTGCTGCAGCCTCAAAATATCCCTGTCGTCATACTGTCTATTTTATATTGTTCTCGATGGTCATTATCTATTTCTCACTCACGATGAGGATGGGGTTGATAAGAGGCCAACATGAACATTATAGGGGAAAAAGGGGAGGAAGCGAAAGGTAGAATAAAGCGTGTATACCACATGACATTTTTGCCAATTGTATTGATTTGGACTTGTTGATAATGTCCCAGATGTGTTAAGGGTTTGACAAACATCTTTTGGTGTT
Source organism: Leptonychotes weddellii (assembly GCF_054177405.1). Lineage (NCBI taxonomy): Eukaryota > Metazoa > Chordata > Mammalia > Carnivora > Phocidae > Leptonychotes > Leptonychotes weddellii. The sequence goes on from NC_138370.1 coordinate 24,929,819, forward strand.
TCCTTCTTGCTGCGGTCCACTCTGACCCTCCCACCAGGCCCAAAAGGAAATAACGAAAGAGTGCTGTAGCTTAGTAAATTCCACATTCTGTCAATATAGAAACGTTTCATTTGGACACCAGAAGAAGAAAATCACCAAGAATGCTGAAGGCTACATTTATTTTGAATTGTTCAGGATGTTTGCAATCCAAGGGCTAACTCCAGAAAGAAGTAGATCAGATCGGTAAAGTCAGATTGGAGTCCAGCATTTCGAGTTAAGCAGCTTTTCTCTGCCGTGTACTGACATTTGAGTTAATAGAGTGGTTTTGAATGGATTTCTTTAAAATATTACAGTTCATCTGACATTTGGTTAAAAAGTATCTCATTACTTACTTTGGAGAAATGATTGAAGTTGGTCTTACCAGGTCAGGCCTTTCAAGAGCCATAGTTTTGCCTCATGGCATGTCCTAAAACAGTGAAGTGTGATTGTCCTAGCCAGGTGGAAACCTAAAGCCTGCCATTTAGAGATATTGTTTATTGTTTGTGCCATTCTTATATTTATTAGAGTGGGTTGGAAAAGTGAAAACTGCAAGAGAAAGAAAACGATACATAATACTTTCCAATGTCTCTCATTCCTATCCCACGGACTTATGTATATGTGTCGAAATTATATCTAGCTGCATATTCGATTCTATATCTTGCTTTTAAAAATTTAATATTATATTATGAGCATTTTTACATCATTAAATTTTCAAACACCTGAGCCTTTCTGTTTGATTTATTATGGCATCAAGTATTCCTGTTGATTTTGAAGGATCTTCTTGTTTAATTAAACCATTGTTGAAGTTCCTGCTCTTCTGCGTGGCGGTACTAATTACATAGGACTCCAGCACAGACCTCAGCTGCTTTGGCCATTTGACCAAGTGCAGGTATAGCTAAGTGTGAGGCAAGGGGAGTGGGAGGTTGAACTGCCTTCCATCTTGAGGGCCAAGTAGAGAGGCAGGGTTGAAAGCTGTACATTCATTCGATTTTGAGCCAACAAAAAATGCTTCCATATGGTATTTGTCTTTCTCTGACTGACTTATTTTGCTTACCGTAATACTCTCTAGCTTCATCCATGTTGTTGCAAATGGCAAGATTTCATTTTTTTTTTTTTTTATGGCTGAGTAATATTCCGGTGTGTGTGTGTGTGTGTGTGTACCACTTTTTTTGTGGAATTTAAGAAACAAAACAAATGAGCAATGGGGGAGGGGGAAACAGAGAGAGGTAAACCAAGAAACAGACTCTTATCTCTAGAGAACAAACTGATGGTTACCAGAGGGGAGGTGGGTGGGGGGGCGGATGGGTGAAACAGGTGATGGGGTTTAGGGAGGGCACTTGTGATGAGCACCAGGTGTTGTATGGAAGTGTTGACTCACCTGAAACTGATATTAAACTGTATGTTAATTAGCTGGAATTTAAATAAAAACTTTAAAACAATGCTTCCAAATGAAATCTACACCTTTTCCTTACTCTTCTTCAGCTAGTTCCTCAGGCCTCTCCTTCCCTCTGCATGCTCCGAAGAAAGTAGCTGGAAGGGCTCTTAGTGGTATTTTTGGAATTATTCCATTGTTATCTGCCAACCCGTTCCTGCCTCTCTCCTCACACTCCTGTCAAAACTTGACCTCCCTGAAGACAGGAAACCATATCTAGGTATTAGAAATTGCAAATGTCCTGCAGAGAATGATCAATGAGCTTATCAAAGTTAAAATTGTAGGGGTGACATCTTAAAAATATTGAAGTACTTTGACATCTGTTACGTTGTAGCACAGAGAGAAGGCTCAGGGAGCATTTGCTGAGGGAGAGAACTCTGACCAACGCTGTCTCAGCCATGAGAGGGTGGAGGCCCACAGAGGTTCCATGCTTGGCTTCAAATCATACAAGGCACAGGGAGGAGGACAGCCTCGGCCAGGCTTTCTGTGGTAGCCCCAGGAACTGGGGTAGCTGGGGAGAATAGCAGTCACAGTGCACTCAGGAAACTCCTTATTTAATTATTGTTCCTTCTCTCCTGAGTAGTGTGTTCATTTGGGTTTATTTTCGTGCCACTTTATTCTTAAGCAAATTAAAAAGAGATATCAGCCTTGGATGGTTCTAGGTTAACTGTTTTGACTAGTGGATATTGGAAGGGAGCTCAGTAGCAGAGGCCAGGGATTATTTTTGCTTTCCCTTACCTGTTCCTTTGTTCCTCCTCATCATATTACAATGAATTCTGTCTCAGGATTCCTTCTGCAAGGATTGACATGTGGGGCCTTATCCGGAAATGCAAAAGCTCATTTGATGAGGGACTTCTTTGTTCCAGGTATCTTGCATCAGAGAGCTCTCATAACAAATGAGAGGGGCGGGTTAGGGGTTCCCTGGGGATAATTTTTGGTCTACACTACAGGGAAAACCATGCCTTAATTAAATAAGCTCAAATGGAATATATGGAATATGGTCATTTTCATAATAAGATGATTTTCATCTCAAAATGCTTAAAAATGTTAAGTAGCATACACACACACACCAATTTCTTAATATCTTTTTTCTGTTTTGACTAAATATAAAAATTCTAAAAGCAGGAACTAATACTATCAACATTTCACAGATTCCTAAAGAGTGAGTGTTTTAAGGTGGACTTTCTGAAATCGTTCAATAAAGAAGTTTAAAGAGCTTTTAATTAAACAACACTTTGGTTAGTTAATTTAATAAAAAACAAACTAATGTGACATAAACATGTTTATGTGATTCGTATACACTTGAAGCAAGAAAGAAAAGATAGGTTCCCATGTTACTTTTCCAAACACCCTTTTGGCACCAAATTGTACTTGACAAAGATATCTTGTCATTTCTTTTTTTTTTTTTTTTTCAAGATTTATTTATTTACTTTAGAGAGCGCACACATGGTGCTGATGCTAGTGGGGGCAGGGAGGGGGTGGACAGAGGGGAGAGGGAGAGAGGGAGAGAGAGTCCCAAGCCACGCTGAGCACAGAGCCCAACCCAGGGCTTGATCTCAAGACCCTGAGATCGGGACCTGAGCCGAAACCAAAAGTCAAAGGCTTAGCCAACTGTGCCACCCAGGTGCCCCATCTTATCATCTTCTTTCTGAATTAACCCTCCCTCTGCTTGCCTTGAAATCAGAATCATTCTTTCTGACCCTTGTCCAATATGTGATTTTCATCTCCTGCTTTTTTTTATCAAATTTTTTACTCACTACTTATAACACCTTCTTTTTCTTAATATTGATCTCATGATTCTGCTATTCTGTCTTCCTTCACTGTCAGAATATCTCACATGAAAAACACTAGCAATGCTTGGAACCCCCAAATCCTAGTTTAAACCAATTACTCCACATTTCTGTTACTGTTTATAACAGCCGCACTCTGTAAACAAATCCAAATGTCCACCATTTATTGGTTAAATGAGTCGCAGTGTATTTTAGAATGGATATTTATGTAGCCAAAAGATTAATTTACATATGCATAGTGCATTTTTTAAATTAAAAACACGTTTTCTTTACTTACATATTGTCTTTCATCTGAACATCAAAAAACATCTTGTAATATTGACCTTCACAGCACCACTCTTCTGTTATCCTCATTCAAATAATAACCATAATAACAGCTCTTAATATGATTATTGTAATTATGATTATTATGCTCTCCGAGGTAGTTAGCCCAGAGAAGCTAGTGAAAAGAGCTGGCAAAGTACCCAAGGATTCCTGATGCCCATGTTCTCCCCTCTTTATACGCTGTAAATAGAACTCTTTTCCCCCCCTTTTTTAACTAGCCTCAAATGATAAGTTATTTGCTTTATAAAACAAGGATGTGCAAATTATTCTCACTGAACTTAAAAGTTAAAATTGAATAAGCACCCAATATGACCATAGCATTTGCACATATAATTAAAACAAATAACAGACCCTAAACATATCTTTTAAACTGTTCAGTGTCAGACCACAAAGCAAATTATTTTAAAGCAGCCAAATGATCTCAGCAACCGAGCAGATATCACCGATCTAGCCTATGTGAATTGATCATGAATCATACATACTCTGTAAAGTAAAATCCCTTTCAAAGCTTCATAAAGTTTCCAATTAAATTAATCATTGTAATATAGATGTGGCACTATTATAAGAGGGGATAGATGATAGAGTTTATCAGTTTATCAGGTAAGACCTCGCTGAGTAGAGTTATAATAGAATCTGATGTTCTAAAGCCTTCTAGCTTATCAACAGTTGAATAGATTAAATGATACTTATACAGTGAATGATAGCACCTAACAAGTAATTAAAAAATGGTTATGTTTTACAAATCACTGTCTTCTATGTTTACAATTCCTGCCTTTTCTTTTGACGGGTTAGAAGAATAAATAGCAAGTTGTAATCTTAAATTATGGCTCTTGGACAGCGGAAAACGGATTAAAAAAAAAACCAAACTCTTCAGTCCTGTATTTTCTCCCATGTGGTCCATTCCTATCTAGAGACAGCAAAGTCAGATATGTACGGGAAAAGAATTTGCTCTCGGTTGACTGCTGCAATGGATTTGTGACTGTCTGCCCTCTGAAAATCCTTTGCATTGCTCCGCATCATTTCTAAGGACCCATGAATCATGCAGTGAACTGGAAGTATCCTGTTTCAAAATTGAGGTTATCTCACACTGCACCAGAATGACACTTGAGCTGAATGTTCTTTGTCCACTGCCATAGGGTGCAGAGGAAACTTTTCACTTATAAATGTAAGGTTCTTTATATGGATGGAAAAAATGCTAGCAAGCCTTTTATGAGGCTGAAATTCAGTGTATCATGATGAAAACTGAATAAAGCAATTTTAAGTCCTTTTAATGTATTGTACCCATGTCTGACTCCAACTTTATACTAATACACCGGGACCAAAGGTATTTCTACGGAAGCATCTATGACTTGCCTCTTGTTTTTAACCCTTTGCAAGGATCTTAGAAGAACTAAATATAATTTTATATGTATATTTGTTTTATCAGTGCAGTCCAGTTTTATTTTTTTAACTAAGGAATTATGATTTTGACCTGCAAGGGGTTACTGATGCTAACAAATGTGATGTCATTAAACAAACCTGTAATCATTCCAAGTCCAAGACATGGGCAGAAAGTAAAAAGTGATGTGTAGTAAGTCCAAGAAAGCATAACTGAAGTTCATTAGTCATGCTGGGAAGCTCATGAAAGTTTTCTCCTGCATCTCTCCTCGCCAAGAGCATAGACTCCCTTTTGGTCAGTATGCAATTTTAGAGAACTTTTAAGGGAAATTAATAGGCAATGAATGACAGCAGTGCTTTTTAATGTGTTGTTTTAAAGGCTTCTCCATTACATTGGCACATGGCAACTGAAAAAGGTTTGGGACAATTTCATTCAGACCACAGGAACCTGCTTGAGTAAGTTCTCTTGATGGTCTTCTTGGAGCCATTGTTAAAACAGCCAGGCGTTAAATGCCAGAAAGACCCAGGCAAGGCCAAATGCCTGAATGTCATACTTCACACCTGCCTTTTTCATTCATAACAAATACAATTTTTAAAATGGTGACAATGTTACTTTTATTTCTTCGAATGACGGAAGTTAACAAATAGTGTCATATAGCATAAACAGTTCTCTGCACCTCTCCCCGCCCCCCTCCCAGCATTTTGAAGGTAATGAGACTGAGACTCAGATGTTGAGTGGCTTGCCCTTGGTCTCACTAAGAGAGGGGCGGCTTATTTTGATTGAGCCCAAGTTGGCTTCCCAATCGAGTGCTGTATCTGCCCCACTGAGGTACTTCTCAGTCCTATCCATGGGTCAAATGGACAGAGTTTCTATTCTATGAGATGTCACTGCAAAAAAGGAGCGACAGAGCACAAAAAATGCAATGGGGAAAGAATGGCTTTTGTAGTACTGAACTGAACACTGTACAGCAGTGGGTACCATTCCTGTTACTGGCCATAGAAAGAGCAAGACCACACCCATTTATGTTGTGGTTGAAAATTACTCTCTAGGGTTCCTCCGTCACCCACCAACCAAGCCGTATTTTTTCTTGAGGATTTTGAATTAAAAGTATTTCATGGTTGTTTTGGTTTGGTTTGCTTTGGGTTGGGGTTTTTTTTTGCATGAACAAAGAATACTTCTTCCCATAGTATATACGTAGTTATTTGCACAAGATTTTTTTTAATCATAAGTAAATTTTGGTTAAGACCTCTTACACATTAATCGAGAGAATGACTTTTATGGATGTTCTTGGACATTGTTCAAGCCTTTGTCAATCCGATTTTTCATAAGACTGCTTTTTTTGTCTGGGAAATACTTGTTGCCCATATTTGAATGAGGGTAGTTTGCCTGTCTACAGATAAAAAACATCCTGGTTGCAGTCAGAGGAGTCTGAAGTGAGATACTTAATTCAAATTTGGACTGTCTGGATTTTTCATTTCTGCTTAGCTATATATTATTGAGTAACAGCTATATCCCAGAACTATTTTAAGTGCTTGAGAGGACAAAATAGAGAGAAGGGATGGCCTGCTTGGTGTGGGTGTGCGGTGGGGGTTGTTGGGGAGAGAAAGAGAAAGAGAAATGTTATAGTAAAGGCAATCACAGTAAGGCTTTTAATGAGGGCAGGTATATGATGAATAAAATATAGTAGTTTATTATTTCATTAAACAAGTGCTCTCTTGTTTGTAAAATACTCAAGAGTTTATCATGTTAATTTGGACTTCATTGAACTTAATAAAAAGAGACTGCTAGTCCCTCTCTATTCAGCTGACTACAAACCGAGAGAATCAGGAATACTCGCATACTTTTTGCCAACTCTTTTCACTCACTTGTTTGGGTTATATACCTGAAAGCATGACAATAATAGTAATCAATAAAGTTAATAATAGCAATTATTGTTATCATTTTAATAGTCATAATACATGAATGGGGCTGTGAAGGTTAGTACTGCACTATAGCCCAAACCCATCTGTCTCATTCTGGTATTTTAATGACCCCTTAATTGATATCATTGGATAGTGATATAAAAGTTGGTGGCTCCGGTTCTTTCAATGGGATGACCTAACGGGTTTGGGGAAAGTGCAAAAGAAGGATACCTGGGAACTTGTTTCTGATAAGTGAGTCATCATGAACCACAACATGGCCATGTGTTGACCCTAGGAAGGCTTTGTTCACCTCACTAGGTGAGATTGTACAACATTTTGTTCTCCACCTACTCCCATCAATGGCAGACTTACCGCCATATTGGCTGTCTTTCTCACGGGGAAGCTCTAAATTCTCAATAGGATAGAAATTTACACATCTCAGTTTTAGTTTCCACTCTCCCATTTACTAGCCCTGTGTCCTTTGGTAATCACCTCCTTAATTTTAGCATTTTCACTTTTTTTCTCACCAGTGAAATTGATGTACTTCTCTTGTGAAGGTGAAGTGAGATGATGTGTGTGAATGGGATTGTGTCAACTTTAACAATGACTGACACTTAATCAATATTAGCCATGGTTTTATCAAATGTGCATATATTGACCTATGCCACCACCCTATTCTTGACTTGTTCTGTGTGCCAGACGAATGTCTAGTATCAGTAGTCAGTTCAGTAATTCACTACTGTAATGTGGTTCTGGCAGGAAGAATGACAGCAGTGAGCATTTAATGTTGCTCCAATTTGTTTCTCCCGGATATCTTCCATTTATGACAATTGAAGAGAAACAAATTATAAATATGGGATTTAGGCCCTTGTTGATGTCAGTCTCTCCAAGTGGGGAGAGTTACCCCAGTTTTTACATTCCCACCGACAGCACAAGAGGGTTCCCTTTTCCCCATCCTCACCAACACTTGCTCTTTCTTTTCTTTTTGATATTGGCTATTCTAACAGGTGTAAAGAAATACCTGATTGTGGTTTTGATTTGCATTTCCATGATGATTAATGATGTTGAGCATCTTTCATGTGCCTGGTGGCCATCTAGATGTCTGTTTTGGAAAAATGTTCGGATTTTCTGCCCACTTTTTCATCATGTTGTTTGTTGTTTTTTGTTTGTTTGTTTGCTATGGAGCTGTATGAGTTCTGTATATATCTTGGCTTATTACATATTTGATTTGCAAATATTTTCTCCCACTCAGTAGCTTGCCTTTTCATTTTGTTGATGGTTTCTTTTGCAGTGCAGAAGCTTTTTAGTTGATGTAGTCCTATTTGTTTATTTTTGCTTTTGTTGCTTTTGGAGTCAGACTCAGTAAACCATTGCCAAGATCAATGTCAAGGAGTTTACTGCCTATTTTTCTTCTGGGAGTTTTAGGGCTTCAGGTCTTACCTCCAAGTCTTTAATCCATTTTGAGTCAATTTTTGTGTACGGTGTATGATAGTGGTCCAGTTTCATTCTTTTGCATGTGGCTGTCCAATTTTTTCAGTGCCGTTATTGAAGAGACTGTCCTTTCATGATTGTATAGTTTTGGTTCTTTTGTCATAAATATATTGACCATATATGTATGGGTTTATTTCTGGCCTCTCTACTCTGTTACATTAATCTTTGTGTCTGGTTTTATACCACTGTTATATTCTTTTGATTACTATAGCTTTGTAATATAGTTTGAAATCAGGGAGTGTGATGCCCCCAATTTTTTTCTTCTTTCTCAGAATTGCTTTGGCTATCTTTTGTGGTTCCATACGAATTTTAGGATTATTTGTTCTGTCTCTGTGGAAAATACTATTGGAATTTTGGTAGTGATTGCATTGAATCTATGTATTCCTTTGGGTGGTATGGACACTTTAACAATATTAATTTTTCCAATCCACGAGCATAGATTATCTTTCCAATTATTTGTGTCTTCTTCAGTCTTTTGTTAATGTCTTGTAGTTTTCAATATACAGGTCTTATGTCTTGACTCTACTACAACTTCTGTAAAAAGAAGGGACTTGATCTTATCTTTTCATCATACTTGCTTTGCAAGTACTAGATTCTCAGGAAATTATTTTTTAATGAATGGCTGTCGGTTTACTTGAAGAATATGGAGAGAGGCTGAATTATGTATGAAATACTTGACAAATCCTTAAGGTTTGTTGTTCATTGATCATACTGTCCTTACAGGGGAATGATTTTGAAAAGTATCAATAAATACTTAATCTTACCCTTTCCCAAGATGGCCTAGGTGGTCTTTCTGTCATACTTCAACAACATGGGGTTTGGGGTGCCCAACCCTGTGCAGTCTAAAATCCACATTCAGTTTTTGACTCCCCCAAAACTTACCTGCTAATAGCCTACGGTTGGCTGGAAGCCTTAGGAATAATAGAAACAGTTGATTAATACATTTTGTATGTTATATGAATTATGTACTGTATTCTTAAAATAAACTAGAGAAAAGAAGATGTTAAGAAAATCATGAGGAAAATACGTTTACAATACTGGACTGTATTTATCCAAAAAATCTGCATGTAAGTGGATACATGCAGTTGAAATCCATGTTCAAAGGTCCACTGTATAATTTAACCAGATAGTTTGAGGAATGTGTTCAACCTAGCCATCTCTCTACAGCATGAATATTTCACATGATTATTAAACTGTTTAATTCCTTCAGAATCTTTATGAATCTAAGAATTTCACTCAATCATTTATATTCTGTGGAATTTATCCCAAGAGAAAATATGCATATTCCCTTACCTCCAGCATATTTAAGCATATTCCACCTGCACCATGTAACTGAAAACGGAATTTATCAGCTTCTCCCCCAAATTCACCACACTCCCCATAATTACTTTTATGAAGTCAAAAGTAAGCATATTTTTAATGCTGACCAAATATCTTTTCCAATGATAAAATATTTCCCTCCTTTCAGTTATACCTAGTCACGCCTGTCATTAAGAAATACAGATTTTGTTCTCTTCTGCTATGTCACCTTATCTTTTCAATTTAGATTCTATTTACAAATACCTTCTAAACTCTTGATCTTTTCTACATTGATCACATTATATTATAGACGCATATAAACAAATACTACCCTATCTCATATTTTGGTAAATCATGTATATTGTTTATTGAGCTGATGGTCATAAAAAAACCCGATTTATAGATTAAATTATATTTAAATTCTTTTCAAGTCAGGTGGAGCATAAATTCACATTTCACAACAGCCCATCCTGAAAATCTCATTGGATTTTTTTTCAGCGACTGCTCTAAGTCACCTACCTGAAAGAGACTACTTAAAAAGGGTGGGGTAGGGGAAGAGCAAAGAATGTGCCTAAGGTTTGGGAAGCAGAGACAACTAATAATGTAAATGTCATCTGTGGTCTGAGCTTGCTATCAGCATCAGGGATTTTGGCTATTGGTCCGGTAGCCTACATTAAGTAGACTTTTTTTTCCTATTAGCCTTGTTTTAAACTGGTGTAGACTTTCTTACTCTGTTTGAGTCCAATTAATAGTTCTTTAAAGTACTCATCCCTGGCTTTATATGGTGGTCAGCTTTAATGAGTGCTCAGAAATACTCTCATTATATGTAGGGCTTTTGAAATAAGCTCCTGTCTCAATCAATTGTTTCACTTTCTTCAAAGCAATTAACATACGAATAAAGGAGGTTAAATTAGACTTCCAGGCTTTGGTGAAATTAATTAATATTACTTTACCAATGGGGACAAGAAGTAGATAACCATTATCATTACTTCATTTGGAAGAAATTGTCACGTGTGCAGCAAATGGACTAGTGCAAAGTTAACACATGCTGAATATGGTATCTTTTAAGTCTCTGTATTGCAAGAGATTTTTCTATAATTTTTAATAGCTCAGGATTAAAAAGTTTAAATTGATTGGTGAATTGAGTGGGGAAAAAGCTATTAAACACCGACAGCTGCTTGAAAAGGATGAAAATTGAAAAATAGAAGGAAAACATTGACATAGAAAAGGAAAAAGGAAGTATCTTTACTCTGTTAGATTATAAGCTATCTGTTATAGGCAAATGAAGACTGATTTGTATTTTCATGCTTATTTTTTATGTAGAAGATGAAATGTCCTGCACCCATCATAGTTTCTAGAATTCCAGAGCTATAAATGCCAAAAATTTAAATGTATTCATTAACAGTTTGGGTAACTCTTAACAATATATAGTACCTATTTATCCCCTAGATAGTGGGTTTTTTTTTTTTTTTAAGATTTTATTTATTTGAGAGCGAGCGAGCGAGACAGAGCATGAGCGGTGTGGGGGAGGGGGCAGAGGGAGAGGGAGAAGCAGACTCCCCGCTGAGCAGGGAGCCTGACAAGGGCCTGGATCCCAGGACTTAGAGGGTCATGATGTGAGCCAAAGGCAGATGCTTAACCAACCCAGCCACCCAGGCGCCCCTCTCTAGATAGTAATTTTCATGTTATAAGTGAAATAAAACTTTTTAAAATTGGAAAGAGGTCCATACCCTTCTTTTATGGCCCAATAATCATCTTAGCATGATAAATTTAGTTGTCTTTCTTGAAAGAATTAAGTATTTAGCTCTCTCAAAAAAGCCACTTTAATTTTTATCCTAATATAGTGACAAATTGAATGTAGTCCTCTCCCTTTCCTGCCACTGTAGTATAATATAAATTTACTCTACATTATAAGATACCACACTACTATTCAAAATTAATTTGACTATTTGGGCACTCATTACCAAAATGATCTGATATTTATTTTTTAAGAAGCTGACGAGTCAAGTCAGTTAATATGGTTTTAATTCAACATGCTGTTAACAGTGGCTAAATTGTAGCCCCGATCTATTTCTCTGGTCTCATATATTTACTTCCTTGAAAGCAGAATAATAAGTTCAAATGTTCTTGGGTGAAGACACACTCATTTTGATCAGAATGAAGGGAATTTTAGCTAATGAATTTGTAAGTATGTTTACTCCTGTGAGCTAAGTATCTTTATTACCTTACTCTTTTCTAATTGGTTAGAAATAAAGAAAATTTGATTGCTTTCAAAACAATAAAATAACATGTTACTTTAGACATTGAGGATCTCTGTCATTTTGTAAATGAACCCATGACATTGCACCTTTTTGTTAATCCTTCAGTTTTACCTTTGATTACGTTTAACTATGAAGGTAATGAGTTGAATTGGGTATAGTGTCTGGCATAATGACCGTGTCCTTCGTGAAGGGTTATTATTGTGTCTGATGGTTGGTTGACTAGAAATTATCTCCAGTTCCACATTTCCTAATGAATGCACTGCGGGTAGAATGGTAAATCCGCTAATTGAAGCCATATTAACCATTACCATAGATCTAGAGTGACCTGTTTTTCCTGTTTGCCCAGGACTGAGGGAGTTCCCAGCACAGGGGTTTTCCATTTTAAAACTGGGATGGAGAGGTTGCTGGAGATGCTGGACTTGTAGTGGGCAAGCCAGGAAACTCCCAGGCAGGTGGTATGAGTGTATCACCCTACACAGCTTACTGCACAATGTAATTCAAATGAATCCAGTTTGCAAGCCAACATTTAATGTGCCCCTATGAGAACATGATCTCTATGAACATGTAGATTCAGCCATCGATGAGTGAGATCAAGGATTTTGCTTAATGGAGACAGACATTATGAGAACATGACAACAATGTAACCATTTATTGATCCCAAGACTGAATCTTTGTTAAGATAGCCAAAGATGGGGGCACCTGGGTGGCTCAGTCAGTTGAGCATCCAACCCTTGATTTCAGCTTAGGTCATGATCTCAGGGTCATGATCTCAGGGTTGTGAGATTGAGCCCCCTGAGTCAGGCTTTGCACTCAGTGGGGAGTCTGCTTGAGATTTTCTCTCTCTCCCTCTGCCCCTCCCCTGGCTCACACTCTCTGTTTTCTCTCACTCTCTCTCAAATAAATAAATACATCTTTAAAAAAAAAAGATAGCTAAAGATAACTTTCTCTGAAACCTTTCTTGATATTTTTTCCCCAGGAAGAATTTACCATTACTTCCTTTTCACTGCCAATGTGCCCTCTACAAAAGTTTGAGATAGTGCTGGTAAACTTCACTATTTGTCTCCCTGTACTAGACTGTAAGCTTCTTTGGGAGGATAGAAGCCTTCTTTTACTTATCTTTCTATGCCAAGAATGTAGTACGCTTAATAAATGCATTAATTACCTATGTATTTTCTACTTTTCAAAATAGTACAATAAAAGATACGGTATTTACTGTCCTTATTCTGGTGATGAGAAGCTCAAAGATCTAAGATATTACATAACAAGCATGAGAACACAATGTTAATAAATGATGAAGCCAGAGATGGAAAACCAGACCTGATTGCAAAGCCCATTCTCTTTCTTTTACTCTGCATTGAGTAATTCTGGCCAGCACAGCTACTTGGAAGGTCCTCCCCTGTCAGGGAGCAGAGCAGGAATCAGCAGCACAAATGAAGACCATGTTGGTCTTGTCATATACTGATACTGATTAATGTTTTCTAGTAATCTGCAGAGTAGACTTTATGGAAAATCGCTTTGGAAAAGAAGTGACCAAATGTAAAATATAATCAGCGCTGGTATGTTTAGATGGGGAGATCAGAATGCATGCCACAGTCAGGAAAAAGGTTCCATATCTCTTCCCTTGGGTCATCATTAAACTTTTTTTTCAAGGCACAATGAAGTGCTGTACCTTAAGAAATCCTGCAGTAACCCTAATTCACTGTGTCCTCTTCCTTCTCCTGCATCTTTTCCTCTTGTTGCATCACATTTTTTTACTTATTAACTGGGAACTGAAGATAATAAAATGTGTTAATATTATAAAGTACAGTAAAATAACATAGACCTATATGAAGAATATATTTATGCCAGCACCTTTTCATTTATACAGGGATGAACTAATTATTAAGCAAAACAAAACAAAAAAAGACTTTCCCAGCTGCTTGAAAAACATTTGTATACAAAGTTTCATAATAATTAGCTCTTGGTATGTTGTTGTCCTACAAATGCTATGATTCTTGCAAATTCAGGACATTTATAGGAAACTAAGCACCTGAAAATAAGTAGGTGTGAGGACTTCAGTTCCTATGACATGAAAACAGTGTGCAGATGTGGTAGGGACTTGAAAGACATCACAAAATATTTGCCAGGAATTAAATGTTTAATATCTCACATCCTCAACATAAAAAGAGAGAGACAATATAAACATAGATGCAGAGTGGAGACATACTTGAGTATGTAGTGAGGACCTACTATGCGCAAGGTGCTATATTTTCCGGAGTGTATATATATATATTTTTTTTAAAGATTTTATTTATTTGTTTGAGAGAGAGAGCACATGAGAGGGGGGAGGGTCAGAGGGAGAAGCAGACTCCCCACCGAGCAGGGAGCCCGATGCGGGACTCGATTCCGGGACTCCAGGATCATGACCTGAGCTGAAGGCAGTCGCTTAACCAACTGAGCCACCCAGGCGCCCCTCCGGAGTGTATATATTAACGAAGATTGTGACCAAATGAAATTAAAGTTGTTAGATTTTACATTTTGAAAAAAATTGGTTATAGATAAAGTGTGCTGTGAGTGACAACCACTGGAAAGTTTTGCCTTTAAAATGATCAAAATTAGTGTAGTTCTTTTTTATAGATAATAGGTGACTTGGAACCTTAGGAAATTATACTCTTTTTATTCTAAGAAGACTATTCATGTGCATTAAGCAACATTGATAAATATTTAGGTTTTCAACACTGTAACTTAAATATCTAATTTTCAGTACTTTACGTTAACTTATCTATGCCTTCATTATTTACATATTAGGAAAAAAATCACCTTTTTTTATATTCATCTATCTTCACATGATCATCAATAAACGCAAGGTCTGAGAGCTACTGATGAGTTTAATCTGTTTTACTTAGTCGAATTATATAACAAGCCTGGAAGAAATCTAAGCTAGCATCCTATTTAGCCCCTACTGAGAGGCCAGTAAATACAAATAGGCAATACTCTATATTCATCTAAAAAGGGATCTAGAAGCTGAACCTACAAAAGTCAGACAATAGACTTATACCCCCAAGGAAGTAAACATCTTGAAGACACCATTGCATCTCACTATTTAAAGCTATATTCTATAGCATGCTTCCATAACATTTATTCATTTTTTGATTTATCCTTTTTCTTCAAAATTGAATATACTGTTAGCTTGCTTAAGTGCAGTCTGCCTTCATCGTTTAATATTTATCTATTAAATTTGCAGCTACACACAAAAGTGCACAAAGTGAGCATGAAATAGTCAATAGTCAAGGATTACCTGAACCTAAGCCATGTATAACAAGTGAGCTTTGATATTTAAAATATTTTTTTTTAAAGATTTTATTTATTTATTTGACAGAGACATAGTGAGAGAGGGAACACAAGCAGGGGGAGTGGGAGAGGGAGAACCAGGCTTCCCGCGGAGCAGGGAACCCGATGCTGGGCTCAATCCCAGGGTCCTGGGATCAGGACCTGAGCCGAAGGCAGACGCTTAACGACTGAGCCACCCAGGCACCCCGATATTTAAAATATTTTGAGATAGTTTTTCAGTTTAATAAATCTGGCACGCCTGTTTACTTAGATATCAGGCCAATTCTGAGGGTTTGAAATTTGTCATCTAATCGAATCCTCATAACCACCCACTTAGGTTCTAATACTGACATATTTACTCTTAGTTGAGGAGATAGATCTACCCAAAGTAGGAAACAGTAGATCCCAAGCAGTCTGCTTCCAGAGCCCCTATGCTCTGTAACATTAAACTATTCCAGAAAAAACCTGAAGAAAGAGAATAAAATTGAGACTTCATGCCCTGAAAGAGACTGAGACACCTCAGATGACTTAAGAGAGACCATGCAGAGGACTTGGCCGTTCTTTGTAGTTCAGTGCACAATGCAGTGTCACTCAGTAGTTCAAAACGTGGGAAGAGAAAGAGAGAACACGAATGTTCTGCACACAGTATCGCATCTGGTGAGACAAATCAAGGGAGACCTTGAGTGCACGGTACAGTTTTGAAAAGTAAAAAGCAGTGTGGAGTGGAAAAAGCATTTGGATTCAGAGGTAGAACAGTCTGCCGTCAGTTTTCCGTATCACAGGATTATAGGTCATTTCAAGCAGAGAACACATGTAGGGATGGAGAGGCAGGTAAGGTTGCCATCATAGCTTGGGTCTCATTGTAAAGGACTTGAAATGCTAGGTTGAAGAATCTGAACTTAACTGGATAAAAATCCGAGGCACTGTGATGCTTAATTCACCCTATTAAGATTAACTGGACAGGCTGTATAGGAATGACATACTTAGAGAGTATAAATATAAATGTGTTTTCCCCAAAGGGAAATGTTCAACTTAAAACTTGAATACTGCACTTCATTCTACTGGGTAGAAGAACTTTATATTTCAGTTCTTTCTCATGTAAATGGACAGTTTACTGTTTTTCAGATGCTTGCTCTTCATATGCTTGTGAATAGTCATCGATTCTCCATTTACCATCTCTTTTCACGGAAAAAAATCCAATGCATTAATATCCATAAGAACTTATTTTCTATCTTTTAAATGATTTATTTACAACCATCTCTCGGTTCTTTCCAAACATGCTAAATAAAGAACGAAGAGGGGCTCCTGCCTGGCTGGTTCAGTTGGTTAAGCATCTGCCTTGGCTCAGGTCATGATTCCAGGACCCTGGGATCCAGGCCCTGTTGGGCTCCCTACTCAGCAAGGAATCTGCTTCTCTCTCTCCCTCAGCCCTTCCCCCTCTCCACTCTGCTCCTGCTCTCTCTCTCAGATAAATAAAATCTTTAAAAAAAAAAAAAAAAGAACTAAGATAGGCCATAGTACATTCATGTGAACTGAATTCATGAAGCCCCAGTCAGTGACCGGAAGCATTTGATAATGTACCAGAATATCTTGAGTTCTTCTGTCTTCCATTTACCACCTTTTGACCTGTGATGTCAAAAGAGAAAGAGAGAGAGAGATTCAGGCTAGGGAGAGTCACGGTCAGATGGCTCTCCTGAAATCATCTGTTGAAGGCAGATGACCATGTTATTGAGTGCCCTGCTGTTTTTTGCCAATTCAAAATGTGTCTTTAAAAAAGTTTTAAAAACCGAAAATATCATATTTACCTTTCAGGCCAACCTTACAAAAAGACATGTTCCCTCCGTGCGTTGACAGGATGCCAGTTAAGTCAGGAGATTAAATAGCAGGTACATTGCTCTTATATCCAGTAATAGCAGCAATACCTAATTTAAGCACCCTCTAGCATCAGAGATGATTCTCTATCTCATTAGAATCTGGACCATCGTTTTACTTGTCTCCACTCTTTTTTTATCTTCCTAAAAGTAATCTTTTTTTGGTTTTTGGTTGATTTTCAACTCATTTCCCCAGGTCATATCCATTGATCTGTTGAACAACTGAATCCTTTGAGTCCATAATAGCCATTGCCTGTTTAATTTATATCTAGAATCATACACACAGATCCTGATCCCAGTGAATCAAAGGAATGAAAGTCAGGTAGATTTGTAACAATTGACTTTTCTCCCTTTTCCTGGTTTTTTTTTTTTTTTTTTTTTTTTTTACTTTTTAGCTAGTTATTCTCTTACTATATAACTGACTAGTGGTACCACACTCTGAGTAATTATTCTTCGTTATTATATATGATTGTATTTTCTTCAATCCAAGCTCATAAACTTGAACATATCCTAGTGCATTTGAGAAAAGAATTAATTTGTAATGTGAAAAAATACCACTTTTTTTTATAACACGTGTGCAACACTGTTGAAGCTTATGCTTAAAAAAAAATTTATAGTCACGTAAGATACATATTATTGAGAATTATACAGTAACCTTGGTGTGAAAATAGATAAGAAACATAAGTTTTCCCCAAGCACCAGTCAATAATTGGTTTATTATTAAAAACATTACCTGTAGAAATTATTTATTCTGGAACTGAATTATCCTGTATTGGCTTTTAACATCCTATTTGTGGCACTTCTAATCCTGGCAGAGAAATCTGGATAATATGAAAAAGCTAGTGGTCTACACCCATGGATTAATTAACTGCCAGGCATTGACTGGATAAATACCTACTTGGGAACATCTATATGCTCTTTGCTCTTACAAGAATCACATGGGAAGAGCCACAGAGATTTTTAGTCGAACATCCTTAGATTGGATGAGAAGGCTGCTGTCTGCGGGGATTAAAAGCCCTCCCCCGAGCCACAGAGCCTGTTGGTGGCAGACCTCAGCTGTGCCCTCAAGCCCACTGTTGTTTTCATTCTGGTTCTCATGTCTGGAGCCAACCTTGAGGCCTGAACTTGGGCAAGTAGTAAATATTTAATATTTAATGTAGAACACTAATTGGAGGAATCAAATAAAAAATCCAACCCAATGCAGAATATCCTCATTAGTTAGGTAGGAACTTTGTGGTCTAAGGATTTCAAAAAGTGAATTTAGTGGAATTCAGTGGATGTGAATAGGTACGCTACAGGAGAAAAGAAAAAACAAAAAACAAAAAACGAAGGAGGGGAGATCATTTCATGGGCAGAGTTTGGCAGTTGGTTTCTATTCGTGGAGATTCATGAAGCACTTGAGCAAAAATAAGAGTGAGAAGTCCTGAATGACAATAGCCTGCTTTTAAGTCTACGGTTTCTCAAGACGCTTGCCCACGGTGTTTTGTTTTGTTTTTTCTCTCTGAATACCTACTTACTTTTGGACACAGAGTTCTTATGGAAATAGTAGACTAACGAATAATGAATAAACCAAAAGAAGAATACCCAAAATAGGAGTCTCCTAAGCTTTGTTTTGCTCCCGTATTTCTAGCATTATAATGGGAACAATAATACCTGTTATGCCTTGTGTTAAAAATTATAGTAATTGGGTGTTACCTTTATTTCAGTTTCTCTCAGAATAAGGTTTTGTTTTTTTTTTTCCTTAAGTTTGGGCAATGTAAGAGTTTTAGTTACTGTATTAGGATTTTGTTTTCAACGTATAGTTTTACAGACACATGGTTTTCAATATGACGTAACTAGAAAGAGATTTTTACGATGCTTAAAAGATGTAGTAAGTTTATTAAAACTTAGTCGTGAGGAAAATATTCCTGTAACATACCATTGGTAGTGTAATACATGCTTCCGATACCGGCTTTTACTTTTCTGCATATATTGGTTCTTTTCTAGAAGTCAAATCCGTGCTACAGAGCTATCTGGAAGTCCCTTTTGCCACTTGGAGTAACTCTACCAGTTGTCATGGGGAAGGCAGCAGGTGCTAGTTTCCAAGTGTATACTGTTTTAACTTTTCCGTGTACAAAATATTAGAACAATAAACAGTTATGGTAAGGCTTGTGGAAATGAAAACTGCTGTAAATCTGTAATTTATATGAAATTTATGTGGGAAAACTTACTGCTCTTCTTTAAGAAACTCTCCTTTTTCGTAGCTTAGTTGAGAATAAAAATACGCACCTATCTAAACTGATTTATAAAGCAGGCATTTTGACAAATACCTAAGGAAATTCATAAACTCTGGAACGAGAAAAAGAAAAAAAAAAACTTAATGGCAATGTCAACTATACTTTTAGTGTAATTTATATTTAACCTTTTATCTTGATACTAATAAATATTATCACAGCCCATTGGAGCAGGCAACTTTAATTTACATCTGTTGGTTAAAGGCTTTAGCTTTTGTTTATGTATGCAAGAATTCTGACTTTTTAAGATTAGCTTCAAATTGTTGGATCAGCTCCACGGAGAAACATATTGTTGTTAAGTGCCGGCAAACTCGAGAACCTCGCCATTTCTGCGTTTATGACCAGGAGCCAACAGAGTCATTTCCATGTTTATTTACTCTTTGTTTCAGTGTGTTATGGCAGTTGACAGTATTCAGGGCTTCTGTTGATGCAAGTTGCCATAAAGCAAGGAAATGCAGGCTATAGAACTGTCAGGGAGTCTGAGCGCTACAGAGGAGTGAAATTTACGAAAAGCATTCGCAGAAGGATTCAGTGTCAGTCTTAGAAATTGACTCTAAAGGCAAATTGTCCTCAACTTTGCAGTCTCTGGAACAAAAGAGGTGGAAAGTGAGGAACGCACTTTTTTTTTTTTTAGGCAGAGCTGCTTTCACGAAGACAAAAATAGGATCCTCTTCTTTGTTCATTCACAATAGATACTCAGACTCGATGTTCTGCCATCCATGTTTCATTGGAGCCCATAATGCTCCCCGGAGAGGGGTTGCCCTTCATCGTCGTGTCTCCCCTCCTTCCTACACAGGGAAGTCTTCCAACCCTCCCCACTTTGTAGGGTTAGAAGGAAAGACCCTCTGACGCCAGGCCCTCCTGTCACCTTTGTACTTTATGTTGATGAAATGCTGCTACGTTTTTGATACTTGAGTTCGGATAGTGCTAGCATCTTCTGTGGACTTACCATGTGCCGTAGCCAGAAACCTGATCTGCGTTCCTTTTACAAAACCCTGGGCTCTTCTGATTTGCTTCCTGAGTGAAAATGAATTCTAGAATCCCTAGGTCAGAGGGACAAAGGGAGTGAACCAGAAGGTGCATAACACATTTCTTTAATGTTTCTCATGCCTATATTTAGACCTCCTTAAACATTACGCACCATCAAAGAATTGTTTTACTTCAGAGAATATTTGATTGCTACAATTTTTACTTTTCATCTGTCTCATCAAAATAAGATGATTTTCTTTTTGCTTTCTCAAGAGGTATTCCACTTTTAAATAGAGTGGTAAGAAGGGAGGTATTTTAGCAGAGCTTACCTTTTCATTTGTACTGGGGAGTTATTTGTATGGATAGATGACTTACATTTTAATGGAACTAAGGTATCTTCATCTTCTGTGCTTATTTTTCTGCTTTCTTTATATGTCTTTCTATTATTAAGAAAGGAATGAGAGGTATTATTTGAGGAAATAATTCTAAAATACCACTTTTTGATAATTAACAATGTCTTCAAATATGCACGGGGAGAACCTTCCTGACATTCTCAAATTCGAACGGACAACGTTAATCAAGTGTTTAACATTGACTTTTTTTTTCCTTTTGACAACTCTCATCAATTTGAACATTGTATTGTGAAATATCCAGTAAATTAGTTATAAGAGCAGAGAGTTAATTAGGTAGGTGGTATACATTTTTGACAGTTTTGAAACTGCTGACCTTTTCAAAAAAATACATACATATTACCCTAGTTGGAGGTGAATCCAGCTGGAAATTAAATACATTTTTTACTAAAGTTAATTTTTGAGTTTGGGATACATATAGATCTACATACAGGTGTAAGAAATAATACAGAAAGATCCCATGTACTCCTTATCATGTCCCCCAGTGGTCACATCCTTCAAAACAATAGTATAGTATCACAAGCAGGATATTGACATTGATTCCATCAAACTATAGAACATTTGCATCACCACAAGAAATAGAACTATAAAGGAGGAATTACACAGATTTTGAGCCATATCCCAACTCTAAATTCTTTGGTACTAAAAATTTTGCATCAGGACAAACTAACAGCAGGGTTTATAAGGGAAAAAAACGGATTTGATTAGGGGGTCAATAAGCTTGAATTCAGTTTTCAGCTCTGCCGCTAAGACTGGTTCAGTCACATTCTGGGAGTCATAGACTTGTTGTGCTTTAATTTATTCTTTGGTAGGGACTTGGTCTAAGTCAGTGATTCTTAAGTAGAATGAAAGTGAGCGATGTCTCCTTCTGTCATGAAGACTTATCAGAATCTTGGGGTGGGGGGGTTCAGACACAGTCATATACCTTTCCCTCCATGTCCAAACCTCCACCTCCACCTTCACCATAAACCGATTCTGATTTTGACCCCCAGACTTCTAAGATTTTTGACTCCTTCATCCTCTCTAGAGAATTGCCTCTGAAAACAGTTTAATATGTTACTCATGGGCTGTAGATACAGTTTGCCAATGATTAGTCTCCAGCATCTCTAAACTACTTTTCAACTTGAAAATAATAAGAAAAATGTTTCTACAAGGAACACTGAAAATCTTTCTGCTTCATAGCACCCAGTTGATGACTCAGAAGAATGTGCTACATTTAGGAACCAAGTTCAGAGTGGTTAATGAGGAAGGCCTCCTCCAAAAGGGATGTAAGAGAAAGGGGCTCTGAGGACATATAGGAGTAGTCGTACAGAAATTGAATCACCTAACTTGAGAACCTGAAGAAAATGAGTCACTCAGCATGAGAATTTGACCCTGTCTGATGCCTAATTTATAGGTTTTTAAATTTTAGAAATAGGTAACTTTCTCTGTGACTTTGATGTCTTCTCTCCAAAACAGATTTGTTATAAAATTACAGCATAGAAAGAAAGATCAGTGTTTTTGTCATTATAATTGCCGTCTTAAATATTTTTTACCAGGATCCAGTCTAGGCTATGAAACTTCCCTGGTTTCATACTTCTGGTTAGTGCTGTCTCCCTGACTAGGGCAGGTCTAAGCTACCAGTATGACTCCTTTCTGTTTCTTTCCTTAAGGAGCCAAAACATGCAGGGCGGGGGTGGGGAGGGTGAAGGAGAAAAAAACAGCCTAGGATTACAAACTATATACCTAATTTATATTGGAATGTTGAAAGAAAGGAATGAGTCTGAACTCAGAACCAAACAAAGAGGCAAGGAAAAGAAAAGGAAATGACTTTTTTCATGATACATGAAAGAAGGATTGAGGAAATCCAGAAACAATAATATAGTCTCCAAAATGAGGGCTAACTGAGATTTTGGGGCCCACATTACAATGAGCCAAGTCAGAAATGGAACAGCAAGCGAAGAGGAGAGTTGTCACTGGTCCATATGATAACCTCCAGGTGTAGAGTAACTCAGAAGATGTAAGAATTCTTCAGACACAGGATTGCCTGAGGCACGCTTGACTGCAAGAGATAGAAGGAGCTAAGGGAAAGCAGTGTAAACTTGGTTCCCTGCTTTCAAATAAGATCCTCTGATTCTAAAGGGTGAGTGACACAGCTGTCCTGAGAGATGAATGGCCGGCTCTCCACTAACGCACTGAGGACCGTCTAAGTGAGAAAGCCCCAGAGACTGCGAAGGCAGACCAGCTCTGTGCTTGGGAGCGGCAGCAATGACTCATAGGAGGCAGAAAAAAATGTGCTCAATTTATGGGCCAGGTTCAGAGTGGTACATGAGACAGATCGTTTGGTATTAATGATATAGTGCTACCATAGGGGACAGGAAGTATAGCCAGTTACCACTGAAGTAAGGAACTGATTTGTATTAACCCAATGTCTGAATCTGGATGCAAGAGCCCGTGTGGTGCAAGCTGCTAAATTCTTCATAATTTTACCCTTGAATGAATAATAGATTCAGGAGTCTTTGGGATTGTCGATATTTCTTTTAAAAATCCTGATCTTTATAAAGATGTATCAACCACATCCATCCATCTTCAGCATACCACTCTCTATTAATAAAAAGGATAATATGGATCATTAGCCTAGAAAAGGAGACAAGAGACAAGATATTACCAAAGAATTGGTAATATCTCAAATATATCATGGTTACCAACATTTCAATAAAGGGTGCAACAAGATTATCCTGGTATCAACTGTGAGAATTTCAGACAAGCTATTCTAAGAGGAAAGAGGGCAGAGAGGTGATGGTTGGAGGGATGAATGGATGGATGGGTGGATGGAGGCAGACGTGGGTATGCGCATTGAAAGGTGTAACAGAGCACTATCAGCTAGTCACTTGAAGTTATTCTAAAAGGAAAAAGAACAAAGGAAAAAACCAGAAGCCACATATGGGATTAGCAAAGCTGAGCATGAGCCTGAACACACTGTGAGGAGGAAGAGCTATTAAGGAGGTTGTCAAACGAGACAGATGATCCATTACCAGTGGAAACCAAGAGGCCCAAAACCATTAGCTGAGATTGTAATCCTCTCCGGTGGGGACACGGGTCTGAGTACCTGGAGAGACGATCACAATTCATCTAGGAATGGTTATTGCTTCTTACATGACAATCATGAGAACATCAGTAGGTCCGAGCCACAAACTTCTTGTGAAAGATGGAGCAAATCGTTAAATTTAAAATAATCCTTGCTAGAGTCAGCCTGCAGCTCAAGGGTACTTAAGAGTATAAATGAAACTTTTTGACAGTTAGCTTTTTTGACAATTAGCCTTTTTTAGCAGTAATTGTGATGGACTTGCATTATCAAAACATGTGAATGAAAGACCTTATTTTAAAAAGAATCCATTACAAGGATTTTAAAGGGGAGGAGGAGCACTGATACCATTGCTTTTAGAAATGGTATTTTTACATGGGTTATGCTTCCACTCTCCCTGATTCGTTTTGATCACACACAATATAATGAAGTGGTTAAGATCACAGGCTGAACACAAACTGCCTCGGTTTGATTCGTGCCTCTACTTCTTTATTAGTTATATGGCCCTAGGCAGTTTAATGTTTGGGGGGGGATCCTGAGTTTCCTCATCCATAAAATGGGGATAAAAAATAGCACTTAAATCACAGAGTTGTGAAGTTTAGATGAGTTACTCTATGTAAAGCACTTTGACAGTGTCCGGCACTTAGCGAACACCACCACCCAAAACAATCTTTCTCTATCTCTACCGCTTCCTTCTGTTACCCTCTGAGCTCCATGTGGGTGCGCGTTAGCTGTAGCCTAGTGCAGGCCTGTGGGCAGAGATCGATGGGGGTGGGTTCATAGCTGCAGCAGGAGAAGAGCAGTGGGCGTCCCTAACATCCTGGCTAGTTCTTACAAAGAAAATAGGAATTAGCTTTGATGGCGTGTAGGAGAGAAAACCATGAGAGACCAAAACATGGCATCAGGCTACTGATATTTTTAATGAAAGAAAAACAGAAGAATTGTGTTTAAAATACATGGAAAATTTCAGCCAAGAGCTAAGATATGTGGCCCTTCGGTGTTCATGATAATTTCCAAATACCTTGTGGCTTTTCTCACCTGGGCCACTCAAACCCCGCCCCCCCCACCCCGGAAACCTTGCCCCACAACCAGTTTCCAATAGTTAACATCATACCCATCTTTCAAAGTTTGGAATAAGACCGCCTGTATTCCCAGCCTCAAAGATTTGCCAAGAGCTGCTTTTAAGAAGGTCTTGCTTTTTAATTTGCCTTACTCTTCTTACCAGACAGTAAACTCTTTAAGACAAAAATCCTGTTATCATGACCATATATGACTTTTAATCTTCACCTGTCTGCCTTCCCCTGCTCAATCCTGACCCCTTGTGCGGTGCGGGCACAAAAAATATTTGCCGAACTATGAATGCATCCCAAATGTATGGGCAAGGAATTTCACTCCCTGGTAAAACTCCCAGAAAACCTTTTTTTCCAAGCCGCAGAAGACTCAGTGTAATGAGAATGACAGCTTCTCCACAATTATTTAACTTACCTATTAGGTTATTACAACAATCGCTGCTTTAGATTGTTAACTAATAAAGATAAATAAATATTCTCTTCCCTGTCAGGTCAGTTGGGTTCTCTGTGAATTCTTATTCCTGTTTTTATTGTACTCCTGACCACAGCTTGTTGCTGGTTCATCTATTAGGCATTTGAAATGTTGAATTACTCTGCATCACATTTGTTCTTGTATCGTCTAGGCTCTAGGCAGCCTCCTAGGGTCGTCACACCATAATCTTAAACACAACATGTGCCTTGTGGCCCAGATGTTTTCCAAGAGGGAGTTCTGCAGCCAAGAAAAGCAAGATAGTATCTCGAATACCCAAAGGGATTGATATGACTGAAAGAGCAACCGTACAGCCAACTGGATAGCTGTCCAAGAAAAAGTGAGCTTATTATTTGTGTAGTTGGAGTTTTTGTGATCAAATAGTAGAATTTGAAACAATTTTTACGATAAGATCTTTCGCTTCACAGGTTCTCATAACCTGTGGATGCGGGCATTTGGCCGTTTGTAGATAAAACTGGGATTATAGCCACAGCAAAAAGGAAGAATTCGCGGACTGTGTTTTGTTTCTCCATAAATGTGACATGATTAAAAAAGTCACCTTTCTTTGCTAATATTTGCAAGTAACAAGATTGCTTCTAGAACTGTACTTAGACTGTGACTAATAGGCTCTTGTGGTTGTTTCTGTTTCTCCCCTGGCAAGGTTTGCCTTTTGTAGTTTTGCAGTAAACAGGGGGTACCTGCAGTTTTGTTTTGTTTTGTTTTTTAATAGCTAAATTATGTCTTTTTGTGGTGAAGGCTTACATACCTGTTAACAAAGACATGATGTGGTAATGTTACATCCATATTTTCATTTCATTATCTTATTAACGGATTCACATCTTTTCTATAACTATTAATATAGCTCACGATCATGAGCATCAAACTCAAGGGAAGTGTGGAATTTCACGTACATATCATGATAATGGCCTAGTTAGACTTAGTCCTACCTCTTGCCCCTGGAAATGTTTTGGCTTCTGTTCTCATTCCAGTAACTTGAATTACATCATCGTGTGGCCTAGCCTAGGAGGGGCGAACCAATAGGAAGCTGATTTGGTTCTGGAGTCTACCTAGGACTCTAGGTCTGTCAGACAGTGGTCTGAGATGTCTGTGCCCTTCCTGGGCCAAACTTTGAGACACCTTCAACTTCGAGATCCTGGAATAGTGTTACCTTGAATGAGTCAGGCTCTAGTAGAGTTAGGTACTCATTGCTAGCTTAGATCCCAGGGCTTTTCAGAATTTTTGAAGTATTTGCATCCCTGTCTATTCCAAGTAAAATCTGGTTTTTTTTAATTATTTTTTATTGTTTATTTTTTAAGATTTTATTTATTTTGACAGAGAGAGACACAGCGAGAGAGGGAACACAAGCAAGGGGGAGTGGGAGAGGGAGAAGCAGGCTTCCCACAGAGCCCAATGTGGGGCTCGATCCCAGGACCCTGGGATCATGACCTGAGCCGAAGGCAGACGCTTAACGACTGAGCCACCCAGGGGCCCAAAATCTATTTTTTTTAAACAATAAAGGCAGATTTCCTCTTGTTGAAGTAACTTTAGGATCCCAGGACCCCATAATTCCATTGGCCCTGTGTTCCGCTCATGTTCTGTGGCAGCCCTTCACCCACGCAGGTCTGCTCTACTCCAGCCAGACGGGACCTACTGTACTTAGCAGTTTAACATGGCCGCACCATCTGGCCGTGAGTGCAGTGAGGACAGCAGAGATCCAGACATCCTTGCGGCATTCCCAGGGGCATATGTGGGATTACTTAACTCAGCAGTTTAGGTCTTATTAGATCATCTTTAGGTTCTAAAGTTCTGAGGCCATAATAGTCTGTAAAGAACGAGAGCTCCAAAGGATCAAAATCACCACCTGTAGATCTGGTAGAGATCAGCTCTGTGGGCATGGCAGGAAAGGTATATTCCTTTTGAATGTCAGTTGTAACCTTGAACAGAATGAAATTTTATGAGAGATCTTGATATTTAGGCTGAGGTGGCCATCACCAAGAATTAGGAATTTTCAGGTGGTTTTATCTTACTTTCCTAGTAGGAGCATCTCACTACTGTTTGAGGGATGTCCTTATGAAAGTTACATGGAAATCGAGGGATTTTGTTGTTCTGTGTCTCTCACTCTTTCTGCGCATTAACCATTTATGGAGTGTAGATCCCTCTATCCCCCAGGAAAAGACCATCTACAGACTTCATTTTCATGCAAGTTAAAAGGCAAAATGCACATTTCTTCATGATTCAATGCAGCCTTGTGCTCCATGCCATTTCTCTCTATTGATAACATTCCCCCAAAACATACCCATTTGCCCAGGACGTGTTTGCTCCAACTTGTGCTAGACACGCTGTTAGGAAACAGAATCTGAAAATGGCCTGAAGAAAAGAGATCCCAGGCGCAATCACCAATTTCTTTATATCCTCGTGAGTAAAGATAATGTGACATGTTGAGCAGCTCTTAAAAAGTGTTTATGTACTTTAGTTTTAGCTGATCAAAACTTTGAAAAAAAGGTAGCTTTTTAAGTAGGAAGATTCTGCAAAAGTTAAATACAGGAAGAACAGCAAAGAAGTTGTGGGAATTGTTGGTATGATTCATTTATAAATTTGTGTTTTTTCTGTTAATTAGGGAGTTACATGAAGTCTGGTGTAAAGAGATACTTCAGTGGTGCCCTTCTTTGAGCTTTTTGTATTAATGGTTGGGCTGCTTTCTGCCTTGGATAATTGAAAGCAAATTATATATATCCTGTTCTCTCTGAAGGAAAAAATGATACTGATTGTATCACATTGTCATCTTCATAGCTAGCAGCGAATGCCTTCATTGAGTACCCACTGTATGCACAGCACTGTTCTAATCAAAGACAGGCAAATAGATCAACCTTTGAGGTCTCTTTCCTATTCTTCCTCCTTTATTTGCATGACTTAGTTAGCTTCCAAAGCCCATTTCTATATGCGTAATGACTTTAAGTATATTCCAAATTCAGTCAGGTAATTTTTTTTTTTTTAAAGTGTTCTCAGGGCGGGGTCAACACCACCTATTATATACACACACTATGAGAATTTAGCACAGTTGGCTGCCGGCAACAGACACTGAGATTTATTCTGTATAGCTATTTTCCAGCCTGTTGGATGCCAGCCAGTTGCCTAATGGATCATGAGTGAGTCAGTTTCATTCAGCCTCTTAGCAAAGTCAATTTGTCCAGCAGCACACGATTTTCTGTCGTGTAGGGTCTTTGCCTGGCTCTGCTGTGATGAGCACAGTCTGTTCCTGCATCTCTAGATTCCAACTGGGCTTTGGCCCTGGAAGGCTGGTCTAGAGAATGAGAGTCACCTTCTAAGGAGGAAAAATGGTGTAATGAAAGCTTCCTGGAAAAATCAGGCAGACTCACCTATATTCAAAAGCAGATCACAAAAATATCCCTATGTTAAGTTGACTTAATATTTGCACGGGCAATGAACAACATTTGCCTTTCAATGACTTTAGGCCCAATCCCTCTTATTATTTTAAGTTGCAGAAAAATAATGAAAACAGGGTCCATCTGGAAGGGACTGAATGGCATGTGGTAATAAACCTGACTCACAGCCCAGTGTTGATGGTCCTGCCCAGTGCATGGGACAAGGGACCAAGTCCGGGCAGGAAGTGAGAGAAGCACATCTTCTGTACTCCCATTGCCCCGCCCCCCCATCGCCATGGATGGAATTTCTCTATCTATCTCTATATCTATATATAGATATATAGATATATCTATATCGACATATCCGAGTCCAGTTGGGTACCTGGAAGGAAGACCTCACCACACATGTCAGGGTTTTAAAAGACGAGCAAATTATCATGGTCTTTGTGGAGGAGAGTCCTATCACCATGTGGTTTTATGGGTAGCTATCTTGATTTGTTGTGAACACCCAAGATGTCATGTTTTTTCTTAAGGAAGATATTGGGGTGGGGCTGCTATTTGCACAGACCTATAATCCTAGAAGAGATAACAAAGCTGCATTATACAAAAAGGTTGTTGTTTGAGCTGATGGCTCCAAGGACAGCCTAACCTGTCCTCTCTATAGGCTGCACGTTTTTAAGTGAATACTGTAGTTTTCAAAGAATTCACATTCCTAAAGTGGCATAGTCGGCCCTGGCATTGCAAGGTAGAAGACGGAGCCGGCATGCTTTTCCTTTCCAGCCAGCAGCCTGGACTTCAGAAATCATTACATGCCAGGTGCTAGGTGTAAAATAACTGCAAAATTCTGATTCCCCATTGGACAAACTGTGGCTTAATGTATATATTACTTGGTTCATTCTGTTCTTTTTGGTACAGTAAAATCAAAATCTGGGGAGCCATTGTGACATGGGCAGAGATGCTCCCGTGGATCAGAACGGCTTTGGTTTCCATTATTCACACCTTCCATGTGCTAAAAGTATATAGAAGACAGCTTAACTGCATCGACTCTCTACTTTCAATGTGAAGAATCAGAGCAGACCTCTTTGCTCTTTGATTCATTTTTGAAAAATTGTGCATAATGATGCATACCTCATGCTTGTCTGCTTTCCCCTTGCCTTTTGTTTCTTCCTGTCTGGCCTAAGGAGCAGGCTCTTGGCATGATTTCAGCTGTACTTTCTTAGCTGTTATGCATCAAGCACATTCTACCAGGTAGAGAGGCTAGTGTGGTCTTTTCACTAAGGTTAGAGGGCTGTAACTTAATCTTCCATTCTGCCTTTCACCCCCAGAATCTATGTGGTCAGAACTCACATTTTAAAGCTGTACATCCTAAATTATATCCAACACTTGCTAGTATCAATTATTATCATAATTTCAGATTCTAGATTGCAGATGTTCACCCGAAGACTTTGCCAATATTCTTAGGTCTGGTTTTTTGTTTTTTTTTTTTCCCATAGAAGAGTGTTCCAATTTAAGTGTGTTTTCTTTTCAAGAGTCTTCGGTATGTAACTGTTCTGACATTTCAGAGATTGTAGGATTCCTAATATTTAGTCTCATGAGGTGCTTCATTTTTAAACGTACTCTTTTTATTGTGTTTCTTTCCTGCTGACCCATCGTTGCACTAGATCAGTTCCTTATTTGTCTTTTGAGCATGACTAATAATAATAAAGTCTGAGCTCCGGTCTCAGATTCCATATTTTAATTGTATAAAGCAACTATGAAGACCCACACTGACAAGATCCTGAGCCTAAATGAAATTAGGTCATGTCTCAGAGAAATCATCCTGCGAATCAAGCAGAATGTGTGGGTGTGTGCACATGTGGGGGAGAGAGAGAGAGAAAGAGAGAGAATGTACTTGCACACAGCCCACGACGCTAATAATATTTCCTCAGACTGCAACTACTCAGGGCCCGCGTAGTGAAATGAAAAGAGCTCTGGGGTGTTTCTAGCATTCATGTGACAGATTAGGACCCGAAAGCCTAGACAGAATACATCATTTGCCTGAAATCCCACAACACAGTCAACTGGAGCTAAAACCCAGGTCTCTCAGGATGCTCCTGGCCCAACCCGTCTTTACTGGGAGCCAGCTCTGCCTGGGGCCTCGAGCACTGCCTGGCAGTCAGGCGTCTCACGGCTCCTAGTGATACAGCAGGGGAGGACAGGTGAAGTTTTCGCCTACCGGTCAGTCTCCAGATTCTAAAATTTACCAGCAAGTTTGTGAACTCGAGAGTTGCTAAGCAGCACTGGAGAAACATCCCTGTATCATTATCACAGTTTTATGCGGAAGCACAGAAATTAATAAAAAGCAAACTCATGGTACCTTCTATACCCGGGAAGTAGACACATCACAGAGCAGTCGGGAACGAATTCATTATAGACAAAATGTTCCCTGTGGGATTAAAAAACAGAATTATGCAAATGTGAGGCTGGGGTGTTTAGATGGCCACGGTGATGGGGGGTGGTAACACTGTGCAGGGCGTGTGTGGGTCTCTAGATTCATTATCACCACGGGATCACAAGCACCACTCCTTTTTGCTAATATTATTAAATGCCATCTATTTAAAAAATCAGATGCTTGCAAATGTGGGAGTATTGAAATTATTGGAGGAAGCAAGATAGTGTATATCCCATTATTATCAAAGAATAATATCCAAATAAGGATATGATCAAACAACTCAAAACAGTTGCAAGACTGAAGTAAAGGAATGTCCACAGTATTTTAAGCCAGTGTCTGGATGCTGAAAATCAGCCTTCTCATCGTCAATGAAAGTGACCACAAAATTAGATGATTTTGACCCAAAAGAATGCCTTAGCCTCCTTTCCAAGAGTGCTTGCCAGTTTTCCATTTATGCGTTTCCCCTCTTGCACCCCCAGTCCCAGGTGGAAATGAAGTTGGTTTTCTGTTTGTTTTAAAGACAGAACTTTATGTCACTGAACTATATAATGTGAAGGGAAGGAGCTCTTCCCATCAACATCAGCAGTCTTGGGGAGACAGGGAAACTGAGAAGACTACTCGTGTCTCAGAAAAGCTTTCCTAAGAGTTGGATCGTATTAGATAATGTCATGATCCTCTTCACTTTCAAAGTTCCTTAATTACTTTAGAGAGGGAAAAATATATCTGAGTGGTGGAAATCTACATTTCTTTTTCCCCCAGTGGAAAAAAAGAGCACACTGCTCTTCAACAGAAAGCCCTTGTCAGTTTCTCAAATTGCCTTTCACTGACACTTCAAACTCCTCCACCAGCAGTAACCTCTGGGCTGCTCCACAGCTTGAACACAGCAAGATCCTTGAAAATTTTCACCACGTCAGAAACAGTGATTATATTAAGCAGCCTCAAAATGCTTCCACCTTTTACCTATACCTGGTTCTTAAATTTTTTTTTTCACAAGTTCATTGAAGATGGGAGGTACTAAAGGCTCATGATTCTTTTCCAAGAACCTTAAAATGCAATGTAATTAATCTTTAAAGATGGTTTCGTGTGTCTGAGTTGTGTACTTGATGTAGGTTCCTAGACTGGAAGTTCTATAAACTGTCAGATTGGATGGATGTTGCCTACAATTCCGTCTGCGGGACCGACTTCATTGTTAAATTGAACATTAGCGCTGAAAGAACAAGTTCTTCATAGAAGTGGATTGAGAAAAATTGAAGTAGCATCATGTGGGCTGAGCTTGAGGCGGTCTGTTCTGTTGAAGAATTACTAAGCACACCAGAGGAGATGGTCCTGGATTAGGCATCTCTCTGAGCTTTGCCATGCCTATCATTTTCGTCATGGGTAATTCAGAGAAACTCTCGATTTAATTATTAAATGTTTCCTACATCATATTCAAAGTTAACTGCTTATTTTTGGCTTGAGTAGATCAGGGAATTGCTTTGTGCCAAGTACTTACCTCTTTATTCTATATATAATAACCTGGAAAAAAAAAAAAACTTTCTTATTGGCGGATACGATGATGTTGAACTACCTTCAAGTGTCAACACTCTTTCCTGGGGCTGATGTGGTTCTCTGGAATAAGTGCACACTGCCGTAGAATTTCAGCTCAGTTACATGACTCACAGAGGGAGAGAGTGGATTTAAATTCAGAGCTGAAAAGATACCTAACTCCAGTCTATGTATGTTTGAGCTGGAACCACTTAGAATATAGCAATAGGAGACCAATCAAAAGACATGACAATCAGAGTAAAATTGTATCCCAAAAATAAATTTCAGAAGCTAATATGATTTCCATAAATCAGGAAAGTATGGCTCTCTTACTTTTTATAGCATCTGAATTATGGCTTAGACTTACTAAGAATTAGAAAAACACATTTCATTAGAAACACACTATCTCAGTCATATGGAACAATCCGTTAGACATCAATGTGCTGAAGAGATAACAGCAGTTTTCAATGAGTAAACATAAGTAAAGCACCTAGACAAAAATGCCTTTTTTTATATAGCCCTCAAGGAACAGCTAGAAACTGGAAGAGGCGTAGAAGGAGTGGAACATCAAGAAAAACGTATCAGTGATTCAACTGTAGGAAAAGTTCATTGCAGGAGAGTTATGAGGGCAGACGGGATTTTCTAGCTCTCAAGGAGCTGCATGGTGCTGGGCCCACACTCCAGCAAGGGCGTTATTATAAGCCATAAGCCCATCAGGTGTTATGGTAGCAGCCCTATCTGTCTCTGATTGAACTAGAGAGAAAACCCAGATGGTAGAAAGTCTTTGGAAATAAGGGCCCATAATAGAGCCCTGAGCAACTGTCACAAGTGATAATGACAAAGTAAAGGTCTAGGAGAAGGTCAGCTGGAGACCTGGGTAGGGAAGCAAGGCCCCCACTTAGCTTAACTCAGGATGGCCTTTGCAAAACAAATGGTTTGCATCCTCTGTGACTTACTGCATTTTACTAAGGCTGGTTTCAGAGAATTTCTGGTCTGTCTTCTTTGGACGTGGAGGTGAGGTGACTGAAAAAAGAAAAACAACCCATATAGCTGATGCTTGGGTTTGACTTTTCATATAATATTAAAATCTTAGGGTCAGGAGTGATTTCCAGAGGGCATTGAATCTAACCCCTACCTTCAGACAGGACTTCATTGAGATCAACCAAGGAAATATTACCTACCTCATCTATTCACAAATAAGGCACAGACCTTCCTGGAAAAAACTGTCAGTATAAATGCTTCCAGTGATAAAGACCCTAACGCTAACGCACAGTTATTTTGCCAAGTATATTTAAACGTCTTAAATAAATGATACATATTCTCTGCGTATTTGGATTTGGATTCCCACTTCATATGAGTGCGTTTATCGTACGGTCAGTTGGTTTGAAACTATGGATGAGTAATTTTGCATGGATAAGACTGCCATGCAAATGTAACTCTGCCTTTAATTAAGTAATCATTAAAAATGAAGGTTGTCTACTTCCTCCTATTTTGTACTTGACAGTGATTGAGGGGCTTGGTATGCCCATGGTGGCACAAAAAATGGAATCAGTAAATTAGAGCAGTTGTCAGACCCAGATTCTGATTAGTTAAACAGCTTGCCTGGGTTAGTGATTAATGCAGTTGTAAAGAATGAAATCTGCTTTCCTAGAGAAGTCAGAAGAGAACCTTTAATGGAATAGAGTTATGTGATAGTTGTCTGGTTATATGAACCATCTTTGAACTTAGTCAAATAGATGTAATTTAATATTGAGACTTGAAAAAATAATGGGAAATTGACTTTATAAAAGAACAAAATTTTCTGGGTTTTTTTTTATGTCTCTATATAAATGTGATTAGCTTTTGAGATTATTCTTTTAGAATTTCTTGACTTTTGTTGTCTGGAGCCGTCATTTCTCTGGAAATGTGCTAATATTAATAATGGTTCAACTTTTGCTCTAATGTCAATATGCAAGTCTTTACTCGGTAATATAGGGGTTTGGTTATCAACATGACAAAGAAGTATTTAAGAAAATATTCACATGCACAGGACTCTTTCTTCTAAGGATTTAATCATTCAAGCTATTGGAAAAAAATGTTTTTATTGACAACTTTATTGTGATATAAGTCACATTGCCATAGAATTCACCTCTTTATACAATTCATTGTTTTAATATATTCACAAAGTTGTGCAACCCATCACCACTGTCTAATCCCAGAACATTTTATCACCCTAAGACAAATCTCATAACCATCAGCAGTCCTTCCCCATTTCCTGTTCCCCGCTCCCCCCAGCTATGCAAGTCATTTTGGAAGCAGGTGCTCTGATAAAAATTCTACATCAGTCTTTTGTGTTTGTAGCTGGCAAAAGTGTTATGATTTCCAAACAATTGATTCCACGTATATAGGTATATGTAAATTATTAGAATGTTCTTCATTTCAAATGAAATGAAGTAAAGAATAATGAAATATTTCAATTATATACAACTGATGAAATAATTTTGGCAATACTTTGAATGAAATGTAGGAACTAGATGAATGCTTTAACTCAATATTGATGTAAACAGAAAGTC
The DNA here is from genome assembly GCF_054177405.1 of Leptonychotes weddellii. Lineage (NCBI taxonomy): Eukaryota > Metazoa > Chordata > Mammalia > Carnivora > Phocidae > Leptonychotes > Leptonychotes weddellii. The sequence continues at coordinate 24,965,038 of NC_138370.1, forward strand.
AAATTAGGTAGGTTAAGGATAAATTCTATTAAAGAAATATATTAATTACCTTCCCATTCATGTATAACTGTTATGTAAACCGTATATAACCACACAAATAGAACTTAGAATTACCTTTTAAAACTCTGCATCCATTTTTAATTTTTTAACAACTACTTCCTTCTCACCACAAATACAATAAAGCCTCATTCTAATTGGTACCTTGGGTTAATCCTATCAGCTAAAAGAATTGAGTTAATGTGTATATCTGTGAACAGAGGGTGTGATAAGTTACTTGATAAGGGACATAAGAATACAAAGGAAACATGCAATTTATAGAAGTAAATATAGTGCACACATTTTATTTTTAAATTTTTATTTAAGTTCCAGTTAGTTAACATACAGTGTGATATATATCTCTGGTTTACAATTTAGTGATTCAACACTTCCATATGACACCAAGTGCTCATCCCAACAAGACTACACACTTTTTAAAATAACAAATACCATGTTTATGTAAGACCCTGCATGTTCTTGATCTACCTACTCCTGCACCCCATGCCTACCTCATAGACCCTTGCCACAGTGACCCGTATTCACTTACTGGAACTGGCTGCGACCATTCCTGGGTTGGCTAATTACTGACAAGTTATCATTCCTGGGTTTTACATCTCACTAAATCCCTGATTTCTCAACTTAACTAAAACCTATTTTGAAGTAGGCAAAGCTGTCAACTAAAGAGCATGTGCTTAACTAAAACAGGATTCTCTTTGCTAAATATGACCACAAAAATTGATAAAAAATATAGATTAGTTATCAATTATCGTTTTCTGGCTTCTATTGGTATTTTTGCCCTGCTACCTTCTGTGAAGAACTTAAGGTATTCTGACTCTGCTGTATTCATTTGCTCAAACAAACAGAAGATAAGAATGGTGTGCCTTGATAAAGGAGAGACCCCTTTAAATTGAAACTCTCCCAAGTGAATGGGGCGCCTTGGTTGCTCAGTCGGTTGAGCATCTGACTCTTGGTTTCTTCTCAGGTCATGATTGCAGGGTCTTGAAATCGAGCCCTGCTGCCTCCGTGCTTAGCGGGGAGTCTGCTTGAGATTCTCTCCCTCTGCTCCTCCCACTCCCAAAATAAATAAATAAATCCTTAAAAAAAAAGAAGAAGAAGAAAGAAAGAAAGAGAAGAGAAAAGAAAACTCTCCCAGGTGAATTTGAAAGTCCATAAACTGACACCAGACATCAAGATCATGAGATCACATAAGTGACATTTCCTTGAGACTTCATCACAAAATAAATCAAAGTGCTAGAAATTATATTTTCTCTTCTCCCAGAAATCAAATATGCTCCTAGGATGACTCATTGGTAAGAGTAACTTCTTATCATTGAGCCAGCTTGCATACCTAATATCAAAAATAGAAAACCTTTGAATTATTTTTCCTGTCGAGGGAATAAAAGTAATTTATAACACACAAAATCAATAAGAAATGGATGTTCAAGGAAAACATGTCCTGAGTGCTGTCTTTAAGGCATTGATCAGAGACTGCCTACATCTAAAAACTGACTCGAGTTCATCACCATCACTTATTTCTCTCAGGAAGCTTGTGGAAAAATGTGTGGACTTGTGAAAAGCATGTCATTCTAAGTTCAGATGTGCCTGATGGTCAGACTTGTTGTAATCATACATGTAGGAAAATCAAGTGACCTTGTTGAAACGGCAGCTTGTGTTCGGACAATTGTGTTGGTAGAAATGAGCTTTCAAATATTTATTTATTTATTTGTTTGTTTTTTTGTTTGTTTGGGGGGGGCAGAGGGAGAGAGAGAGAGAGAGAGAATCAGACTCCCCACTGAGCACAGAACCCCACATGGGGCCTCAATCTTATGACTCTGAGATCATGACCTGAGCTGAAACCGTTAAGTCCAATGCTCAACTGACTGAGCCACCCAGGTGCCCCTAGAGATGAGCTTTCAAAGGAGCATGGATTCATGGATGTTATGAATTACTGTGAGTTCTCACTTGCAAAAATTATCAGTCAGCTCTTGGAACTTGAGGAAAGGAAGAATCCAGAAAAGGAGGTGAATCACAAGGTTGCTGAAACTATTTTAATTTGTCTTACAGTCTTCTGTTTGTCTTTTAGTTCTTTCCTCTCTCTCTACTGGCTGGGTTTTTCAACAATAATTCAAGCAACCATAAAAGTTACCAAATGTGCCCTAGTGCAATTTTGCTTGAGTTTGATGATGATTTACCTCAAATAAATCAGTAACTAGATAGTATTTAATTATATATTCTATTTGTTTAGAGAAATATTTTTATATTTTAATTTCCTACGTAATTCACACAATTCCTATCTCAGAGGAGGGGAGGGAGTTTGGAGATAATTCGTGAAGCTTTTTGAGACATTCCCCACCTCTTTAGCCTTCTTGTTTGGCCCTGGAGTGCGAGAGGGCTCTGAGCCAATTGGAGCCTGAACAGGAACCCTACAAAGCAGGGAGGGGATGCCCTGACCGGTTGGGACTCTTCAGGTTTTCTCATCTCCTTAGTTGTTTTAGAGTGGGGCTGAAAACTATAATAAATGCTATTAGTTTTGAAACATCCTTTCATCTTTTTGACTTCCTGAATGATCTGACAGACACTTTGATCTCTTTTTGTCTCATGGTAGTGGAGAAACTATTCTGTTGATGATTTTTAAAGTTTTGATTATTTTCACAAATATCTGGTGTGGGCTCTAATGCCATATTTATAACTCACGTGCAAAGTTATACGATTATGATGATTCCTAGACTTTTCTAGTGGGATCAGAGACATCAAATCGGAAGTCTAAAAGTCATTAACAGGATCAAATAAAATTAGTCTGTTTCCTCCCCCGTAATAACAGGTCATAAAAAAAAAAGTTCTGCTCATGAAGGTACATGCAAAGTCAACTTCTTGGTTTAGTATTCTTCATTGTACATCTGATACCAGTCTCAAAAAAAAAAAAAAAATAGGAGGGGACAGGAAGTGGAAGAAAACTCGGAACTTTTTATCAGCTGAATATTAGTTGTTTATCTGTGAAGTAGCAATAGTACTTGGAATAAGAAAAAGAATTTTTCCTACCACATATAAGCAAATCTTATGATTTAGACAGAAATGACTGTATTTGTATTACTTTCTCTTTACTTCTACCTATTTTTCTTCTGAAGTAGTTTCTTTCAGGACCTTGGGGACTGATAGGGACTCTTAAGTCAGAACCAGTTCTGAATGCATTTTTTTCTTCTGGTAAATCGATGGGTAAAGAAAATATAATTTATTTTCTTCTGGTCAGTCTGTTCACAGGAAGGAAAATATAGAAATGAAAATCTGTTCTTATATACAAAACATGTTTTTTTAAAAAAAAGAAATAGTAATAAATCAAACTATTTTAAAAATTTGGAACCAGGGGCGCCTGGGTGGCTCAGTCAGTTAAGCATCTGCCTTCAGCTCAGGTCATGATCCTCAGGGTCCTGGGATCAAGCCCTGAGTCAGGCTCCCTGCTCAGCGGGGAGCTTGCTTCTCACCCTCTCTTGGCCCCTCCCCCCTGCTTGTGCTCTCTCTCTCTCTCTCCCTGTCTTTCAAAAAAATAAATAAAATATTTTTTAAAAAATAAAAATAAATAAAATTTTGGAACCAACACAGGAAAACTTTGCTAAGTATTTGGAATAAAGGTATTCACACAATTTAAAGTTTATGCTCTGTTCTTTTGGGGTCTTTAAAGACCTTTAACGGCTAACTACCCATTATTTTCACTGAGGTAGTGTTATCACACATTCAACACATTCAAAATGTGATGCTTTCTCTAGGGACATGCTAGAACTGTACAGTAGTGACCTCTAGTAAGGATGGTTTTACTGTCCACGTCCCTGTGATTGCAGGGACACTCGTTAATTTCAGATACCATCAGCGAAAATGGAATATGCTGAACAAGCACTTATAAACTAATGGCTCTTTATAGAACAGAGCGTGGCCCTTCAGTAACAAAAAATGATTCAGAGGAAATGAGTTAATTTAACAAATTGCCAGTTTGCCCACCAGCCGCCTTAGCTGAGGGATGATATATGCAAGGTTCACTAAAAAGAATGTTTTCCTCATCTTTTTTCTCCCCATTTCTCCATCTCCCATTACCCTCTGGAGAGGCAGTAAAAGTGGAGGGGTGGGGTGCACGTAGCAAGTAAAAACTGTGGCAAGACTGGTGAATTTTTATAGGGATTTTTTGAGCTGGATTAAATGAATTGAGAGTTGAATCTTCAAACTGATCATTTCTTTTTTCAAAGCTCTATTTATAATCTGGATATTTTCAAGTGAGGAGAGGTGATACCCTCAGGCTTAAGTCTTCTAAAGGTTTACTAAATTGTATAAGTAGCTTTGCAGAAGACCCAATGAAAGAACTTTTGTAATAATGGACTGGAAGATTCATCTGTATGTCACGTTCACAACATTAGAAACAAGTGCTCTCATATTTTATGATGAGACAACAGCAGAACAACCAAACAAAAGGGGTGGTTCAAAATCTGTATCAGAAGGCAAGATTTTATTTCCCAAGGCTCAAACCAGTTTAGATTGCGAAAAGTACATAAATGTTGCCTGAGTTTCTGCACAATAAATCTGACGATTCCCTGCTTTATTTTGCCACTCCTGTTAGGAAATTAGTGGAATTTGTTCAAGTATTTCTGCTTGAAAAGCATCACTGAAATACGGTGTTCTTCAAGTCATAGCACAAACAAGCTCATATTTATCATTTACAGGCAGGTTTTATTGGTCCTGGGACCTGTAGTCACCCCCACCCCCTGTTCATCTGCTGATGGCCAATAAAAGCTATAGGAAGTCTCATCAATGAAATTAGTAATCTGTGGGGATGGAGATGCATTAATGCCTGTCATTCTAGATTTGTGATCATTGCGCTATGCTTTTTATGACCATTGAAAATATTGGCTTGCCTTAATAAAATGTAGAGTCGTTTCTGTTGTTAAATATATTTTAAAATGCGAGCATAGAAATACTCTTTGATAGCCAAAAGAATTTTTTAATTTAATAAAGTATAGCTTTTAGGACTAGCAAGATTGTGTGTGATAAGTGACCACATATTTTAACTACTTTCTGCTATACTTCACAAAAACTGATAAAATGGCAAAAATTTTGCTTTAGAGATTTATAGAAGTGGAAAATACGTAAAGAACATTAGATATTTTTCCACTCTGTAATAGGATCTCCTCTTGATCTACTCTTTATTTCCGGTCTCAATGTACACCAGTTACAAGGTGACGAATTACAACCAGGATGCTCGAGATTAAGATTAATATGTATCATTTTGTGGTCTGTAAAATCTTGTCAGATCTTACTTAAATATGAAAATGTTGAGTTTAGCCCAAACCACCAGCATCACCGATAAAGTGTTTCATTCTCTCCTTCCAGTCATAGGACCTCAAGTTGGAAGAAATCTTGAATGGTCCCAACTCCAACCCTACCCCCACTGCAGTGAGTCCCACCTGTCAACTAGTCCGTACTTTCTTTAGTTAGAAGAAAATGCCCATCTCACCAAAGCTTACCCATTTTCTCTTTCTTTAGCTCTGCAGATTTTTTTCATATATTCAGCAGAAAATTGATGTTCCTGTAGTACCCCATTTCTGCCTACTTAAATAAACATTCCATACATCCCACTTTGATATATTTGAAGACTAATACCCTTTGCCTACATTTTTTTGCAACAAACACCCATGTCATCTACCTTCTCAATATAGTAGTAAAATTTGAGCCTCTTAGCCAAGCGGATTTCTGTACACCAAACAAGTTCCATTTTGCCAACATTCTTTCCACTCTTTTCTGTCAACGCTATTTCCTATTTTTTTTTTTTTTTTTTTTAAGATGCAAACTCAGGCAGTCTGGCTGCAGAGTTCATGATCTTTTTTTTTTTTTTTTAAAGAATTTATTTATTTATTCATGAGAGACAGAGAGAGAGAGAGGCAGAGGGAGAAGCAGGCTCCCAAGGAGCAGAGAGCCTGATGCGGAACTCGATCCCAGGACCCTGGGATCATGACCTGAGCCGAAGGCAGACGCTTAACCATCTGAGCCACCCAGGCGCCCAACGCTATTTCCTATTATGCGTCATTTCTGTCTAAGTCATCAACGGCACGCGTGGTGGCTAAGTGAAATAGGGATGTGTGATGACGAAGCTATTCTACCTCTTCTTCTGGGCCTCCACGTCAGAGAGCCTGCTAGGAGTATTAGTAGCATATAGTTTGAAAGGTGTCTCTGCATCTCTCCACCTTCTCCCCTTCAACCTGCAGTACTCAGAAATTATCTTCTATGCTCTGGTGTTTGTGCTGAGAGCAGAGCAGTTCTGTTGCAAATTCGGCCTACTTTGGGGACTTGATATGCTTTCACTCCATACTGTAGTGAGACCTATAGATAACGGAATATTGTTAAAAACCTGACTCTGAGATTTTGTGCAGTACCCTATTCCTGGGCTGCTTTGAGCTCAGAAGCAAATTATGCATGAACAATGCATAATTTGTTAAAGTATGTCCCAAATAGTGCATAGGGAATACTTACACTAAAAAGGATTCATTATTTATAGGAAATTCAAATTTAGTTGGATAGCCTGTATTTTTATTTGCTAAATCCAGCCGTGTTGTTTTAGGTGGGGCAAGACAGCTAGTGAATCTTGATCTAGTAATGGAACTGTACCCTTCCTAGAGAAGGAAACTGATCTCTTTCTTTTAACTTTTAAGAAGTGAGGACTATTGATTATTAAATGGCAGGAGTCTCATCCCTTCTTCTGTAACCCACACTGCTGGGAGGCTGGGGGCAAACGGAGAGGCCAACATCTAAGGATTCTCCTTGCCTCGGGGCTGTGCCTGGGTCAGAGATTTGGTTTTACTAAGTGGTCAGGAGTGGTAGGAGCCAGAGGGCCAGGGAAAATAAGAGTGTGATCCAAGCCAAGAATATCAACTTTATCATTAAAGACAAAGGTTTAGCCTTAGGCTATAGATTAGCAAAAAGATAAGAACGAATAGGTTTCTTTCAGGAACCTGAACACGTGGGACATGAATATTGGACAGGACAGGAGAGGAGTGGCCTGATTTTATGCCACAAGGATAGAGTAGACACCCATGGTGTGAGGGATGTGAACCAAGTCAAGAGGAATTTTCTCACAGAGAGATGATTTAGCAAAATGAGATACATTAGACTGATAAAAGTGATCCAGACCAGGGACGCCTGGGTGGCTCAGTCGGTTAAGCGTCTGCCTTCAGCTTGGGTCATGAACCCAGGGTCCTGGGATCGAGTCCCGCATCAGGCTCCCTGCTCCGCGGGGAGCCTGCTTCTCCCTCTGCCTCTGCCTCTCTCTCTCTCTATCTCTCATGAATAAATAAATAAAATCTTTTAAAAAAAAAAAGTGATCCAGACCAGGGTTTGGATACCTCTACCAGCTTCACAAATGCTTAATCTGTGTCTCTAAGGGGTCTGAGCTGATAGCTAGGTAGTAAGAGCAAAGGTTTGTCACTGTCAAGAAGCAGCTCATCTTAGATGAAAACTTTGCCAAAGATTTTCAAATAGATCCATACCTAGGCATAGATGTATTTGAATAGTTTATCTTTCTACTACTAGATAAATTGGACTGGTAAGGAAATGAGTAGACAAACAAGAAAAGACGTATAGAACTGTCCTATTTTATCTGAGACACTGTGATATGCCACAGAGCAAATCAAATGGACTCACTTTGGCATAGTGTCTGGAAAAAGATTTCGATGCATATGATGGCCAATTTGCTTTTTCTGAGTTAAACCTGAAAATTAAAATCTTTAAGTGTGTATGTTTAGATGTGGCTGTGTATATCATTTCCCAAGGTCACAGAGTTATACAATAATAATAATTTAAGAAAAATTTGACCATTTTCACTTAAGAATATTAGTCTATAATTATGACAAATGTTGCAGATCCTCAAAAAGATTTTAAAAAATTCCTTTGCAGTGGTTCTTCAGACCTGGACATTGAAATTGTAAGGAAGGGTTAGTGGGGTTTTTTGTTTTTTTTTTTTTGGATTTTCTCAAATAATATTTCATCAAATGTTAGTCTTACATAATTTGATTCAGTTGGTCATTAAAACTCATAGTCAAAATTAATCCTTTAGAATAGGATTTCAACAAAAGAAGGCTTTAGAAATAAATCTTTTTTGTTTCTTTGAAGATAAATACTATTTAGCTATTATCAAAGTTAACATAATTTCAATTATTTAGTAAGCTTACAAAGTCCTATTGTGAAACCAGTTTATTTCTTTTATTCTAAAGATTATTTGAAAATTCTAAAAACATAAAAAGCAATGCATTTTAAAGGAGAGGGTTTTTTGTGCTTGGATGCAACACTTATTCATTACTTGATAAATGGTTCTTTTAATTCAATTAATTAGAGTAATTTATAACCAATTATTTGATACAGCAGACTTGTCATTCTATTTCTATAAAATAAACATGCATTGTTATATTTATATTGATTAGTAGCAGTAACAAAATATTACCTAAAATAAGTAATAATACTGTCCTAGGCTAAATTTCATGGCCAACAATATTTAAAATTGTTATCAGTGGATTTCTATACTAAATATTAAAGTAATTCAACTTTGAATTTTCCATTAAAAATTATAAAAAAGATTTGAGGACAACCCCCTGGCATTTTGAAGCTATGCAATACAAAGACACATGAATTAAAAATATGTCTACAAGGTTCATGGTATTTGTGTTTTGTTTCTTTTAGAAGGAATGTGGATTTTTGTTAAAATAAGTTGTTGCTGCAGCCACCTTTCAGAAAATTAGGTTTCTGTATTAAATAATGCTAGTCCAGGCTTAACAGCAAGAATATCTAAGACTATTAATATTTTTTTTCTTTCAATAAAAAGGAAAATGTTGGAGATCCTCTTCCTCCCAGTCCCCCTCCCCCACCACCAACTTCTAAAATCATAGGTACAAAGTGTTTTTTTAAGTTGTGAGGGCACCTTGTTTTATTTTATTTATTTTTTAAGTTTCTTTTTTTCCTAAATTTCCTTGTAGTTAACATACAGTGTTTTATTAGTTTCAGGTGTGCAATATAGTGATTCAGCAGTTCTATATATGATTCAGTGCTCATCATGATAAGTGTGCTCTTCATCCCCTTCACCTATTTCCCCCATCCCCTCTGGTAACCATAAGTTTTTCTCTGTGGTTAAGAGTCTGGTTTTTTGGTTTTTCTCTTTTTTTCCTTTGTTTTGTTTCTTAAATTCCACATATGAGTGAAATCATAAGGTATTTATCTTTCTCTGACTGACTTATTTCACTTAGCATTATACTGTCTAGATCCATCCATGTTGTTGCAAAGGGCAAGATTTCATCCTTTTTCATGGCTAAGTAATATTTCGTTCTATATATGCCACATTTTCCTTATCCATTATCTGTCATTGGACACTTGGGCTGCTTCTATAATTTGGCTATTGTAAATAATGCTGCTAGAAACATAGGGATCCATATATCTTTTCAAATTAGTGTTTTTGCATTCTTTGGGTAAATACCCAATAGTGGAATTACTGGATCCTATGGTAATTCTATTTTTAATTTGCATTCCTACCAACAGTGCACAAGGATTCCTTTTTCTCCACGTCCTCACCAACATTTGTTGTTTCTTATGTTTTTGATTTTAGCCATTCTGACAGGTTTGAGGTGATAGCTCATTGTAGTTTTGATGTGCATTTCCCTGATGCTGAGTGGTATTGAGCATCTTTTCACGTGTCTGTTGGCCATCTGTATGTCTTCTTTGGAAAGATGTCTGTTCATGTCTTCTGTGTGGGGGCACCTTTTAAATAAAATACTCTTTCATTATCATAGGTAATCTGTATAATAGAGTGGCATTACTTGTAATAAAGTCCAAAAGGTTAAATCACCTTTATTATACTTACATTATACCAAAAAAAACATCCTAAATAAGCTTTCATTTCTTAATTTGTACTTTTATCTTGATCTGCTATAATTTTGGAGATATTTTAAATGTTTTTACATTTGCTTCTAGTATAGTTAACACAGATTAATGAGAAAGGCCTTTGAAACAAAGTAAGTAAAAATAATTAATAGACAGGAACAGCTTTTTCTCTTATCTCTAGTGGAATGATGATAATTGAGTATTCTGAATTATAGAAGAAATTAAAGGTCTTTTAGACTCAGACCTCATACCAAGAATTCTTTTTTTTTTTAATTTTTTTTTTATTCTTATGTTAATCCCCATACATTACATCATTAGTTTTAGATGAAGTGTTCCATGATTCATTGTTTGTGCATAACACCCAGTGCTCCATGCAGAATGTGCCCTCCTCAATACCCATCACCAGGCTAACCCATCCTCCTACCCCCCTCCCCTCTAGAACCCTGTTTGTTTTTCAGAGTCCATCGTCTCTCATGGTTCGTCTACCCCTCCGATTTCCCCCGCTTCATTCTTCCCCTCCCGCTACCTTCTTCTTCTTCTTTTTTTTTTTCTTAACATATATTGCATTATTTGTTTCAGAGG
>NC_138370.1:24976052-25025553 GCF_054177405.1 Leptonychotes weddellii
GAGCAGTGGCCCCCCAGTCTTTCTTATAATCACTTACGATAGTGAAAGATTTAATCTGTCTGGACTTTTGCCCCTATGGTTCTGTGACCTAAGAGCAGTCAGAACTTTGTTCTGACCTCATGCTATGCCTAGTCAGAGTTTCTTCTAAAATAGAGCAAAATTTTTAATAAATCAGAAATATTCATTATCTCCAAAATTGGATCTTTCATATCTTCTTTCACAGAGTTGCTGAAATGGTCATCAGTGTTGTCTAGAGCATGGAGCACTGTTCCCATAAATCAGAAGACCATGACTCAGTTCCTAGCTCATTCACCTTTTCTCTTTTTACCTCCACCTATATACTTACTTTACCTGTTGCCAGAATGTGATTCTCCATTTAATAGATCACCCTGCCCATTTAACAGATTACAGGTCACTAGACTTTTTTAGTTTCTACAAGTTTCCTTATTGCCATGTTGATATGATCATAGGTCTATGTAGGAAACTCTAACTTCACGTTAGGATTGGAAGCTAGACTTTACGATAAACTGTAGTTTTCCAGCCCATCGGCCCAAGGAATTTGGTGCATTCAACAGGAAGAAAGAGAGACGGAGGAAAGTAACCACCTTGAGCATCGAAAGTTCTCCAGTTAGAATGAACCCTCCTGCAGTCACCTAAATTTAATCCATGAGGCATATTACAGCCTTATTTACATCACAAAACTGGCATCTCAGACCTTCCTAATTGAATTGAACTTCATATGGACTCTTTAGGTTCCAAGAAGTACTAAGATTTCACAGACCCAACATCCTTCCTTTGCCCCCTACATCCACCATTTGACTACTTTCTGCTTACTTTCTGACGTGCATGGACAAGATTTTTTTTTTTTTAATATATGTAGCCAGCAGTTTTTGTGGATATTACTGTGGGTTTACCAATGCCTAGTTCTGACTTTAGAAGAAATATTTTGACACCGTGTTTTCATTTATAATTTCCATCTGTTCGTCCATGTGTTCTGTTTGTTCACCTTTGAACAATTCATCATTTACAACTAAAATAATTCACAGATAAAATGGTCTTCAAATCCTGAAGACAAATAAACATATAAATAAAAAACGAAAACAGGCAAACAAAGCGGCAAGCTGGTATTTGGAGGCTTGAATTTGACAAAGGGTAAAATTGAGCTTAGAAAGTTTTCAAGAATAATCTTATAGTCTAGTAGTTAGGTAACTCATGAATTAACATATAATATTAATTAATTAGACTTAAAAACAAACAAAAGCCTAGGAAACAAAACCAGGGAAAAAATCATGGGATACCTTAATGAAGGCTCACTGAATTCTTAACATCTGTCTGCTGATTAAGATCCATTTATATTATCAACGTTTAATTCCAGGGACTTGTGTGGTCTCTGTAGAACAGTGACTCACTTCCCTGAGTTCTTCAGTCCTTGAGAAAAGTTTAAGTACTAGAGTTATTTAATATAACATTAGGCGTTAAGGTACAAGGAGAAGGGTGCCTCACAACAGAAAAGCGCTCTGCCTGTGACTGATCTCTGTTCAGAGACAGTTAACAACCCGGGGACTGAGCAGGTGTGTCATGAAGAAAAATTCTCTCTTTTAATGAAAGTGTTTTCTATTTCAAAATTCTTCAGAGGTAAGGATTTTTTAAGGAGAAAGCCATGAATAAAACAGGCCTTTATAAAGAATAAGGTCAGAGGTCTGGTTCCTCCTCCTTAACAAGATCTCTTTGGCCTGGTAAGGCTTTGTTTTGTGCTTAGAAATATAACCAGAAGTTGTGTGTCGTCTGTTAGCTCTCCCTCAGTGGGGTTCAGAAGCATAACTAACCCTGCACATGTCTCCTCCTTACGGTAGTCACTGGATTCTATAGTTCCTGAACTGGAAAATTCACTACTCACTAGGTATTAGCAATGCCTATTTGAGCAGAACTAGCAGACTCCTACTAGACATACCATTTAGTATTGCAAAGTGTTGGACTTCTTGAAAGCTTTTGGAGAAATGACAGATCTCAGCTGAAGACATCTGACTCTTCTCCAGGAATTGTATGGGAATGTGAGGGATTGAATTGGCAAAGTGGACCTGGTTTAGGATCTGGTTTTGCCTGCCTGGAGTTGTATAGGTGGTCTTAGAGGGCCATGGTTCCCTTCCAGCTGGTGTACTAAACAGCCATGATTCCCTGCTTTGAGCAATTTTCCTGGTCAGTGTTTGGGTGTGAAGCACCTTAGTAATGAATGGAAAGAACAAAGATCTGAATTAGTCACCCACCTGCAGCATCTACAGAAATGGTTTATGTTTTTAAAGGGGGAAGGTCGGGCACCTGGGTGGCGCAGTCAGTTAAGCTTCTGCCTTCAGGCTCAGTTCATGATGCCAGGGTCCTGGGATCGAGCCCTGCTCCCCGCTTGGTGGGGAATCTGCTTCTCCCTCTCCTTCTGCCGCTCTCCCCTGCTCTTGCTCTCGCTCTCTCTCGCTCTCAATGAATAAATAAAAAAATCTTAAAAAAAATAAAATAAAAGGGGGAAGACCTCAGCCATTCTGAATTATTATAGCTCCAGGAGATGGAAGTGTTTTATTAGTCCATATACACAGATAGATATATCACCACCAAGAAAAGCTAATAAATTATAATTAAGATCCTATGTGTGGACCTTAAAATTCCCTGTTTCTGGCAGTGCAGGGAAGTAGCTAGGCAAGCCTAGATAAAACCCTGACCTCTACTCTACTTTTTTTTTTATGATGTGCTTCAACATGCCCTTTTTCGGTTTTACTATAAGCAGGATGATTTCCACTGAGTTTTTCCAACAACCAAATGATGTATACATATACATACATATATATAACAGCTAGGCCAGATGATGATCGTAAGACACTAAACACATGGCCCCAGGTTTTTTTAGAAATAATTGTGTACGTTGGAAAAAGAGTTCAACGCGCACACCTGTCTGTTAACCTCCCGTTGAGTAACAACAATCAGCGCCAACAGTAGAAAAACGGGTGCTTGTTGGGTTTGAGGGTAGAGGCCCAGAAATTAAAAACAAAACAAAACAAAAACACCAAGGCTTTAAGGGAAAGCTTCTTTAGGCATAATGGAGTCAGGGCTAATTTATCATTTTGGCCCAGTTTCTATAAAAGCATAGGCTTTGCTGGTAGTATTACCTCCCCCATGGCCTCCAACTGTAACCTAAAAAATATATGCTCTTTAGAGAAACAAGACCTGCTATGAACTAAATATTATGGGACCAGCTAGTCCTTTGGGGGGGGAGGGGGAGGAGCAGGGCAGCAATTTTTTTTTTTTTTTAAGATGAAGCATTTGAAGTTACGTGTTTTTGGAAACCTTGCTTTATTCCGGTTCAGATCAGTCATGTATGAACAACAATAATGGTATTGAAAAATGTTAGATATCCATGTGATATTTGGTTATGTAGAATTTGTGCTGGGAACCTAAACACTGCAGCTACACATGTAACGCATCATGTTACAGGGAGGGCTGTTCGGCTATTCTGATCACAAGCCTGGAAACAAGGCACTCCTGGGAGTTTGAGAAAATATATGGACTGAAATTAGCCAAGTGTTACAGAGCAAGATTCATATGTTCAAACATGCTCTCACTGCTTAATTCCTTTATGTGCAGCAGCCTTTAACCTGAGTGAGGAAAATGTGGTGCTTATAGAAACAGAATCTGGCTATTGATGTCCACAGCCATCACCCAAACGCAGAATGGCAGGAATTTGGCTAAATGGTGTGTAGCAACGTGCAGCTGGGGGTTTAAAGCTGCCCGGGTGCCACCTAAGGACTATCATCCAGCCTTCTTGTATTCCAGACCACTCATCAAAAGGACCTGGCTCAAACCAGAAACACTTGGAAGACTGTGTCTGCTTTGCCCAGAGCCTGTCTTTTCTACACTTTTATGGAGGCTCCGTTACGCAAGACATTGAAAATTGAGATTTCTTAGAACTTTGGCAGAAATCAGTTGCTGTCATGAAGGTGCTTCCGTAACTTCTAGGAAGCTTACTGCCTTGAGCATCTGTGTAACTTGTAACTTTAGGCCAACTGTGATACTCTTTATTCTTAATGGGTTCTTTCATATCAACAGACATATGGTATAGTCAGATTAGAAAAGCATCAGTCCTGGGGCGCCTGGGTGGCTCAGTCGGTTAAGCATCTGCCTTTGGCTCAGGTCATGATCCCAGGGTCCTGGGATCGAGCCCCGCATTGGGCTCCCTGCTCAGCAAAAGGCCTACTTCTCCCTCTCCTGCTCCCCCTGCTTGTGCTCACTGTCTCTCTCTCTCAAACAAATGAAATCCTTTGAAGAAAAAAAAAAAAGGAAATGCATCAGTCCTAGAGTCTTGGCTGCAACCCTTTCACTTTACCAGTGACTCTAGAATAATGATTATTTCATCTTCTCATGTCCTACAGTTATACTACCGTTTTGTTTTGTTTTTTATTCTTTGTGTATCGCATTGGTTAGAACTTTCAGAGCGATGTTACATAATAGCATTGGCAGTCAACATACTTAGCTTGATCTTTACATTAATGGGAAGCTCTCCCAGAGTCTCAGTGTTAAGTATGATATAAGTTGTTTGCTAAAAGTCGATCTTTTCCAGCAAGAGAGAGTATCATTCTGATTCTACTTTATCAAGACATGTATTGAAAAGCCTGAAATTGGTATTTTTTGCATTGTAATTTTAATCATACATAAATGTATCTTTAAACATATAATGCACATATAAGCATGTATACTAAACATATGAAAGTACAGGAAACAATGAATAATGAGTCTCCATGTAGCCATCATCCACTTCAGCAATTACTGGGTGGTGGTGGTGGTTTTTTCATCTTGATCGAACTTACTTCCCTTCCCTCTTACATTTTGAAGCAAATTCCAGACACGTTATCATTGAATATATACACATTTCAGTATGCATCTCTAAAAGCTAAGGACTGTTTTTAAATATAACCACAGTACATTTGACACCCACAAATTAATGATAACCCCATAGAAATAGTAATGATCTAATCAGTGATCAGATTTCCTCTTATAAATATCATACATTTAAAACTGTTTGAATCTGGATCCAAGTGTGATGCAAGGTGAGTGGTTTATATGTCTCTTAACTCTCTTTTAAATGTCTCTGTTTTGGATTTTTCTTTCTTTCATCCTCTTGGCCTGTCTCTAAATCTAGCTCTCTTTGTCTGTTTATCCTCCTTTAGTTGTGTTTTGAAAAAGCTGGGTGATTTCCCCAGAAGAGTTCTCCATGGTCTGGGTTTTGCTGATTATATGCCATGGTGTGTCTTTTATTGTGTTTCTCTGACCTGTGTATTTGCTGCAAATTAGTAACTGTATGTGGATGCCTGATTAAAATTCAGGTTTGATTTGGGGGACAATACTTGATAGTCTTATGGAAATTGATGGTTAACCTCATCAAATGTTGATTCAAGATCTATTGAAATGACCATATGGCTTTTATTGTCTGATATGCCATGATTTTTTAGATTTGTTGAATAAGATAAATGAATTTGCCTCCTAGTTTCTATCTTCTGACCTTTCATCTACTTTCATTTCTAAATGTATTTTAGTTGATGAATAAATTAACCTATGTCATTAAATGTCACATGGTAATTTCAGCAGCTTGCTGAATAACTGAATCCTTGATCAGTCTTCTCTGTTTTGATTTGTTTGGTGTTCAAAACTTTTGACTAATTTTCAGATTGACAGGTTAACATTTTCTACATTGACATGACCTTTTCCCAACTAAATTGATACTGGTAGAAAATGCAGTGTGTAGTTAACAATGTACCTTCTGCATTTAGCCTGAGGAGATCTATAGAGGTATCCAATTAAGCCAGTCAAATGGACTGCTACTATTTGCTTTCAGGCTAGATGGATTTGACTCCTTTAGAATAGTGTCTTGATGGGAAAAGATTCAAGGGACAGCTTGAAAGTTTGTCAGCTCCTGGCTTTGGAAATTTTATACTTAAATAACACTGAGTGATTAGTAGAAAGTATATACCCAAACTGTATTTCTGGAGTTGACTTGTTAGCTAAGGAAAGATTATTGGCTTTGTAAGGAAGAAAATGTAGCTCTCTTGTAGCTCCAACCAGCCAATGGTCCACTGTGGGAAGAGACTCCCTCTCCCTCTTCTTTACAAAATCTCTGACATCCTATAAAGTATTTGTCATTGTGATGTTGCTCTAAGAAGTAGTAGACTGTGATTACATTGTATCATGAGTCAAATGCACTGTCGGAGAAAAGGAAAAAAAGATAGCAACTTGTATGTTTGAAAATAACCTTTCTTGACAATTTTATTTTTCTAAGGATAACACTGTCTAGTGACACCAAATCATTTGCTCAGCAAACTGCTGGGAACTTAGAATCTGCTTTCTGTTTAGCTACAAATGAGATCAGTGTTACAACAAAAATTATAATTTTGTTTTATGAGGAGAAACACCCAAAGGTCACTTTTCATTCTGCTGAAGAAGGAAGAAATAATAGGGTCTGCCCAGAGAGTTTGTAAGACAGAGAGGAATTAAAGGCAATCTTATTAACCTACTTAAGCCACAATATACATTTAACAAAACAGAAAGCAAGCATTTCTTAATTCACTTGTGTGACCTTGGGCAGCCTTCCCCTGCGCACCTCTGAATTCTTTGCTAGAGGTATTTTATTAAAGACCATAGAACTATTCTTTTGAGATGATTTGTACCCTCTTTTTAAATATGGGATAAACTATAAGATATGCTAAAGTTGTTTCTTCTCCACCATTCTGTGTGTGTTTAAATGATGCGGAAGCTAATTTCCATTGGCCCTTGGTGCCAACTTGTTCTTTAGACAAACTCTTCCCTTGTGGGTAGTCTGCAAACCTCTAAGCATTTCTAGCTTATCAGCTGTAAGTTCGTGGGTCCATGAAGCAAGATGCCCTAATTCTACTTCAGAAAGTTCTGGTTTCATTTATGGTCTCATGACGCTTCTTCTCTGGCTTCCCTTTTTGTTCCTTAGTAGAGTTCAGTAGAGGAGAGGCCAAGGAAATGGTATGCTACTTTAAATCACTCTATTGGCTCTGGGAACCTCCAAGCCAGCACAGGGTTGGGTATTTTTGTTGTTGTTTTTTGTTTTTGTTTCTGTTTTTGTTTTTTATCGCCTCTTGTCATTTTTTCCTCTTCAAGAATTTATTTACCATTCAGCAGAGGATTGAATTACTACTCAGAAAAACTGGCCAGCCCAGAATGACAGTGCTTCAGGACTTCTGAGTCAGGCTCTGGACTTTTCCTTTGGAAAACTAATGACTCCCCCTCCCCCCCACTTCATTCCCTAGTCATCAACAGAAGCTACATTAGGTGGCCCAGCTCTTTCTGCTCAGCTTCTGTTCCAAAGCTTTCCTTTCAGGAGCCACATAAGCATTTTCCCCCCAGTGGGAGTTCAGAGTGCTTCTAGCACTTAATTGCAAGGAGCTGTATTCCGAGCAAGAATAATAATAATTTCAGAATTTTTTTTTTTTTAAACTGGGAGTTCAAAGAGCACAAAAGCATGCAGATTTCTAAACACAGAGCCATTGAAGATATCACAGGTAAGGTTTTAAAAAGAAAGAACGAAAAAGAAAAAAACCTGTAATGTAGTGATTGACAGTTTCATATTAGAATATAAAAATTGTTAAACTTTGTATATTTCATTGAGAAAACTGCATAGAGTTAGTTTAATTTTCCTGCAAGTAAATCCTTAAGAATTGTCCTAAAAACTGCTAGTAAGGACTCCTTCACTCAGGGAGGACAGGGTCTAATGATGGCTCCTTGGGGTAGGATAAATACCGTACACTCCTGCTAATCCCTGCTAATTGTCAAAGAAGAATAGAGAGGCTTCTTATCAGCAATTTACATTTGTGTAATGGCCCTGCTCTGTTGGTGCTGTCTACTTCTCTGATAAGGAAAACACCACTTAAAACAAGCAAGAAAGTAAGCCATCCTTTCCAACATTGTTTTCTTTTCAGCCTTCCTTGAGCAGAAAGCGCCTGGCATTCTACAGGAAATACTGTGTGATTCTGTGGGAAAATACTTAGTGATGAACAGAGAACACTTCATTAGTCCTCAGATTTTTATTGTGTATTTATAAAAGTGTACAATAATGTATGGTTTCCAAAATGTTACATTATAAACAGCTTATACTATGTCCTATATACTGTGAACATCACACTATTTTTTTTATATTTTATAGTCTGAAACTGTTATAATAACAATATTATAAGTACACTTGATTCAGTTACTTGGAACTTTGGTCAGAAATATTAAAGAATTGCATGGGTCTTGGAAGTTGAAAATAATCACATGTTTAAGACAGTTTTCTTTTACTTCAAATTGTTCCCTTCAGTTTAATATATAGGCAAATTTTAGTGGTTATTAATTATTAAGAAGTGGTTATGATACAATTAAAATAGAGTAGATTATTGATAGGTACTTAATGCCTTGAATCATGCAATGGTTACCTTTCCAAATTAGACCATCTCTCTTCATAATTTGTAGAAGAATAATATACTAAGAACATATGAGGCTTGATTATATATAATTCCTGAGTCTGGACAGATAAGTTTTTTGCTTTTCTTTTTTCCACGTTTATACCGCTAGTATAATAGTAACAGTATCATATTTGCATGCAGTGTTGCAACTGACAAAATATTTTATCACACTCCCCAACAACCCTGTGACAGCACATTTTACAGCTGAATTTACTGAGGCAGGTTAGCTGGATCAGAGTAATTGGTAAAATTGAGCTTTGGATCTGAATCTTCTCAGCTAACTCCAGTACTCATTTCACTACATTTTATCTGTAAAGGTCTCCTTTTAGGAAGAATTGTTCACAGTCTTACAGTTTTTAACCCCAGTAACTCTAGTTGTTATCCTCATGTCTTGCACATAATAGGCAATCATTAAAGAATTGTAGAAGGGAAGAAGGAAGGAAGGAAGGATGGAAAGAAGGGAAGAAGGAAGGCAGGCTAGAAAGAAGGGAGCCCCACTGTGTGGGGCAGGATCTGGGGAGTCTGTAAATGGTGATCTTGGTGTCCAGATCCTTGGCTAAGTCAGAGAACTGTCCAGCCTCCCCAGGGATGGTCCTGAGTCCTGATCTATATGCCAGGAGAGACCAGGTCAAGAGTGAAACACACCAGAGTGTTTCATTGTCTGGTCTCAAGTTACTGCTTTACTTATACTTTCTTCCTTGTAATATTGTAGTTGCTCATATCTCAGGGAAAGTGTGTTTGAGATAAAGTATTCATATAAATGGCAAACATAAAGGTAGTAGCTTCATATTTTGCACTATCCCTAATTGCTATTCATTTAGCAACTTACAAGAAGATGACAAACTCCCGGATTATAACAAACTAGTCACGAAGTGGTGAGAGGCCGGTTTATTAAGTACCAAATGAGTGAGATCTACTTCACCTACTTCCAGGGACAACTGTGAGGGTCATCTTTTATATATCGAAACACATTCTACCCGCACAACCTTTAGCTTCACCTCTGATAAAGTCCTCCCAGCTCCCCCAGAAAGAATGTCGTTTCCATAGCTAGGTTTAAGAACCTGCTTTGTCTGTTTCATTAATTTCTGGCAGAATTCCTAAATGGAAACTGACTTAGCAATGCAGCATGTGTAAGCCAAGGAGAAAGGGCATCACTGCAAAATTTATAGATCTGCTTAAGACCGGCTGTGCACTGCATTGAACTAAGGAGAATAAAAGGAAACCTGGCAAAAATCTGAAGGGTTCATGTATCAGCATCTCCATCCCAGATTCTCCTGACAGTTACAACTTATTCCTTTGTTTGGCTGTTGGTTCAGAACAGCTGTACCTAGTCGGCTGACACTTGGCATCACCTGGGAGTTCATTACTGCTTTACAATTCCATGATCATTTTTGTTCTTGCTGCGGCTAAACGATAGAAATACTAATAAGCACAATAGTCTATGATCATATAAACATAGTTGCTACTGAATTTTCTCCAAGAATCATTTAACCATCAGATTTACCATTGCTGGCCTCAGGTGATGATCTAAGAATTTTTCAAATGAATGTGTCATAACTTGGTGCTGCAGGATAGCATTAAAAGGATAATCGTTTCAGAGGGAAATATTTTTAAAAACCAAAAAAGGGGAGATTATTTCCTTTCTTTTTAATCTTTTATGTAAATTCAATTTAGTAACGTAAACTGTATTATCAGTCTCAGGGGTAGAATTTAGTGATTCATCAGTTGCATATAACACCCAGTGCTCATTACATCAAGTGCCCTCCTTAATGCCCATCACCCAGTTCCCCCATCCCCCCCCACACACACACCCCCTCCAGCAATCCTCAGTTTGTTCCCTAGAGTTAAAGAGTCTCTTATGGTTTGCCTTCCTCTCTGTTTTCATCTTGTTTTATTTTTCCTTCAAGGGGGAATTATTTTTAGTTTTAACATACATTTATCTTAAAGTCCAAGGAATAGGTATGAGGTATCTGTTTGTTGCTTCTATCACTGCTAACCTTTATTATTAGTTTTATAATGTATATGAAGTGTCTGCTCTTGGGGGGCATGTTGGTTTCGTTGTTTTTAGTAACAGCCTCAGGATTTGTTCGGGAAGAGCCTAGTGCAGTGTTTGCTGCTCAGCTTGGGTGAAGCGTAATCCTTGGCAACCTGTCAGGGATTCAGAGACCACTGGGGTCTGCTGGACGCTCAAGAGTTTCTCTGTGGGAATGACTGGAGACAGCACACAGCAGGTGGTCCGCTCAGTACTGTCCCCTGGGGCAGCAAGGGAACCCGGCCCAATTTGTCATCCCACAGTATCCTGTCAGCAGTTAAAAGTCTTAAGCACAAAACCTTGAACATTTAAGGCAAACTTCCTCCTAGTATCTTTTAAAAGCAATGTCCATGGATGGAAATATTAATACACAGCGCCCAAGTTTTTCACATGAAGATCTAATATTGGATTCAAATGATATGTTGTGTGATCGATAGAAATGTTGTGTACTCTATGATTTTACTAAACAAAATGATGCCAATTACATTGCCCTCTACCTGACAAAGAGGTGAGGGTGTAGCTGATAATACAGGGTAAAATCACCCCTCTTCCTCCTCTCCTTAGTTCGTTTTGTTTGGTTTGTAGATCTGTGAAGGATACCTTGAAATACATTTTGAAAGGACTTTTCTTTGGAGTATTAAAAAAAAATCGACCCAGTTCTTAATTATTCATCATAATGATTCAAGAGTAACATGCAGCTTTGAAATCCCCAGATTTCCATTATCAAGATTCTTATCTGATTGATAAATACCTTCCCTACTTGCCCAGTAGTAATACCTGCTTCTACTCATTGAGTGCTAGGGTTGTGCCAGTTCCCTTACCTGGGTTATTTATGATCCCTACAAAAATCCTGCAAGAATACCATTACCATTGTTTTCAAGATGGGAAAATTGTATTCTGGGTGGCTAAGTGATACGCTCAAGGACTCAAAGCTAGTAGGAGATAAGATTTGAATCAGATTTATCTCCAAAGTGCAACTCAGCCTGACTCGTCTTTGCTGTTACCCCTAAAAGCCATGCTGAGAGTCATGAAATGGCCCCAAAACATGTCCTTGATGGGAGAATGCAAGGAAAGAAAGGCCTTACGTAATTTGGAAACCGAATAATCAGACATTGAGTATTTTTATCAGTTAGAGTAAAAATCAAAATTGGAGAAGTCAAAAACGAAACAAAACAAAATGGGGACTTGTGAAGGAAAGGAAGAAGAAAAGCCAAAGAAAATGAAAAAAAAAAAAGAAGAGAGAGATCAAATAAAAGTAAAAAAGGGCATCTGAGTTTCACATGCAAATAATAAAATAGAAATTGAGAACGAAGTCAAGGAATTAAAAATCACTAAGAATGAATCAGTAGCCAGGAAAAAATTTTGTCTAGAGATACATATATATATTTTTTCTTTTTCCTGAAGATCAATAGGATCTTTCTTGGCTTGCCATAATGCTTTTGCTTTACATCCTGATAATATCAGTCATGAACATTATGTAAGTTAGACTGTTTTTGCTTGAGACTGAGCACTGCTTAACGGTGTTCCCAGTGGTGTAAGCTGGGAGAAGTTCCGGTACAAAATGCCCTTGAGTCTCAGGACCAAGAGCTTTGGCTTCATTTAACCCATGTGCCTAATGGCGGAGTCATCATTTTCAGTTTGCTCTCACATACCTGAAGTTTGACAAGTGGATATCAAGCTTATCATAGTTGTAAGCCAAAATTAAGACTAGTGTCTACTCCTAATTCAAAATGGATGAATTTTGTCATGCTCTTCTACTGTTGTAACATTATTAGACTCTTTCCATTTTCTCAAAAGTATGGTGGCAGTCAGGCATTCAACGGTGTTCTTCTGAGTAGAATAGAAATTTTGAATAGAATGGCTCCTGATCTGTATGTTAATAATACATATTTTTATTAGGAACAAATAAGCCACCTTGTATTCTTCTTTGCCATATATATACAGATATATATATAGCCATATATATGGATATCTATATACATAATATATAGAGATCTAAAAACTATAAGGTCAAATATACACATAAAATGTAATTTCCAAAATAAATAAGTAGTTGCCATTCAAAAGTGACCTTGAACTTGAGTTGCACTGACATGACTTTATATCATTATCTTTGAGCCTTCCTGGAAAATATATTTTACTTACTGGCAATTGGTCTTTTCTCTTTTCCAACTTCCTTAGAAGATAAAATATTGGTTATAAAAAATGTTGAGCCTTTTTCCTATTTCATTCTAATTAAATTAATTAACTGTGATTACCCTTTGATAATTTTATTCTATTGAATTACACCCAGAAAGTACTTCACTTGTTTGCTGTTGTTTATTAAACCTGAAAGTGTAGTGAAGTCTGCCATACCTTATGTGAACTCTTCCTTTTAAGAGGATTTAAGACTAAAGGTTGTTGAGAAGAGGGAAAGACACATGTAAACCTTCCCCTTCTTTATCTTCTATCCAGCTACGTCTACATCTACAACCGGGACAAGCCATCTTGTAAAGTGTGCAGAGAAGGAGAAAACTTTCTGTGTGAATGGAGGCGAGTGCTTCATGGTGAAAGACCTTTCAAACCCCTCAAGATACTTGTGCAAGTAAGAAAAGCAATCCTCTTTGTGGCTTATGTCCGTAACTGCTTCTTTCAGATGACTCCATGTCTCATGATGTCTTGTTGCTTCTTTTCCCGATTTTGTTGCATCCTGTTGAATAATGCTGTTTTATTTGTAGAGTGTTTTGAAAACTTCACACCATTTGTCATCTCCTCTGTTACATCCAGAATTGTTTTTTGCTTGTTTCAATTTTCTTTGTGCCTTTATATTTATAAAGTTGCTTTCCCCATGGTTTTCCTCACTGGTACCTAGAAGAGATGTGCAAATATCATAGAGGCCTATAACTTTTGAAACCTCCTTCTCCATCCAGTGTATGAATGAGGCTGTAAGATAATGTGCCTTTTTACCCCAGTGATCACCTGCAAAATGAATAGGACAACTAAAAGCAGCAGAAGGGTAGAAGATTCTTTACTTATGCATCTGTTACACTTGGCATTAGTTTATTGGTTTACAACTATTCTAAAAATGGAATTTAGGTTGCTCTCACTAATAGGGAAAAAAAAAAATTGCACGTGTTTGGAAATGCATTTAGTGTGTGTACCATCATTGTGTGTAGAAGGCAGAGTGTTCTTTCATGCACTGCCATTGTTTGGAGTTATATTTAGAATGGTGCTCTTTCTAGTGACCTGAGGAAGTTGATGCACCATTAAGAAGGATCACAGTCATTCTTTCTTAACAGGCAGAATGAAACAATGATATTACCAGTACATTAAATATTTAAACCTTGCAGTTAAAATTAGTAGGTCTTATTAAAACCACATGTTTATTGTGCCATGCCTTTTAAGTCTCCTCTTGATATTCCGGCTGTATGTGGGACATGGACGCATATAATGTGATGTGGTAAAAATGTGTAATGTCCCATTGAAATGATGAGAAATGCGTATTTATTTTTCAGTTGCCTGATGTCTGTGTCCCATTTTTCTAAAGTAGCAGTGATTATCATAAAGGAGGAAAAAAACCATGCCATCATAAAAACTACCTTCTGCTCCAGAATATGAGCTTGTGGCTTACATGTGGACAAAGAAGAGCAAGTTTGTCAGAGACACAGCTGAGCTAATAGAGCAATTAGCAAAATGGAAAAAAAAAAGGCACAAGAAATAATTAAGAAGGCCATTTCCCCTTTACATCATATAAAGAGTATAGAAATATTTATGTGCCAGTTCTAAGAAAACCTTTTATTTTTTATAAGTTACAAAGGACATCATTAAAGACACATGTTTTAAAATCATCACATCAAACAAAAATACCATTTTTGTGGGAAATGTTTTGTCACACCCTGTGCTGTTCTAGACAAGGGCTGTCTGTAGGGTGTGTCATGGGACCTCAGGTACTAAGTACAAGTGAACAAGTACCTCCCAGAACCACTTTCTTGCCCTCAAAAGCTTTTTTTTTTTTTAAGCTCTTATAAAAGAGCAGAAGTGGTTCCAAGAGAAGACAAGTTTTGGTAGTTGTGTAGCTGATTTTATCAATGAAGACAGGCAACTAATAAGATTAAATATAGTCTTTTAGAGTGAACAAAAGACTAAGAATCACAAGAATTAGAATTCTAATCTCCATTACTAAACATCTCTTTCACAGAGATAGGTAATAGCCTTAAGCCAAGATAAAACTCATAGGTAAAGGCCTTTTCAAAATTTGAAAGCAAGATGAAAATGAAAGAGCATGTAGAAAATTATTTCTTCCGGGTCCAAATTACTTCATATGACAATGAGTGTTTATTGGTTTAACAGTAATCCTAGAGATTCACTTTTAGATCACGAGTATATTGAAATCTACATACCTATAGTAAAGAATAAAAGTTGGTCAGTTTTGGTCTTTGGTTCTGCCGACTTGCTGTGAACACAACACAAACATGGCACCCCTATATTTATCATATTGAATTGAGATGAAGAAATTTTATAATCTCCTCCAAGGTTTTCTCTCATCGAAATAGAAACAAACAGAAGCTGAGAATTATAATCTATAAAATATGAGATTCATTTATTACATGGGGAAATTTTGTTATTCCGTCCTAATCTTAGGCAAACCACCTAATTATGTTTTAATAAATCGCCTTGAAAAAAAAAAACATTGAAATTACAGGTCCTTAAGTTCTCCTTCTTTTTAAACAACTGCACCCAGATTACCTATGTCTCATACAACTACTTCTTGAGGAAAGCATCTGAGACCACTATATTTTAATTATAATAATGAAACATGATCATTTTTCATCATCGCCTTTGCAAAGATTGACAAGCTGCGTGGGTGCATCTGATAGTTTCTGAATACCTCTAAAGAACCAGCACAGTGATTTTCCACATATTAATTTCAGCTGTTCTGCAACCCTCCCACGTCCTACACAAAACATGCAATCACACAAGTGCTGTTCATTTGTTCCATTTTGGTATTACGCCAACAACCGTAATTTTTTTTCACCCACCAGTTTCTCATTAAATTTTAAGCCCAATCCAGAAAAAAAAATACTTGTTGTATATTTTTTTAATCTTGAAGTGAAATGTTTGTTATTCCTCTAATAAATATTAAAGCAGCAAACCATGAATGAACACTCTGTATCCCCCAAGCTAATTGTCTAGTGGGTTATGCTTGTCTTCCACTTCTCAGCAGATTGGCATCATAATTTTACTGGGTTGGGTTTTGGGTTTTTTGTGGTAATTATAATCTTTCAGAAAAGTGTTAAAACGCTTATCACTGGATCTTGTTGGAAACAAAATCTTTGACACCTATGATTTTGATAACTGTTTTACCCCCTTCTGGACCATCTTTTTATTGAACCATCAAAGCAGGCTAGTGCCTTGAGGAAAGAATTAAGAGTATATTTAAAATCCAGAATATTTCAGGCCTTTTTCGTTGAATGAAAGTATTTTTTTTTATCCTTGTATTAAAAACATCTTTAACATAAAAAAAATAATCACTATTCAGAATTGAAACAAGGACACGTAATATACCATGTCTTTTGATAGTATACTGTTCACTAGACCACATGAATAGACACAGAAAACATTTAAAAAAATGCTACATTGGCTCATCATAGTCCTGTGTACGAAGCCAGTTCATAGTTTCCATATGGTCCATCTGTCTAAAGCAAAACATTGCTGAAGCATGAGCCACATCGTTCAAAATCAACTTTATCCCATGACTCAAACACCACAAGCATGGAAGTTTCCAAATCGTCTCTCTGGTCCCCTAATCCACTGTTGTCTTCTTGGGAGTTGAAGTAGAAGACTGTATAGCAGATCTCTTTTGTCTCTCCACTTAGAACAAGGTGTTCCAAATGGATTAACCATGTAACAGTTAAACACTTCTCTGAGGAGAGGTTTGCTGGTTACTTGGACATTCCCTTGGGGACTGTGTGGGAATTTCAGCAGTGGTTCTCATCTTCTATATTGCTCTTCTCTCCATAGTAATTTAAAATCTATCCTGGGGAAAAAATAGTTACTATTCCAGATCACATAAAGACAGAAGAATCATTCCATCTTTCACCTTTTGATGCCCTGTGTAATCGCATGGTTCAAAGAAACAAGATAATTTGAAATAATGTCCAGATTTTCCTCTTTGCTTTTCCCCTTGTTCTTGTATATCAATTCTCTGAGTAGTTTCAGTAGAGAACTATTTTGGAAGATGTTGTTGTGATTTTTTTTTTAATCTAAAAATGATTTTATACCAGACCATATTTTTTAACCCATTATGTTGTCCCATGGACAGATGTGGTTTTCGCATGAGGGGATTAGAGTCTTAACCACCAATTTTGGTGAATGGTCTTGAGTCCTTTCACTTCAACTCTCTGGATGATATCTTTATGTATAATATAGAGTTAATATGTTCTCCAAATTTCTTCCCAGGGAGTCCATGAAATTAAATGAATTCATTTCTGCTAAAGTATTTCTAACTCTGGGGAAGCAAGATTTTTTTTTTACTTATAATAAAAAGTAAATGGTAGTATTACATTTTCTCTGTAGACATTAGACAAATACATACACCTGTCTTAACAGACTATGCTAGCATGTTTAAAAAAAAAAAACATTTCTTCATTTTACTTAACATTAACAGTTTTACTTGGTTTGGTGGGGCTACCAGCTAGCTTTGTAACTTTGCATTTGACAGATCATGTAATATCTCTGACCATTATCTTCCTTATAAGCAGAAACCAGAACAGAAACAAACACAAAACAAAAACCAGAAACAAAACACACAAAACTTGGGAACATGGGAGTTGCCTTCAAACATGAACTTACGATTTTGTATCATTTATGAAGCTGTGTAGTATATATAAGGGCCTATAAAAATACACATAACTAAGAGATAAAGTCACAACAAATACGTTATAATAAACTCAATAAGTGAAACATTAAACATTTGTTTATAGAACAACTATATCTATGCCAGGCATTTTTGAAAACACAGAGAAAATGGAAGGCGTGGTCTCTGGTCCCTGGGAAGTTAGTCTGTTTAGGAAAATGAAGTAGCTAAAATAGTAAATCAATTAGAGTGAATATATCCCAAGTGGTGCAGTGCTGATTATTATGATAATGAAAATTGAAAGAAGGAAGAGAAAAGACGGGAATAACTTGGAGAAGACTCTATAAACATAGCCATCACTTACGGAGTGTTTTCCATATACCCGGCAAGCATTGAGACTGCAATAATCTTTCCTGCAAGACACTGTCACATGCATAGCTAGACCAGCAGCTCCATTCTGGGACGCAAAACAGCTACAAAAAAACAGAACAAAACAAAAAAAACAACTTAGACGTGAGGACCAGTTTATGAGTTCCAAAGGCCAGGCAGATGACCTTGGACATTGTGAGAGCTAATAGGGAATATTAGTAACTTCTGGAGCAGGAGAGTGACACAGTAAATATAGAACAGATGTTTAGGGAAGACAGACTTCTGTACAGGCTAGAGATATTTGGGGACTAGGTAAGATGGGGTGAGAAAGTCAGAGACATTAGCTAAGGTTAAAGTTTTATAAAATCCTGCAATAAAAATGATGATATTTATAACACTTTTTAGTAGCTGGATTAGCATAATTAAACAAGGGGATGATGGCTCGTATTCATGGTTGTGTTCTGTGGCCTCATTATCATGGCTGTAAAGGAGAAATTTGAAATAGATAAAAGGAATATGTATATATTGGGTCAGAACCTCCAGTCCATGAGAACAGACTGCTAACTGAACTCTTATTCCAGCCCTAGAAGAGTTCATTCTTCCGAATGGGTGTGACACCTGCCTATGGCACTTCTCTGTTCTTAAAAGCTGTAACATTTAACAGATGGAGAAGCATTTGTGAGAGAGAGTGGGTGCAACTGGTGGCTTAGATCTGCTTTTGAGATGACCACATCTTCTATTTCTTCTGTGTTTCTCATGCACTGAGAATCCTGCCATGCGCTTACTAGGTTAGGTAGTTATGAACTCATTTTGACTTGCACTCACTAAGGCAGATTGAAGGAAATCCTTTTGTTCTTATAGAAAACAATTTAGGTGTAGTTTTGCCTAAAATCAGGTGCACTGACTAGGTGTTCTTAATAGTTTGCTTCCCTTTTTCTCCTAAATTCAGCCAGGGTGGCCACATATTTATTAATCTCCTTCTATGAGGCAGGCTCTGTGCTAGTGCTTAGCATGAAGTACTGAACAAAAGCCATGCTAGGCTCTGCCCTCAGGGAGTCTGTAGGCTATTGAGAGTAGCAAACATATTTCAAGTAATTAATTTAATTACAAATGGTAGGTGTGCCGGGTGCCATGATGGATATTTAGGGAGCTAAGGAAATGTTTTATGGGGGACCCCAACTAGTCAGAGGTGGAGACTCTGGGGCGGGGGAAAGTATATGCAGCTCTCGCCTTGAGAAGCAAATAGCCTACTTAAAACACAATTTTGAAATGTTTATATTGAATTATTTAAGTAAAATGGGAATATTTAGCTGCTTCGTCATAAAACAAGGCTGGCAGAGTAGATAGAACTGTAAAGTTCTGAGTCTCCAGGCTGTTGGACATGACAGGGGGAGGACATCCTCCAGAGAGGAAGACCAGACCACAAAGTAGCACTCAGTATGTCCTCGAGTCACAGTGACATGGAGATGTATGGGATGTAGATTGATCCCATAGCCGATGAAATTGTTTGACCCCAGACTTACCAAGATACATCACGTCAAGTAAACAATGGCGAGAGTTTGAGTCTGCAGATGAGCATTTCAGAGCAAGCTGTGCAAACAGAGCTCTGGGAAGGGCACCAAGGTTCAAACAGGACCGGTTAATTCATAAACACTGCCACCGTCATTATTGGGATTGTATGTCTTAGACATTGAAAACCAACACTGGAGAGCCAGGACAACTCTGATTTTTGTTTTTCCTCAATATTTACCCATGAATCCAGTGTGGCCACTCTATGTATACCGTTATCTTCTGGCTTGAGAATGAGTCCCCAAATCCATATTAAATAAAAAAAGGGAAAAGTGGTGATGTGTGCTAGCTGAACAGTAACGGGGAGGTATACAGGGTTGGATCCGAAGGAAATGTTACTGAAACATTTTATATTTAATATTTTCTTTAATGACGTTGAAGAACGCCTTCCCTGGAGGAAATAAATATCTTTTACATATGATGCCGTAAAGAAAACTGAAACATGAATTAGAAAAGCATATACAAACCTCAAGAAATTTCACTTAAAGGTAGATAACAGAATGAGGTTCATTGTGGGGAAAATGCAGACTAAGAGTAACAATACATTTGGGAAAGAGTAATCTACAACACAGATACTCAAGCAGTGAGTGGGCGAGGTCTAGCCAGAATGCCGAGCAGGGGAAGGGGTGAGAAAAATCAGTGCTTGTAATGTGATACTGTAGAAAAACAGATCCACAACTATTTGAGCTAGCGTAGACACTGCCAAATCTAGCTTTACACAGAAAGAGAGCAAAAGGCCTTCCCATCTAACACTTAAACTCACTGAGATTCCTTAAGATGTATTTGTTGTCATTTCCATTAGTTGATACTTGTAAACATTAAACACCAAAGAAATTATTTCAGAGGTTATACAGTATGAAGGAAATACCACAACTAGTTTTGAAGTAGAGCGAATAGACAATAGGGGCTCTTCTTTTTGAGGCAAGGTATTTTTTTAAACTCTCCAAATATCTCATTGTAGGGTGATGACCAGGAGGGAGGAGATATCAGATATAGACTTTGTTTCCCTTTTCCTGTCTGATTAGGGAGGGCCTGATGAAAATTCATGAAACCAAGAATAAAGGGTGTCTAAGGATGGTTTAAAAATTGACCATAAATTTGTAAAACCACAAAACCACTTATAATGGTTTATAAAATTAGCCAATGGTAAATAACTAGAAGTTTCTTGGGGGTCTGTAAGTATCTCTGAATATGTCTAGTGGCTCCACCAATAAAGGGGAAATAGTATTCAATTAGAATATCAAAACCTTACCAAGCACTAAATCGATTCCCAAAATACATGCATGTATGATTTATTACATCATAAGCATATCAGGATAGTCACCAAGTATTAAGGTTATTGTTGCAAACAGTTTCTGTTTGACAATACTATATTCAAATCTTGCAGTGTCCAATAAAGAACTGGCATTATGGCTTGGTGGTTTATCTCCATCATAAGATGACATTGACTATCTGGTATAGTAACACCAGATCTGCTGAAGGTATGCCAATCTTTTTTGGAACTATCAGTTATATCTGAACCCAAACTACCCTTATGCTAATGTTTACCTTCACCCTTTATTGGACACTGCATTCTGACACTCTTAGGCTCGGTTTAACAAACATTTTGTGAGAGCTTTTGACAAGGCAGATACTGAGTTAAAATTAGAGATACAGAATGATCAAAATATGGTCACTGTCCCAACCCAGACAGGCGAGGGCAATGAAAGAGATGGGGACAGGGTGCAGTGCAGGAGCCCAAGAGAGAATCGTCAGCTAGGCCGTGGGAGCCAGAGATGGGGAGATGGAGGTCAGGGAAGGGTCAGTTGGAAGAGGTGATACTTTTAAGTTCAGACGAAACTGTCTGTGAACTTTCATCTCATTAAGCACAAATGTAGAGCAAACATTATTTATCATGTTAAGAGCAAGTACTAAAACAAAAAATAATACTAATTTTCGTCAACTCTGATCAATGAAACAAATGGTTTCAGAGACAGAGACATTTGAGGCTACAATAGAGACTTATTATTCATACAGATTTTTCTAAGAAATAAAATTCTTGGAATTTTCCCAGACTCTTGCCAAAGCATATTGTTCAAAATCAGATTAAATTTACCATACTCTTATCTCCAACGAAAGTGATAGATTGGATGCTTAGTGTAGAATGCTAATTTATAAATACGTAAGAAGCCAGACAGTCTCCTTGTCTTTCAGAAGTAATTCCATAGAAGTTAATCAGAGCTTATAGATCAGATGAATTTCCATTTGCATATGCTTTCTGTATACAATCAATGCAGTCTGCAGTTTGCTTACATAAAAACTATCTCAGTCTCTGCTTCCTTCCATTTAATTTGGCGACAACTCTAGATGTCCACAAAAGTTACATAATGACTATTGCTGCACGCTCAAATTGCTTTAGGAATAGGTATTTGCAATTCGTTTTCCCTTCATGATGGTCTTAAAAATGCATCCTATCAAAAATGTTTTTTCGAAGTCCTTGAGTCCTCCCCGACCGGTAACACATTCAGAAGAAATGCTCGTCAGTTTTCATACAGTGACTCCATGTGTTAGGATGAGCATTGATTCCCAGAACCTTTGTGGTGAAAGGAGCCTTTGATAAATCACTTAGTTAAGTCCCTCATCTTATCACTGAGGCCTGATGAAGTCAAAGTCAAATGGACTGCCCACGTCCAAGCCCCAAGATAACTGTGGTGACAGGATAGAGGGACTTAGTCTCCATCTTCCAAGGTCGGGGTCCCTGACACCTTGAACTTTAATGTACATACAGATCTCTTAGGGATCTTGTTAAAATGCAGATTCTTATTCAGTAGTTATGAAGTGGGGGCCCAAGATTCTGCATTTCTACTAATAAGATCCCAGGAGATACTGATGCTTTTGGTCCATGAACCACACTTTGAATAATAATAAGGCTTTACCCTAAGAAAATTTATCTGAGTGAAGGTAAACATTAGCATAAGGGTAGTTTGGGTTCAGATATAACTGATAGTTCCAAAAAAGATTGGCATACCTTCAGCAGATCTGGTGTTACTATACCACATAGTCAATGTCATCTTATGATGGAGATAAACCACCAAGCCATAATGCCAGGTTCCTAGGAAACATCATTTTAGAAGTTCATACTAATTAGAAAATTGATTGGGCAAGAGTTTTGATCCACTTCACCCAGTTGTCCTGTGCCTTCTCACTCAACATGGACACCCAAGATGCACAAATGACAATTTTCTAATAAATGCATTCCTTCTCTCAAGGGACTCATGATTCTTCAGCTATATGTTAATTTCCTGATCCTTAAATCAGTGCACTTCTTACTTCAAATGGTTCTCCCCTACCTCCCCTCTCCCCTGCCACACGCAAGTGTTCACATGTCTTATACCATGTTCATTGCATGGAACAAGTGGATTATTGTGTGATCAATATGAGAATTCTAATTTTTATCAAGAATGCAAACAGGTAAGATGAAATGGTCATCATAGAATATATCCTTAATTCTGGATTACCTGCTTAATTGTAGGGTATGCCCATGTGGACTTGCAATCCTAGTTCAGAAACAAATACACAAACAAAGACCCTGTGTATTTCAGAAGTCATTATGTGAAATAAGTTCTATGGAAAACAGGTTTCCATGTATTTTCCTCATATATCTGTGAAGACATTCTTATTAAAGCATGTGTAATGACATCTTTATGAAAAATGGCCCAACCTCACAGACTACCATTCTTTTTTTTCTTTTGGAAAGATTTTATTTATTTTTTTCACAGAGAGAGACATAGCGAGAGCAAGAACACAAGCAGGGGGTGTGGGAGAGGGAGAAGCAGGTTTCCTGCAGGGCAGGGAGCCCGATGCGGGGCTCGATCCTAGGACCCTGGGATCATGACCTGAGCCGAAGGCAGATGCTTAACGACTGAGCCACCCAGGAGCCCCCACAGACTACCATTCTTATTTCTGGATTTCTCTGGGTAGATCTTCCTCTATTCACTGCTGCAAACATATTCTAACCAAAAATAACCAGTTTAATTATACAAAAGTGTTTTGAAGGGTTGAAAAGAGCTATACCAATACACGATGTTTGTTGTTAAGTTTATTGATAATATGCTAATGATCATAATTACACTTTATGTTTGCACAAGAACTCACGGGACTAAAACTCAGGAAGTGCTAGTATTTTATCTTACACGCCATTCTTCATGAAATAGGAAATTTAGAGGGGCGCCTGGGTGGCTCAGTCAGTTAAGCGGCTGCCTTCGGCTCAGGTCATGATCCCAGGGTCCTGGGATCGAGCCCCGCATCGGGCACCCTGCTCCGCGGGAAGCCTGCCTCTCCCTCTGCCACTCCCCCTGCTTGTGTTCCCTCTCTCACTGTGTCTCTCTCTGTCAAATAAATAAAACCTTTAAAAAAAAAAAAAGAAAAGAAATAGGAAAATTAGATACACCAAGTCACTTGGTAATACTTTTTTGGCATTGAATATGGTTTTAAGGGGAATGAGAAAAATATCACCCTTACATTTGTAAAAATGAATAGTTTTATTCACATTTCTTTGATGCCCAAAAAATAGTGTTTATTCTTATTTACTCTGAGAAGACAGGGTCATGTGTAAATCATGAGGTATGTGCTGTCACTGCTACATTTTATTAGGTGTTTTGCATGATCATTATGGTATAGCTAAACTATTAATAGTAATCACGGCTATGGGTGTTGAGCATCTATAAGTTTATTTGCTTCCTGGAACCTTTTGATGGCCCTATTTCCTAGAGTATGTTATTGGGTACAATGAATCCAATATGAAATGCTTTCGTTAGTGGTATAACAGCAACAAAAAGAGCCGTTAGAAAGGACTTCCAAAGTTAGGCGCATCCCCATTGCATGACCTTATGAACGATATGGGTGAACGTATGTGAGTAAAATGAAAAGTTTATACCACTGAAAGATAGTTTTATCTTAGATGCAAAATGACATCTGTTAAGTACGACTATAGAAGAGTAGCCGTTTAAATTTTAAAAACGTATCTGCCTTTGATTTGGGATCCATGGATGAAGTGAAATTTGTGCTAATAAATAATCTGCCTTTTTCTGTCATGCAGTATTAAAAATGAGACCTAATCTGTAATACCTTTAAAAAAATTGGGAATATAGTTGTTCTTGTCAGTAATCGCTAGAGTATGGAAGCGCTTGACTTCTATGGTAGTTCGATGATTGAACTAACATAAAAGTAGCTATGAATGTACAGAATTGAATGTATAGAGGATGGAAAGGCTTAGGATCATTTAAATAATAAAAGATCATGGATGGAACCGTGTAAGTCCTTATCAAAACCAGCGTTTTAACAAGGTAGGAGTCAGTGCCCAGTGGCAAATAAGGGAAGGTGACTTAGTGGCCCAGGCCTTGCCAGCCCTATTCAACTTTTCAGCCTCCCTTGAGTTAAATTTAAGTCAACTCTTCTTAGGAAGACTGAAGCAAACCACAACAAAAATATATGCCCCGCAGTTGTCTTGGAACTTGCTTTTCTAAATGTGTTCTTTTCCTTTTCTTTATGTTGTTCAGTCACCAGGTCATTGTAGGAATCTCCATATTCCATAGGAGGAAAATTGCCAGTCTGAAAATTCAGTGTCTGTAGCGTTCTATTGCTTATCACATTTTTGCCCTCTAGGTGCCAACCTGGATTCACTGGAGCAAGATGTACTGAGAATGTGCCCATGAAAGTCCAAAACCAAGAAAGTATGTTAAAATAATCTGAAATTTGCTTTCTCCCCCAAACTACAGCAACAATTACTACCACTTGGTGCTTTTACAGTTCAGTTGTAACTGATTCCTTTTGTCCTAACAATGGCTTAAGCACTCGGGGTGTAGACTCATTCAGTGTGAGCTTGTTTCCCTGTCTGCCAGCTTGGGCCCCAAAGATCATCGAGGTAAATGAGAAGTGCCGGCCAAGATGGCCAGTGAGGCTGGTCATCGTGGCAGGCAGGCCAACCAAAAAACACGAAAATTTCCTTCCAACACCTTTGACCAAAGCTCTCAAATGGAAAACGGACTCGAAGAATACCTCCGAGTTCACTGTAGGTGAGTCCCTTTGGAAGAAAGCTGCCCCTTAAGATGCTGCCATCTTGCTGCTGTCATGCAGACGCTGGGACCACACTTCGTCCAAACTTTGAATCCTTTGGGGGAAATGCCAGAGTCTGGAAACCATGGTTAGGACAAAGACTCAGTTCCTGAGGGTGAACTCACCAAGTTCAGTCAAATGACACTGAAGGAGCTTCTTTCTAGCGTATATTCACCTCTTCTCTTTTTCTCTGTTTTTTCTACCATTGTTTTTTGTTTCTTCTCTCAGGTGCCCAAATGAGTTTACTGGTGATCGCTGCCAAAACTACGTAATGGCCAGCTTCTACAGTACGTCCACTCCCTTTCTGTCTCTGCCTGAGTAGGAGCATGCTCAGTCGGTGCCGCTTTCTTGTTGCTGCATCTCCCCCCAGATCTCACCTAGAGCTAGATGCGTTTTACCAGGTCTAACATTGACTGCCTCTGCCTGTCGCATGAGAACATTAACAAAAAGCGATTGTATTACTTCCTCTGTTCGTGACTAGTTGGCTCTGAGATACTAATAGGCGTGTGAGGCTCCGGATGCTTCTGAAATTGGTACTGAATAATGTGATACAAAATGATAGTCAACATCACACAGTGCAATTATAATAAAGGCATTTAAAAGTCTCACTTTTATTGATAAAATAAAATCATTCCGCTAAACAGTCCATCTTCTTTATAAAAAATGGCAACATCCTGAAAAGGTTGCTGCCAAGTTGTAATCAATATGCACTTGAAATGATGGTAAGTTAATTTTGGCTCAGAATGTGTTATTTATAACAAATAAACATACTCAAAAGAGTTCAGATGTTTCTCTTCATTAACAGTTTGCATTTAGGTATTTAAAAAGGCACTGACTAGCAAAATTACAAACAAACATTTCACAGCAAATGAGATATCCTGGCTTCTCCTTATGTTGCTTAGGAAACAAGTGATTCAGGACTAGTTTAAACAATCATTTATTTATATTAGCATTCCTTTATGCTGGTTTCAATGATAACTTTAGGGACAAATAGGTTTTTTTAAAGATATTTATTATTTACTTTGAAATATAGTAGTTTACCTCTAGACAGATACTTTTAAATGCAGAACTGGGAAATTTTGATGGCTGTCTATGACTTTGTGAAGTTTTGAACATCATTCCTAAGCGACCCAGTTCACACGTATATAATTTGCATGGATAACTAAACTATATAATTTGTCCTGCTGTTATGAACTGGGCTATCACTTTTAATTCTGGAGCTTTCAAAGCATTATACTTAAGGTGGATTCCATATAGTTATCGATTGAGATCAGAGGTCGACAATTTTTTTTTTTTTTCTGTGAAAGATCAGATAGTAAAGACTTCAGGGTTTGCCAGGTGATAATATCCTTGGCACAAACCGCTAATTCTGCCAACTCAAAAGCCGCCATAGACAACGCATGAACTGATGAGCATAGAGGTGCACTATTAGAACTTTATTTACGCAACTAATGAATCATTGAACACTGCAGCAAAAACTAATGACGTACTATACAGTGGCTAACTGAACATAATAAAAAAAATAATAAAATTTTATTTACAAAAGCAGGCAGTGGGCTGGATTTATCGACCCCTAATTTGGATTGTCAGTTGCGCAGCCTGAAAAATACTTCACATAGCTTATCGGTGTAAATTCACGTGACACCAGAAACAGTGATGTGAGCCGGTCATTTGGGGACCCTAAAAGAATCAGATTTACCTTTACTTGCTGCATGCAAAAAATAAGATTCTATGCCTCCTGTTAACACTCATGGAAGAATAAGTTTCACGGAAAAATTAATTTCATACGCATTACGGGGAGATCACACGCATAATACTCATTTATTCATTTAGTTAGAGAGGTGGTACTTTTTGTGTATTTACATAGATGTCATAGGCCATTTTCTGTTGGGAAAAATTAGTAAATTGGCATTTGCTAAATTTTCAAACACAGTCTTCCCTTTATCCACAAGTCTTGAAATAATATACATTTAGTGGACAGAATTTTTCTCCCCATAGCTATAGATTAATCTTTTTAAAGGTAGATAAGATGCAAAGTAAAAATAGAAGTGATAGAGTTTTACTCAATATAGTTAAGCCATTCCTTTTAGAAATCAGTTTGTATTCAAATACCACAGATTTAGCAAATCATGTGCCTATATAAATATGATAGCATTATATTTTAGAATTTCGTGAAAATTCTGAACGTTTATATTACACTTAAATTTTTGGTGTTATGTAGAGTTTCATTGTGCACTGGAAGCAATGTTAGGACCCTATCTAGGGAAAAGCATTTAAAACAATGAAGCTATTTCCCCAAATAATGATGCAGTTTAGAGCTGACAGTAGTAACCCGAGAAAATGTTTCAAACTTCTATTTTAGACCGTTTTCTTTTTCCTAAGGTATCATTTCAAAATAGCCTCTGTGTATTTAATCAGAGTGTGATTCCTTAAATAAATTTTTCAGTAAGCTTTCGATGGCACTTTTGGAAGACATCCAGGACAGCAGCATTCCTATTTACCCTGATGTAACAAAGATTGATAGGAAGCACATTTAGGAACAGAAGCTGTAAATGGCCCGGCATCGATGCCGCCTCAGATCTGGAAACACAAGAGCTGCCATTCAGAAACTGCTTTCCAAAGTTGTCTTGCCCAGAGTTAATTTTCTAACCTCTATGTCTTAAGTTCTCAGTGTTCATTTCTGCAAATCCCTGTAGAGAAGGCAGGAAAATAAATTTTGCTGCTTTAAGAACTTTATGTTCAAGTAGCAATGTCGTCTGCACGAAGAATAAAAAATGTCGCCACGGTGGTAATGATTAAATCTTCATTGTGTTCATAACATCTGAAACACATACATAAATTTTCAAAGAAAAGCTATTCCCCAGGTTCGGAAAGAAACATTTTTTCAACTCACCAAACTACATTTTCAATTGAAGAATGACATTCTAAAAGAATGTACAATTTTTAAAATGCTTATTAACACATAACTTACATTATTAGGATTTGATGCAATTTTTCTGGTCAGAGTATCCTGTGGGCATTTATTGATTTATAAAAACAGATTTAAAGTATGAAAGAAAAGAACAAATGTATATTTTATAGGGCTTTCTTGAAGGCAGCCATTTGCTTTGAAAGAAAACGTATTTGGAATACTTTCTAGGAAAATGTTGTCAAGGTTAGTCAGCTTCAAATTTGACCTATCTTGACACAGAATTCCTACTTTAAAGGACTGTATTCATCATTGTGGGGTATGTTTGTGGTGGGGGGAGCTATACAGACAATTCATAACTGATTTGTGGATTTATTGGACAGGAAAAAAAAGCACTCACAGCTTCAATAGTTAGAGGCAATATGGAACAAGTATGTCATATAGAAACTAATATATAATAGGAGATAGTTATCGAATAGCCCAAATTATAGAATATTCTTAAAGACTACAATTTTAGAACTTCTAAGCATATTCTTAGAATGAGTAAACCCAATAGATATCCTTAAATGTAGTCTTGAATCAGAGGTTCCTAGTCCATAAATTACTTGTGTTGATTTCTAAATGCTTTAAAAACCACTGATGCTATTCATTTATTTATCCAACATGTGTATCTTGCTGACAGTAGAATAAAGGCACAATCAATGACAAATTGTCATAAAGCCCAGCTGAGTGTTAGTGAGACTTTATTGTGTGTGTGTCGGTGAGTGAGCTCATGTGCACATGGAAACTTGGGGGCGAAGACAAAGTCTCCTATTACATTTCAAAAGGCTCAGTGGCAATACGGATTTGTATATGTGAAAAAAAAAAAAGTACTTACATTTGTAAAGGTAAGTCAAAACTAAAAGTCAGACACTAAATTGGTCCCATTTAGCACTGGCATTGACAGACCTCCTTGAGAAGTCTCAGGGCTGCAGCGACTCAGGACTGTACATATGTCTGTGATATTATTTGCATAAGGAGGCCCAAGATATTAAAGAGTAAAATCCTGAATGTCTTCAAGTTTTAACAGAAACCACGAAATGCATGTACAGATAAATTTTGGTAAAAGAAAGTTGTCTTATTTTTCTCTGATGCAATTGAAAATTTAAATTAACCTACAGGTTAATCAGTATTCTTCAAACAATTATAAAATCCTACAGCGAAGGATTAGTGAGTCAATATTTAATAGTTTCTGACGACTCTTAGGTTTAAATTAATTTTTTATATTGCTTACTGCACAGCAGGAAATCACATGTAGAAAAGGAAACTAAATTGTTTACGGTAACCTTTGTGTTTTTGAATTATTAATTTAATTTGAAAAATGTAGTGGCTAGATCAGAAGTTCAATAGGAAGCGTATGATACATAACGAGCCTAAGCCAACATTAGATTAAATAGAACAGATAGAAAGTAATAACCTTTTCATAAAATGAAAATTATTTGTGTATTCTGCTTTTCTTGACTCAAAATGAAAGAAATGTAGCCACCAATAGTAAAAATAAATTAGAGCAGTATTTGCTCCAGGTTGAGAATGACTGATGCATGTTTCCTCTGCTTGTTTCCTTGTTAGGGCTTATGGCCAGAAGAGATTCCAATTTTAAGTACCAATTTCCCTTTGAATTATTTGAAATTGGAGCTGCCTGATATGAATGACTTCCCATGAAATGAAATTATAGTTGGGCTCACAGACTTACCTATAAAACTGTAAATGCAGTAATATGTATGCATGGGCATGCTACTAATTTTATTGAAGACTTAACCAAGCTTTCTACGCAACTAATATAGATCATTAGCAGTGTTCATGTAGGCATGGAATAATGAGTCTCTGGAAAGAGTTTCTGTAGATAATCTCTTGATTTTAACCCTTAAATTATTACTGACCGGTAGGAGGAAAAGGCATAAGATGAAAGGGATTCTAGGGAGAAAAACTGAGTCACATCTTCAAGGAAATGTGTAAGGAAATTTATTATCACTTCCTTGGAAAATGAGTTCTTGTACTTGATGTTCCAAAGTTTATATAAAGGGAGCAAATTGTCAAATTGAGTGTTGCATAGACACAAGTGAAGTTCACTTGGATTTGAATAAATTGTGATTTTGCTGTGAACATTGTGCAACCGATTTAATCCTAAATCCCCTGGCTTTTGATTTATGAAGAGTTTAGGTTATTTGCCTGAGTACCCTTGACCCAGGGCAAACTGAACTATTATACATCGTGCCTCTCATTATTATTGTTACTCGATGGACTCTTTGATTTCTTTTTTAATCTGGAAGCTTCATTTCTTTAAGAGGTGGAAAGTGTTTAAAGTCTAAATTCTTGGGTACACCCCAGGAGCTTTCAGAGTTTTCCTGGCCATGAGTTAGTTAAAAGTAAACCTACATGCAATTAAGTGGCCCAAGGTAGATCTCCAGATAGGTTTGCTCTCCGAGCTCTTAACCCTTTTGCTGTTGGCCGCCATATTTCATGGCTCCTTTATTGCACAGGGTCTCCCTGTGACGCATGTGTTAGGATCCTAAGCATTTTGTCGGTGAGAAATTAACTGGTCCAAAGTCACTGAACAGGTCAATGGCAGAGACAGGACCTGGAACCGGGACAAGCCAGACAGCACACTTACCATCTGATTTTCTACTCTTTACTTGAGGCGCTTTGTCCATGCCCAAACTGATGTTTTTGTAAGAGAACTACCCCTCAACCGCATGTTTTCAAACTCAAGAGGTGCTGTGTCCTATTTTTGGACCTCCCTGGTATCTCTCCAGTCAGGGATCAAGGGAAGAACTGTAGACCCCTGAATCTCCGTTTTCATTCCGCCCTTCCTTCCCACAGGCTTCTCCACCACACACAGGCAAGTAAGGAATCCAAAAGGGTCCCACCCAATGAAATTCGATTCACAGTTTTTTGCTTCGAGAATGGGAAGTGTCATTTCTGGAGGTTTGAGGGTTTTATTTTTAATTGGCCCATGTTCCCCATTTCTTCACTGGAGCCTGAGCAGGTTCTGCTAGTCCTGTCATTCCGGAGCCTCCATGGACACATCTGCCAGGACTGTGGGCTGTAATGAGCCCACGCCTTTGAGCCCCCTGCCCGGGCAGCCCTGCAGCGCCTCTGAGCCCTGTGCTCTCATCTGGGTGGCGGAGCTCGGCACTGTGGAGTGCCCATTGAGTTGGCTCTCTGTTATTTGAGGGAGTCATACATTGACATTAACTAAGGACCAGCAGCACCCCCCCCCTTTTTTTTTAACTGTTTGGAAAAGTGAGGCATTGAGAGTTATCCGATGCCACACAGGAGCTATTTGAAAAAACTCTAGAGGCAGGCTCTGTACCCCAATTCCCTCTCTGGCTTTTTGAGCAGAAGCTTTTATTGCTTTCTATGAAT
The DNA here is from genome assembly GCF_054177405.1 of Leptonychotes weddellii. Lineage (NCBI taxonomy): Eukaryota > Metazoa > Chordata > Mammalia > Carnivora > Phocidae > Leptonychotes > Leptonychotes weddellii. The sequence goes on from NC_138370.1 coordinate 25,007,765, forward strand.
GAAACATTATGTAAGTGGTGGAGAAAGTGGAAGGTTAGGAGCAGAAAAGGAGATAGGTTTTTGTTTTAAAAAATAACCAAACAATAAGAAATGTTAGAGCATGACTATCCACAGGCTACAAAAAATGTAAATACAATGCAATAAAAATTTCAGACCAAATTGCTATACTCTTGGCTTCCACTCCTGGCTCTGCCACTGGGTGCCTTTGGGTAAAAAAACAAAATCCCGACCTCCCTGCGACTTTGCTTCTGCCTTTTCAAGAGAGGAATGAGATGATACCGAATGCCTTTTTTTTTATTATTATAAATACGGTATTTCCGTTCCTAGATGATGAAGTAGCGTAGAGGATAGTTCAGCAGTACAACTTCTCCCTCAGTAAGGTCTTTTAAGGGTTAATAAAGAGAGGGTGTGCTGGTATTTGCACACCTCTTAAAAAAGAGAAGTTCCCTATGGGACTCACGGAGGCGTACCTGAGCACTGCTTCCTTAACCACCCGCCATTTGTCCTGTTCAATGTGCACGCACAGAGAGCCGTTAATAGTCATGTGTAATGTGTTTTGGAGTGCAGTGTATTGCTCTTTTCTGAAACTTTTTTCCCTTTCTTTCTTTTTTTTGTCAACTTTCTGCATTGGCAGAGCATCTTGGGATTGAATTTATGGGTATGGACCAATCATCATTCCTTTTAGCCTGCAGAATTTAGAACCTATGAGCTGAAATCTTTTCCCTTCCTACTCTTACCTTCCAGTTCCTAACTAATTTCCTTTTCCTTCAGAAGGGATCATACAGCTATAACAATGATTTCTCTGCTTCCAATCTATGATTAGTTTACTGAAATGTCACTGAGTGCAGCAGTTTCTAGATTTCCATACTTCACTTAGAGTTTAAAAATCACCTCAACCTGCTGCAAAGTCACATATACCCCCACGTTCCTTGACCCTCTGACTGGATCTGACCATGCTGTTATTTCAGAGCGGGGGTAAGTTGGAGAGGTGCATAAGGCTATGGGAGGAACCAAGCCAGGCCTGAGAGAACAAAAGAAGCTCTAAGTGCATCAGCTTAAAAACACCCCACATCTTAGGCTGATGAGAATGTGACATACAATGTAAAGAATCACCTACTTGATACAGTAACATGGAAAGGCCTTACAATGCCACACGGTACTGTATGTGCAGACTGTGATTTTTCTGGGGATATTCAAGCGCTCCTCTAGTCAACTTCATTATCTTCGGAGCAAGGAAATAGAAAACAGAAAGAAATACGCCCAGTGCTATTTTAGGTGGAAATTCTAGCACTAATGGAATTAACCTTGAGTCACTTGGATTATCCGGATAAGTAATCAAATAGAAATGTTCACACTGTAAACATAGGGTAATATCTCTTATGAGCACATGAATTTGGGGCATACTCCCTTTGAAGCCTTTGTCCTAAATCATTGGGAGCCAGGGCCAATTTTTGGGAGGAGAGGGAAGCCATTCGGTCATCCCAGAGGCTCCACGATGCAGGTGCCCGGGCTCCCTGAGCACTGCCTGCAGTGCTGGATCGCGGCTGTGGGGCAACAAAGCAAAGTCCTGACGAGCAGAATGGCTGAGCTCCAGCCGGCTGGTGTTGGTGACATCACGCAGTGAGAGCGCCCTGTAGCATAGGTGCTACTCTCCTGGACGGTAGCATCACAGTCCCTACCTAATCTACTTTCCATAATTCGTGGAAAATAAGGCTGTGGCAAGTTCTGTCCGGGACAGCGGTAGAAGCTCAATTGATTGCCCACTCCCCCCGTCAAAAAACTTTGAAGAGAAACCATTCATTGGATGAGGAAACCCCCACTTGCATGTGAGTGACCCTGTGCACATCAGAGAACATCTCCCAAGAGTGAGAAGCACGAGAGTTCCCACCAGCGCCACTCGGGCGGTGGGTTATCTACATGACGAGAGGGATCTATTTAGGAGACCTCCCTCAGAATAAAAATTGTCTCACTACTGAAAAGGCTTACCAGCCTTTCCTGCAGGGAGGAAAAAAATCTACCATCACCTCCTCCTTTTCCTTAATAGCATCTTTGTCCCATTTTATCACTTTCGGGTCTAACTAGAATTTAATATTTCTCTTCCCAGACAATGAGGTAGGGCAATGGATAGTTCAGATATAGGTCTTCTCCCTCAGTACGATCTGAAGGGTCAGTAAAGATACATCATGCTGGTATCTGCGTACCCCTTAAAGGCAAATGGTCCAGAGACTCCACAGACCCAGGACAGCCGGTGTACTGAGCCAGAACGTTCATTCTTAAGGAAAATCAGACCTTAAAGGTCAATTAACATTGAGAAAGACAAGGCTTCTGTCTCTCAGCCTGACCAGATCAGACTGGAAAACATGCTTGATCTGATTGACTTCAATGCGTCCAGCCAAACCATAGAGTAAGGACTCGGAAGCATTTCCATTCATTAAGGCAGATCCGCCAACTGGACTGACAGATTCTTTTTTTTTTTTTTTTTTTTCAGCACTGCCTCTAATTTGCTCTTGCCCTACTGACCCTGTCACACTAGGGGAAAAAAATAAGGGGGACAGGGGGTGAAAACCCATTGTTTATATGATTGTTCATCAAGTACTTCTCTTTTAACACATTCATGATGTGGGGGAGGGGAGGTCCCCTGATCTAGTAAATCATTGGGAAAGGAAATAGAAACTAAGATGAGAAACATTTAATGTATTTGGTGAATGCTGTTGTGAATACAGAATCTTAATCCTCCGTCTGTATTCTGTGGGCCTTGTCTTTCATTGGTTCATTTTAGCACTTTGCTTTATACCCTTTGGCCTTTACTGAGCTTGCCTTTTTATTTCCATGACCAATTTCACTGGAAAAATGTGTGTCTTCCCCCATCACATAGGCAGAACAGTGAGGCAGCATGCCACATTTGCTGACAACCTGAGGTCAATCTATTCTTTTATGATTAGCAACCACCAAAAAAACTTGTCCATGGAATCCCGGGGAGGAGCCGGGACGCCCTTTCCCCCTTCAGTCCTTAGATGCAACCCATTTTCGTAGTTGTCAGAAGTAGCTTCGCAGCTCTTTCTAAAGACAGCGTGTTAAGATGCCAGCACTACCAAGCCCTCCCCCTTTCAAAGGAAGACAAGAGGGGTTCCATTTCTCGCGGCTGTTTCTAAACCAAGCAGTCACACCCGGCGGAGCCCTGCATCCCGGGCCCCACGGGGAGGGACCAGTGGGGCGCCGCCTCTCCTTCTTAGACATTTTGCTAAAAACTGATCCGCATGCCAGGTCCAGGAGGAGGCTCCTGTACTTCTCCTTCGGTGAACTTGTGAATCTGCTCACAGATTACCACCTCGTCAAATGTAATTCCCTGTCCTGGGGCTCTGGGGGAGGGGAGGCAGCGGACACAGCGATTAACATAGAAGCGTTCACATTCCACATCCTCGGCTGACTTTTGCGGCACGAAAATATGTGACCCGACCCCACTCTACTGCAATGCACCAGCTGCTTTGCTTCCTAATTGTGGCTTCCACGTGACCGCCAGCCTAGGGTAGGAGTTATGCTGTATGGGATAACCCTTCCAACTTTGCATCCACCCTCTCTTCCCACCCAGCATTTCCTCCCTCCGCTTTTCTTTTGTTTGTTTATTTTTTTCCTCCCTTAGTATCAGGCATGCTGTGCCAGGGACTTCAGATGGCTCCTTCACTTTTAATCTTGTTTTTCCCTCCTACCTGACTTCCTCCCTCTCTCCGTCATTCTGTCAGTCTGTCTGTCCTCTGGGTTTGTTTTCTTCCCTCCCACTTCCGACCCTTTGGGTTTGTTTTTGTATAATTTCTGCGGCCTTCTAGTCTTTTACCCAGACTTCTATTCTCCTTCTCCTCCTGTTAATAATCAGTGCTATATTAATTTGATTTGACAATGTTCCTGATCTGTTAACTGGAATTTGATTACCATGGGCTTGGCTTGTAGGAAATGTTTTGTTTAATGATAAGGTCTACTGTATCACAGAAATTAAAATGCGCTTTTTCATTGCAAGAAAACTTCCTGCGACTCGCCCTCTCTCAGTAAAGAAAACTGAAAATGTTCCCTACGGCCCCATGTTGATATCCAGATAAGAGACCTTCATTTGTATGATATCCCCCAGTTTTTGACCAGCTTATTAATCAATTTGGCAAGTCCGGCTTACAATGCTTATGATGCACCCGGTCTGAGTTCTCTTCTTCGGTGAACTTGTGAATGTCTTCCAATAAATGTAATTAGACTGGTTGCAAGCTCAGTTCCTAAGGGATCAGTTCGCCGTTAAATCTGCCAATCTCGTGAAGAACCTGGCCTACCAAAGTATAATCAAGTGATCCCTCCCCAAAACTGATTTGCAAGTAGAAAGACTTCCATGAATAAGAGACTGGCTGCATTTAAGGTACAGTGGTACTATTAATGCAAAGTTCTAAGCATCACCCTCCGTTATGCGACCTCCTTGAGCTAATTGGCCAAGCTGATCACTACAGGGATGGACAATCTAGTCCAAGTCACATATCCTGTGTGCTAGCGGTTTCTTTATACAGATCAATTCGGTTTCTAAGTACAGTCAGTGAAGTGATAATAATTGTCCCTCAAAGGACAAGGGTTCATCTTGGCCCCAGACTCTCCTACCCACCATATTGGATTTTCTCTGATACAGTGCCCTGCTGTGTTGCTTATGTTCACATTTTACTGTTAAATCATAGGGATCCTGCCTCAATTCTGTTGCTAACTACAAGTCAAGCTCATGTTTGCAAATGTCTTTGAGTTTATTTTTTTAAGTTAGAAATGGCTCCTTGTAAAGACCACGGGAATAATAAAAAGGGGTTTGGGAGGGGGGAGGGAGGGAGAGAGGAGGCCGAGGACGGCCCCAGTGGTTCCAATTCCAGCTCCTTTTATTGGCATTGATTCCTGTTGCCTTTGCAAGAGATTTCCTTTTTTCATTAAAAACTACAGTTTTAACGAAATTATTATTTTATAATTAATGTTTATGATTTGCCAGTTTAATACATATATATCTGTAGCTTATAAGTAGAGTAATTTAATAGTATAATTTTTTTATTGCAAATGGCCCCAGCTGGCTTTGCTGTTTATGCTCAAAGTGTAATGCAGAGTATGCCGTACCTTAAGTATGTCTGCAAAAGTAATGAATTGTCACGTATTTACTTTCTCGTGAACATGGACAATGCCATGCCGCATGCCAACTGTTCAGTTGTTAAGTCCTGGCGAGTATAAGGGGGCTTTGGTGACATCTGCTCTCATCCCTTTCCAGAAGCGGAGGAGCTATACCAGAAGAGAGTGCTGACCATCACCGGCATCTGCATCGCCCTGCTTGTGGTCGGCATCATGTGTGTGGTGGCCTACTGCAAAACCAAGTAAACCTTCCTCCTCCATGCCTCTCGTTCCTTAGCGCAGAGAAGACAGCTCAGCTGGCCCAGGGCTTTGCGGAAAGCATTTTCCACAGCCTAGGCTTGAAAAGGGGGAGTGGGGAGGCGGGGGGTGTTTCTTCTCATTTTTTCCTCTGAGCAATCTATTTCGAGGACTTTCTCTAATCACATAACTAGAAAGCTTTGCCTATTTCTGTGAAAGTGTTCAGAAGACTTCTGGTCATTGACCGTGGCCCCTGACCCGGGAAAGAGTTGGACGGATGGGCTTGTGGGGCATATGCAGGTGTGTGTGGATGATCCTGAGAGGACAGGGATTGGTGCCTAGGGTGCACCTGTCATGTCACTGCTGAGGACACATCCCACTTTGCACTCAGACTTAGGAGATAAAGGAAACACTTGGTGATGTTGGGAATGAAGGTTTTTAAAACATTATTGTGATTATTTACCCATTCCATCTAATGAGCTTACCAGCTCAAATGCTCTCAAAGTGTGGGATGTACAAAAAGAATCTCATGGGAGGAAAATCAAGCAAATCTTGCTTTGAAAGAAGAAGAGAAAACATTAAAGCAGATTTGTGTTCACTATGTCTGGTCCGTTAAGCTGGGTCCATATTAACAAACACAGTTACTGTGTGACCTGATTTCCCTTCACTTTTCTCTCTTACATAGAACTTCTGCTTCAAGTAGGAAGTAACGTTAACAGTTTTGTTTCATTTTGTTGCTTCATCACATAAACTCTCTTGCCAAAACCAGTCATGGGGATATTATCATGACCTGAATGTTGCATTGAGGAACAAAGACAATATGCTTTTAGACATAAAATTAAGGGCATGGATGGCATTTTCTTAATACCCCAGGATTTCATGGGTTGCCAGAATTGAGTAAGTGATAGAAATAAGCCTTACTGAAATCTACCTTATGAGTCTTATTAGATTCAATCTCAGTATTTCAATATCCATTGCCTAGTTCTACAAAAAAAGTGTTAGTAAGAATAAGATCATGTTCTAACTGTGCTAAATCTATGGGCAAAATATGTACCTAGCTGCACTCACATACAATGCCATACATGCACACCCACCGTGTAGAAGGTACAGATTCAGAATTAACCGCATCTTCTTAAGACACACACAGGCAAAATTATGAATGCAATCAGCCTTATCAATTGCACGGCACAAATTGGTACCCAAGACAAATGACCATCTGTAAGACTCAGGCAAAGATGGATTGACTGCGAAAGTTGGGGTTTGAGCCAAATATCAACTTGATTTATCTTGTCTTCTCCTTTTTTTTCCTTATCTCTCAGCAGTCCAGTTAGATTTCTGTAAGAATCCCCCCCCCGCCCCAGCTCCTTAAATGTATTCACTAAGATTGTGTGATTCCACTTCTGTCCGTAGGCAGAATCCGAGACGGAGTGGCATATCCTCCACCAGTCTCCTACCTGACTTACGTGTTGGTAGAACCAAGAGTTGAGTGTACCAAGAAATGTAAATGATAGAAAAAAATAAATGCTCCCCTTTTCATATCCAGGAAACAACGGAAAAAGCTTCATGACCGGCTTCGGCAGAGTCTGCGGTCTGAACGCAACAACATGGTCAACATAGCCAACGGGCCTCACCACCCCAACCCGCCCCCCGAGAACGTCCAGCTGGTGAATGTATGTTGAGTCTGGCCAGTGGAAAAGCTCAGCATCTCTCCTCTGTTCAGGCACCTTGACGTTTATTTTCTAAAGCTCTTAGGCTCTTAGCTACTGCCATTAATCACCACGACTTCCAGGAATCCAGGGTTTTGCCAGGACAAAATAATGGGAACATTTTTTTAAAGTGGATTTGGTTACTGTAAGGCCAGCACATTTCCTCTCGTAAAGTGTTCATTAAGGGGATGGAATAATAATATTGGGTTTGTTCTACAGGGAGGGCCTAACTGGAAGAAAGAAAAGAAAAACACAGAAAAATAATAAAATTAATGATACAAGAATCAGAAGGAATTTTTTTTTTTTCTTAATAATTTGGAAACAAAGGCTCCTCCAGTCTCTAACTGAGAACTGAGCTAAGGGCTTTAGAGTGATTTTTATTAGAGGCATCTCCCAGGGCCTGATGATTTACTGATTCTGACGTACAAAGGAAGAAGTTAGGGCATGCAAGGGCCAGATGACTTATCAAACTCCCTTCTCAGTAGCAAAATTGCAGAACATAATGCTTTCTTATCCCCTGACTCCTTCTACATGGTGTCAAACCATCCAGATTAAATATATCTTTAATCACTCAAATATTCTGTTTAAAATTTACCAAGCACTCAGCTTTTAAATATAACTAGGTCATAGAATATTACATTCTGAAGAGTCTTTAGACGTGATCTTTCAAGCCTCCCCTTTTTACAGATAAGGGCCAAAGCTAAACTCAGCTTTCCTGGCATTTGGAGTATTGCTCTTCTTATTCCACCATAATTTTTCCTGTTTTCTGCATTTCCCTTGGACGTTTGGCTTTGTAGAGGCAAAGCTTGAAGGTTACATTGTAGTACCACCTTTTTCTATCCTGTAGGAAAATGTGTATTTTGTGTGGAGCAAAGATATCCTACACCCAAGTTCAGAGTTGGTGGTTACTCAGCCACCAGCAAATCTTGTAGCAAAGACCTTCCAGAGACAGAGTAAGGTGCTAATACATTAGCCTATTTTGCTGCCTCCCTCCCCCTACCAGTGTTCATTAGAATGTTCTACACAGTTGACAAATGCATTCACTCCATACAGACACACCTACAATCTGTCACTATGTCTGTTATAATATATAGGAAGCAGAATGGCTGCTTGCATTCCAATTATCTCTCAGGCTGTGTTACTTTGGGCTTTATTTAATCTGTCTACACCCTATTTCTTCCTTATGACAACAGGCCTAAAAATAATACCTACTTCAACAAGTTCTATGAGCATTAAACAAGACAATCCATACAAAACCCTTAGCCCGGTGACATTCAGTATGTGGTCAATAATTGTTAGATATTATTTTCATTAGATTCACCAAGCTTACATTGCCTTTCAAGGACCAAGAGTGAGATGGTACACAGACTAGAAAGAGCTCATGAATCATGACATCATCATCTTTTCCTTAAAGCAAGCTAAACTGCACGTCCCAGAAAGAGCCACATGGACTAGCCTTTCCACTAAGAGAACCAACTAGAGTTTCAAGCATAATTCAAGTTGTATATTTTGGGGGTTTCCATAAATACATCAGGTTCTTTTAAGGCCCACAGCCCATTGCTTATAAAGTGCCCATTTCATCTGAGAGTATTCCTTTCCATGACTTTTTCCATTACTCAATTTAATTTGGTATAAAACTAACAGCATTTCAAGCACAACTTTGAAATGTGCCTCTTTCACTGATTGAAGGCAGGAAGAGCTCGTGCGATTTGGTGATGAAAATAAATAGAATCTACTTGCACTATATATAGGCCCTCTGTATACTGTGTACTTTGTCAAGATGTGTGACCTTGACGGCTTCTGTAAGTCCTTCAAAACTCTCAGTGGCCTTGCTAGTCTTACCACTGACAACAAATTGAAAATTTCAGTGCTATCGTTAGGGCAACACGGGCCCTTGGAAACTGAAAAAGAGAAGTAGATCCAGAATATAGAGATTGTTAAAAAAAAAAAAAAATCCGTCTCCTGACTTGAAATTTGAAAGAAGACAAACCATCTCTATGCTTTTGTTGCATTCAGCTATCTGTTAATCTTCTTCACCTACAACAACTATGACAAAAAATGAATATGGGGCAGAGATTTGTCTTGAATTCCACTCACATTATCAGTTGGAAATAAGATAGAAGAACTAGGTCTGTTTCTGATAATATGCAGTTAAGACTGCAGAACCCACACTGCATGCGCATCCAAAGGATAATTCATTAATTTCATTTACTGAATTTAAAGGCCATAGAGCCAGGATAGGATTTGCCATCTGACTATTGGAGAAATGGAGTGGGTTATGAAGTATATGTATGAGAATAGAATTTGTGTGTGATGATGATGATGTTACTGTTTTGATTAATATGAATCTTCAAGTTGTGTCTCTTTGTTTATCCAGCAATACGTATCTAAAAATGTCATCTCTAGTGAGCATATTGTTGAGAGAGAAGCGGAGACATCTTTTTCCACCAGTCACTACACCTCAACAGCTCACCACTCTACTACTGTCACCCAGACTCCTAGCCACAGGTATGAGAATGAAAGCAATTGCAGGGCACTACTACTCTGAGAGAGAATTTCTAGACATTGTCTTTTGCTTTCACTGCCTAAGAAAGGAACAGGAGACACTTATGAGGCAAGGACATATAACAACATGTATGACTGGGGACAAAAACAGACTTTGGACATCAACTGGCTCTGCCATTTAATGGCCATTTAAATTTGAGCCTCCATTTTTTCATTACTGAAGGTGAAAATAATACCCACTCACAGGATTGTTGTTCCCCATTTTAGAGATTGTCTTTACTCATGCCTGACTACTCACTGAATTGCTACAGTGGAAAAAGTCTGTCCTAGATGCTATAGAATATTTAGAAGTTGACTCCTTCCAATGATTGGGTTGCCCTTGGAAATGAACACGAGAACTTGTTCGATAGCTAGACTCACAGGCCTCGGGTATCCCCATGTGAGTGCATGCTACCAAGGACTGCCAAATGTAGCTCATAGGACAAGTGTCTCCTTGACCTAAGCCACAGGAGAACAGAGAGATTGCAAGAGTACTTAGTACATACCGACATTTGATACATGTGTGTTGAATGGGTGAACAGGTGCATAAACTGTATTCTTACAAAGCCAAACAAAATCAAGAGCCCCTCTATAGCAAGTAATAATAATTCTATTCTGAGACAAGTAATGTTGTCGTCAACTGCTGATACACCAGTAAGTTGAAATAGTTACCAGATCACTTCCTTTCCTTTCCATTTTTGCGTATCATTAAAAAATGCATATGTATGTCTCTTTGCCTCTCCCGTTTCCCCTCCAGCTGGAGCAATGGGCACACTGAAAGCATCATTTCAGAAAGTCACTCTGTAATCATGATGTCATCAGTAGAAAACAGTAGGCACAGCAGCCCAGCTGGGGGCCCAAGAGGACGACTTAATGGCTTGGGAGGCCCTCGCGAATGTAACAGCTTCCTCAGGCATGCCAGAGAAACCCCTGACTCCTACCGAGACTCTCCTCATAGTGAAAGGTAAAACCGAAGGGCAAAGCTACTGCGGAGGAGAAAGCACCCCAGTAGGAGAATCCCCATGAGCAGCTGGGGTCTCACCTAAGGAAATCTACTCTAATGAGCCTAAGGGGCGGTACTTGCTTGTTCCAGTTCCCTAGTTGATGAAGTCATCTTTTTGTTTGACTGAACTCGTTTCTTCTGAGCTGCTCGCATGGCCCCAGTGGCTGACAGGCAACAGACTCTTAAGGAGCGGGAGTGATTTGATGTTGGAGGGGCAGCTAACCCAGAGGTCCCAGCTCTGACCTTAGGCTCACACCCACTTGGCATCTCTGTTTCCTCAGTTGTAACTTTAGAGAGATGGCACCAGCAGTCCGTAAAGACCCTTCTAATAATTCGAATTTGCCAAGCTACCCAAACTCCGGTCGAGCTGGTCTCGTGGTCTTGTGTGCTAACTCTTTCTTACCTTCCAGCCTCAGTTAAATCAAATCAAAGGCTGTGTCACTGCTGAGTCTCGTGGGACACAACTGCTTGCATTCCACCCTGTAGTGTCCCTTTTACGAAATTCGAAGAAGGGATGAATAAATAAATCTCTTGTATGCTGCAGACGCAGTCTTCACAGGTGGTTTTCAAAGCAGATATTGCTTTATTCCAGAATGTTTTGGCTTTCTTCTGGGGATATTGGATTGGGTTGGGGGTTGGGGGGAGGAGGGTTACAGACAAGGTAAAATCAAGAACAGAGGAAAGTAAGAGATGCTTCATAGGAATACTGAATTCATAGATTGTCCTGATTCATTTTCACTTAAATTGGGAGCGAGTTATATCCAACCAGCCTTTGTGGCATTATCAGTAAGCTGCTACTTGTTTGTTTTCAAATCCAGAGGGGTGTTGTCTATTTGTTTACTGTATCACCATCTCAGCGTCATCTTTGACCACTTGCCGAAAGGTTTACATAATGTCAAATCCATACCTAGTTACGTGGGTGGAGATAATGCTGATAGACTCTTTCCACTCATGGACTGGCTGGGAAGTCCTTGTAACAAAGGATGACTAGTTCTGGGCCAGTAGGTCCTATAGAGCTTGCTAATCACTTCTTCAAGGGTCTTTACTCCAAAATGGTATTTCAGAGCTTTATGGAATGAGAGGTTGCTCTGTCAATTCATCTGTGAAAATGTAGGCATGGTCCCAAAGTGGTTTAAAACCTTAGTCTTAAATTCATATAATTGTATCTTTATGTATTAAGAAACTCTATCTGTCTTAATCCAGTCTTTTTTGAGACCTGAGAAAGAGGTTAGGGATAAATTTTTTCTTCATCACTCCATGTGATATTTCTCTCTAAAGGCTGACATTTCTCTGCTGTGGTAGGCTTCCACGCACACTGCAGATATTATCTAGGACCTCGAAATATACCTGAACCTCGAGAACATGGAGAGAAAAGATGAATCACCTTTATGTGTTGGCTGAATCCAGATTAGCATCTCTCAGAGAGCTTAATTTAAGTATCCCCAGAACAAAAGTTGAAGCCTCAAGCCCCAAGTATTTCCATCTCTAAACACCTTCCTGTTTTAGACACAGCTAGACCTCACATCCATATGACTCTGAATCATGGCTGAAGAGCAGGAAAGTTAATAGGTTTCCTGTTCTTGTTAGCTAGAGTTCAGATAACGGTGTCCTGTGTCATCACAGGTCATGTTAAATTAGACCCTGTGAACGCCAACGTGAAGAAAAGAGAGCTTTGGTGCTATGCATTGGCAACATTTTTATCAAAGTTGAGAAATGTGACTCTGAATAAGCCACATCTTCCTCAGTGCTAAGTCAGGCCTTCTTGTTCTAGAAGAAGAAAGCATGATATGGTTTAAAAAAAAAAAATGCACTCAATGTCTTGGCAATGAGATTTACTGAGCACTACTGGATATAACAGGTCATGAGGTACCAGGGTGCAGCCAACCCTTGAGCAGTCACAAAAGATAAGCGAAAGAGGGGCACCTGGGTGGCTCAGATGGTTAAGCGTCTGCCTTCAGCTCAGGTCATGATCCCAGGGTCCTGGGATCGAGCCCCACGTCAGGCTCCTGGCTCGGCGAGGAGCCTGCTTCTCCCTCTCCCTCTGCCTCTCTCCCCTGCTCATGCTTTCTCTCTCTCTCTCTGTATCTCTGTGTTTCAAATGAATAAATAAAATCTTAAAAAAAAAAAAAAAAAAGATAAGCGAAAGATTGATGCAGCCATGGTTTTGAAGAGAGGTAGACCGGAGCTTGGACATACCTCGGGAGCCAACATAAGGTTTTCTCAGGCTTTTTTCTGAATGTCTTGGTCACTGGGATGGAGAGTTGCAAATTGAATGTTAAGAAGTAGCATTTCATGGAAAAACTGAAAGCACACAAATGTGTTACACTGTTATCAGGAATAAATCTAAGTTACTATGCTTTTTTTTTTTTCATAAGACATAACCTTATAGCTGAGCTAAGGAGAAACAAGGCACACAGATCCAAATGCATGCAGATCCAGCTCTCAGCAACTCATCTTAGATCTTCTTCCATTCCCCATTTGGGCTTCATTCTCTAAGACCCCTTGGCCTTTAGGAAGGTATAGTATTTAAGTAATACTTCTTTCCCTTGCAAATCCCTGCGCCTTGGTCCTTGTAAACTGAAGTTTCTGGGACCTAGTGCCCTCTTGTCCTGACTCACATGCTTTTATTTAAAATCACCATGAGATTGAAAATCCCCAAAGCTTGGTTGAGTTAGGCCACCTAGCTGATCTATGCATGTACTCCCGTGAGGAAACTCTTGGCTACATAATTTCAGATTCCAAGGGTGCCGAACGTCCTTAGTGTTAAAAATCGAGAAGTGTACAACGCATAGAAATTCTTTGTTTTCTGATTCTGTAATATCGTGACTTCTGTCCCCCTTACCCTCCCTGCCTCTGCCTCTTCTTCCACCACACTCATGGGGGGGTATTCTGTGCTCACACAGGTATGTGTCAGCAATGACCACCCCGGCTCGCATGTCACCTGTAGATTTCCACACGCCAAGCTCCCCCAAATCGCCCCCTTCAGAAATGTCTCCACCTGTGTCCAGCACGGCGGTGTCCCTGCCCATCATGGCAGTCAGCCCCTTCGTGGAAGAAGAGAGACCTCTGCTTCTTGTGACAGCACCACGGCTTCGGGAGAAGTATGACCCCCACCCTCAGCAGTTCAACTCCTACCACCACAACCCTTCACATGGGAACAACAGCCTGCCCCCTAGCCCCTTGAGGATAGTGGAAGATGAGGAGTATGAAACCACCCAGGAGTACGAGCCAGCTCAAGAGCCTGTTAAGAAACTCACCAGTAGCCGGCGGGCCAAAAGAACCAAGCTCAATGGCCACATTGCTAACAGGTTGGAAATGGACAGCAACGCAAGCGCTGAGGGCACTAACTCAGAGAGTGAAACAGAAGATGAGAGGGTAGGGGAAGATACTCCCTTTCTGGGCATTCAGAACCCCCTGGCAGCCAGTCTTGAGGCAGCACCTGCCTTCCGCCTGGCGGACAGCAGGACTAACCCAGCAGGCCGCTTCTCGACGCAGGAGGAATTGCAGGCCAGGCTGTCTAGTGTAATCGCTAACCAAGACCCTATCGCTGTATAAAACCTAAATAAACACATAGATTCACCTGTAAAACTTTATTTTATATAATAAAGTATTCCACCTTAAATTAAACAATTTATTTTATTTTAGCAGTTCTGCAAATAGAAAACAGGAAAAAAAAAACTTTTATAAATTAAATATATGTATGTACAAATGTGTTATGTGCCATATGTAGCAATTTTTTACAGTATTTCAAAACGAGAAAGATATCAATGGTGCCTTTATGTTCTGTTATGTTGAGAGCGAGTTTTGTACAGTTACTGTGATTGCTTTTCCACAGTATTTCAGCAAAACCTCCCATATATTCAGTTTTCGCTGGCTTCTTGTGCATTGCATTATGATGTTGACAGGATGTATGATTTGCAAGACTTGCAACTGTCCCTCTGTTTGCTATTTCTAGTAGCGCCCGATCAGTACGTCTTGTAATGGCACATCCATCCAAATACTCTTCTCTTTTGTACGAAGTTTTCTTTTGCTTTCAGTATATGAAATGAGTTGTGTCTACTCTGCCAGCCAAAGGTTTGCTTCACTGGGCTCTGAGATAATAGTAGATCCAACAGCATGCTACTATTAATTACAGCAGGAAACTGCATTAAGTAATGTTAAATATTAGGAAGAAAGTAGTATTGTGATTTTTTTAAAAAACTATATTCTTAATCAGAAGACAGCTTGCTCTCACGAAAAAGAGCTACCATTTGCTTTATTGGGGTTTATTTTTCTTGACAAAGAGCAACAGTTGGGTGGATAGCATCGTAAATGGGTTCTGGCTTGCTGTCGGGGTAAATCCATCGTCTTCTAAGAGGACTCCACCTCACTTTCTGGGGGAATGATACAGCAGGTCATCTAGTTGAAAATCAAACCATGGCTGAAAAAGGTGCAATCGTTCTTGACTTGTGTTTTTCACTGATTGGGGAGCTAGCCATTGGTTGTGTCTTATCAGCTCAAGAACAGACGTGTTACGGCACAAAATGACCAGCTTAAACGGCACACTCAGCAATTTGAAATACTTCTGCAGTGAAATATGCCTGCCGTATGCGGTGGTGACTAGTTATCATAGGGAAATAGTTCTGTTGTAGAGTATCTAGAAGGAGTGAGTGTCTGGAAGGCACAGGTGGAGAAGAGCCATGTGACTTGGTCGCAGTTTTAAACAGTTCTGTTGACCACGCCTTTCTCCTCATGACTTTCCTCTTGTTTTTCCATGTTGCCTCGATCAGGTCGTAACTATGCATGAACATTTTTGTCAGGAATGGCCAACGTGCATGTGATTTGTGATTAGCAAGAGCCTTCCAAGAGTGTCGATTCATCAGGGAACGTTGACAGTGTTGGAAAGATTGCACCTTTACTTGCAGAAGTAACCCCCCACCTCTGTCCTGACCTCTCAATCTGCAGCCTGTATCATCCATGTCCTCCCCTTTCTTACCTTTTGCTTTACTGTCACAAAACAGGATGGAAGATGGGTCTAAACTTTGCATGTTCTCTGTGATTGTAAGTCCGAGGAAGGCCTATAGGTGTTAATATGTGGAATAAACGCTAATTCAGGAAAATAAGGGGATTTAAAAAAAAAAATGCAGGCCCTATTTCATGCCCTGCCTGATATCTGTCAAATCAGGCTAGAGCTTTACTTAGATTCCTGGTGACCTCCTGGGATCCATGGGACAAAACAGGAAACGGGTCAGCAGGGGGTTCCAAATACCAGGCGTGAAGTCAACAAGAGCAGCTGCTGCTTGTTTGCAGGTGAACTGGGTTTAGTTCTTCATCAAATGTCTATGTTAAAATTCTCGGGAAGAAGGGACGTGCAAGGAGTTCGTGGGAAAATGCGGGCTGGACGCGAGGCATGTCATTAAGCAACTTTCATGTTTCTACAACCCACAGAGATGTCTGTCTGCAGGTCCTTGAAGTTACTCTTAGTATTTGGTATCCTGAACTGTCCTTCATTACTCACATGCCACTTTCTCTGTGCTTCTTTCGGGTTGCCCAAGTTATTCCGATTTCCCACTTCTGTAGAAATGAGTAAGCTCGTGGCAGGGGGAAGAGGACAGTCCACCCAAAGAGGTCCTTTAAATCATTAAATTAATATTGCCTTTGAAGGCCTTGGGTCATTCAGAGACTATGTCAATAAAGAAATTTCTACCATTAATGAAAAGTCTAAAATTTCTGCTGCAAAAATCTTTGGGCATTGGAGTATTCAAATGCCCCATTGTGGAGAATTTCCAGAATAAATGAAATCTTCTGAAACCAACATTTTCCTCAGTATGAAAATTGCTATCTACATTTTCAGGTCGCAAATACACAGGAACATTTAGGACAAGAGGAAATTTTATTTCCAGCTTGATTCTGGTCACTCAGAGACGTGGCATATTCTCTGGGACAGCCTTTCCTTCTGGAGAACGAGTTTCCCCTGGTAAGAAAGGCCAGCTGTCTCCTCAGGGCTACCTGCTGCCACCACCAGCTCTGTGTTCAAATGGACCTCTCTGTGACGTTTAGTCCGCACATGGCTCTCAACCAGCCCTGTCTATAAACCCAGGCGGTGTAGTGGCAATTCCGCGGAGGGGCGTGAACCCATGCTCCCAGCATGTGGCAAGCTTCAGAGGGGTTTCCAGGGAGTGGAAGTTGCCCAGAAGTTTGACAGCAACTGTGTTTCCTGGGTCTGAAATCATACCCCACCGAGGGGTAGGCAAAACTTCTTTTTCTCACTCCAGATTCCCTTTCTGTCCTACTCCCCCTTCTTGCCTGGTATGCCTTTTTTTGTTTGTTTTTTTTTCAGGAGTGCCTGGACAGCCTCATGCTTTCTACAAAATGGCACTCTGCCTGAGTATATGTGAAATGTGTCCCAAACACCACAGACCGTATCCTCCTTGTTTAAGTGTGACTGTCTTGATATAGGTGGAGTTTATCCAGGGTAACTTGCTCATAATTATTCCTTTTTTTGGCCTGAGTTAAAAGGTGCATGGCTCACAAAATGGTGAAAATAAGGAAGGCCTGGTTTTATCTTTTAGTACTGACTCCATTCCACCACCCACAGAAATTTCTATCTGCAAAGACCCGTGAAACACTGCAGACAAGTGCAGGCAAAAGGAAATGGCCACATACCACGAGTTCTATTATATATTCTTTTGTAAATACACATTGTACGTTACTTGGATGTTTTCCTAAATCATTTACTGTCTTTATGAGTTAATGTCAGTTTTTTACTCTCTCAACTTACTGTGTAACATTGTAAATAACATATTGTCCTTTATTATTTATATTTAAGCATCTAACATAGAGTTGTTTTCATATAAGTTTAAGATAAATGTCAAAAATATATGGGTTTTTTTTTGTTTTTCTTTGCTTTAAAATTATGTATCTTTTCTTTTTTCTTTTTTTTTTTTTAAGAATAATTTATTGTTCAGGAGAAAGAATGTATATGTAATTGAAACTATTTGAAGAATGCACATTTGAAGGCCCTGAGGTACTGATAAACTAAAGAATTTATTATCCAAAATACTAAGCAATAAGTAATTGTGATTTATTTAAAATTTTGTTCATTTTCCATGAAAGACATACTGCAATAAAAATGCTACTCTGTGGAGGCGTGGGAGTGTTGCTCAGCAGACTAATGTTTCAGTCTGTTAGAC
>NC_138370.1:25025653-25097621 GCF_054177405.1 Leptonychotes weddellii
CCCCCCCCCCCCCCCCCCCCCCGCCGCCAATACGCAATAACATATCAGAGAGGACCTTTAGGGCATGACTGCCTGGATCCTAGTTGTTGACATGTTCTGTAGGGACTGTAAGAGACTTCTTCAGACTAATGGAAATGTCAGTGTGACGATCCCCAGCAGTCGTGAAAGGAAAACATGTTATTGGGGTTCAAGTAATCTGACGGCCAACAGGGCCCAAAAGGCAGCCATCAGAACCTGGCCATGCTCAGCTTTCCTGTAGCTTCAGTAAATTTATCTTCCATCAGGCCCATGATTTATTGATTCAGGCCCACAATTTATTGATTCAATTTTGAGAGAAGATAAGGCTAAGTTGGATTCTTTCCCCTCATGCTATCAATAAATCAAACGAAATGCCCATCTTACTGCTCAGGGAAGGGCCTATGCATGAGAAATTTCCCACATTCTAAGATTTAGTCATAGAAATGAGGATATTACTTTTCTTATTGAAATTAGCCTAAACAAAAGCCATATTTTAACAAATAGATATTTGCATGGGTGATACTTTTTATATATTTCAAGCAATTTACTCATTATTCTAGATAAGATTAGGGCTTCTGAAGGATTGAAATAGAGTTCAAGAATCCTGTGGGGGTACACAGGGGCCTCCGTTGGAGTTTGAGGGCACCCGATGCTTGCCATCGAAGTCCATCTCCATATATGTATATGATTCCTAGTACCTAGTAACAGCTCCACTGATATCATTTCCAAAACAGTGTTAGGAATGTCTAAGAGATTCAGATAGTGGCCTTTGACTGTACTCGTTATTATTTATATTATGAACTTTTCAAAACAATTCAGAATCCTCATATTAGTGTCAACTTTGGTTTACACATGTGCACGCACATGGATGCGCATGCACGTACACACACACACACACACGCACGCACACACACTTCCTAATACACACTATCCTGAAGCCACCACATCATTTCACTTGTCCAATCCAGCCAACCAGCCATTCAGCAAATCAAGGAGTGCACAGAATATTGAAAAATTGAAGACTGAGACACTTCCCTGTGTCTTCAAGTTGAAGCTGAGGCTTTGCCCATCCCTCAAACTGAAAACTACAAGCAGCTATCTCAGTAACGCAGGCTAGAATCAGCTACCTAACATATATTGATATTTGAGGCAGAAGCCTATGTGGTGGACCATAGTACAGAGAGAATGAAGATTATCTGAATATCTAGATTATCACAATTCTCCATTCACTTCAATGCTGTAGACTGGAATGTCAAACCCAGGCCAACAACATCTCTGGAGCCTAATGTCTGGGGAAGACATCATTAGATTTCCCTGCTCTCAGCCCTGATGATGAATGACCAAAGGATCTGATGTCAGGGATTGGGGGTTCAGTGAGGCAGTTTGGAAATCTAGAGATTTAGGATGCTGGAGGGAGTGGAAAATTTTGATGACCTCATGTGAATCACTTTGTAGTCTATCTTGGGCTTGCCCTTTCTGAAACAGAATAAAATAAATTTATGGAAACCATTACTCCAAAAGATTGACCTGGTAGGCAAGAGAAATGCTTTCAGTTTATGTAAGACAGGACAATCCTGCTGCTACAGTAAACTGCAATATTCCTCCCTTTAAGGCTGTAGTGGGACAGAGAAGTCAGACCCAATCCTGCATGTCCCTGGGGGCTCCTGTTGACAAACTGAGACTGTCATTGTTGGACCTCTCTGGTGAGCTGTTGTGTTTGAGCTTTAGTGAGCTTCAAAACATCACTTGGCAGGGGGATAGCAAATGGATTTTGTCACCTGGAGGAAACCCGTCATGACCTACCTGATATTTTTAAAAGCAAACCAGAAGAGGGAGACCAGTAATTCATAAAAGGAGACAGAGAATCCTTCCCCCCTTCAAACATATTTATTGGGACAGAATTTGATGGAAGAAGCGACTCTCTTCCCACCCCACAACATGCCAAAAGGGCTAGAGAATTACCTTCATAGATACAAAAATCTTTCATAGCTTATGTACAGGTTTGCTTATATGCAGAGAAATAATCTATGATGCGTAAGTAATATTTTATGGCTTAAAACATCCTTTTCATTTATAATCCTCTTAAACCCATGGGATGTTGCTATGATAAATAGTGAGGAAATTTTAGGTTCAGGAAAGTTAAAAATGTTTCCTGGAGCTACACATGTGGTAAGTGGCAGAGGTAACACTTGTACCCAGGCTTTCGGACTACAACTCCTTTTTCTACCCATTGCATGCCTTCCTTCCCCACTCCAGACTCAACGAAGGCTGCCATTTTCAGCCTTTCATTGCCTCAAGACAAGTTCCATCCAAAACCAAGTTTCCATTTGAAAGAACATGAGCTCCTCGGGCTTTGGTTTAGAGTTACTCTAGAACCCAATTTGCTTGACTTAGTGACTATGCACTTTTTTCCTAAACATAGCTTTTTAAGGAAATGAAGTGTAACTATGGGAATGAATTCACAAATTCAGTGTGTAGGTAGCATCCAGCAGTGAAATGAGGAGGGGCTTATAGGCAGCACTGTCCCCACCACTTAGCAGCTTGGCCCGTTTGAACAATTGCCCCCTCCAAGCTTATTTCTTGCTCACTAATATGGGAATCCAAGCGACTTTACAAGGCTGAGGTGTGTAATGAGGATTACACTTGAACACATGTAAAGAAGCCATACATGTCTAGCATATAGTGAATATCCAAAGGCTACCTTCTCTTTGTTCCTTCCCCCCCACTTTATGTTCTTAAATTTTGGAGTTTGTGTTTCTCAGTTCCAAATGACACACTCTATATCACACAAGCTCATCAAATAAACATATTTGAGCATTTCTCCTATCTCATGCCAATAGGCAAATTCACTGAACAGCATTTAAAGTTGTAACTTAAATAAGTTCTTTATTTTATGTTTGCTTCTTGTGTAGCCACACTGTTTCACATAAAGTCTGTAATTTTTAAAGGCTTATTGCGTGAGTGTTTCATTATAATTTCACAGAAATTTACTGAAACATACCTCTTTGTAGAGTTTTCAGAATACCATTTTCAAACTTCATTGCAAACATGTAGTAAGACAAGCAAAACACGATCCTAAATTGATAGGATATCTTTGCACACCCATTTTCCTTCGTTTGCACCCAGGATGTCCTGGCATGTTCCTTTTTTTTTTTTTTTTTTCAGAACAATATAATCTAGGCAAAGTCTGCATAGTGATAAAGTTAGAGGAGTCAGGTCTCAGATTAACTCCTAAATGGAAGAAACCCCTTTGCTTATGGATGTTTCTCACCCCCTCCCATGATCTATCCAATAAGTAATTTTTCAGGTTCTACTCACTCTTTATGCATAAAACAAGATTCTTTTTTATGAATAATTTATAGCTTGAAGCTTTTTGGATTCAATACCTTAAAATGTCATCCTACATTAAGAATGGTGGGTGACTTGGTCTCATGATATTCATCATCAGGCTTGTCATGTAGTTAATATAGTTCTATTATTAATGGCAAGAGAGTCTAATATAATTGCCCATACATTATCCTTCATTTAAATAAGAATGTATTTTATTGAAAATAATCCTAACTCTAGCTCCCTATAAAAATGATAAATAAGGACACTTCCTTGTTTTTTTTTTTTAAGAGATAAACTAAATGTAAACTTTGTATCATGTTAATTATTAGTTATCATCATTGTTAAGCGAACTCTTGTCTTCCATTCTTTGGCTTTCATTTGGTGATTTCCTTCTTGCCTGATCTTGACCTTTCTCTTGAAGAGGGTTGGGGGCCTCAGGCTGGGCAAGTTTTCTGGAGCCCTTTTGGTTTCTCACAGTCAGCCTGAAGTATACTTTCCATCTTCTTCAGATGAAGGGTCTTCATCAGTACGCCCTTTAGCAGGTGATAAGGTAACAAAAGCATTTTCCCTTATATCTTAGACCCTCTCCACTATGAAAAGGAAAGACAGAAAATGCTGTGTGTCAGAGCCAATTCCCAGCACCCAACTTCCTTCCAATTACGAGATGATTCTGCTCTCCCGCAAGAATCTCTCTGCAAATATCCATCGCAGCCTTCCTTCAGAGTAACCTTATTTTTGCAAAATAGAGACCTCCCTCAGTAACTTCTTAGTTTAGAGCCCTTCTCGTCCCTGGGCTGATACCTCTGATTTCAAAATCATAGGACAATATAATTTCACATTTGGAACAAAGATTAGTCAGAAATTATGGGGTTTAAGATTTAAAGTACTTTTTAAAAACGGAGAAGTTTTTCTTGATTTGTTGTAAGCCCTTTAGAAAATTTTAGGGCAGAGTCAGAGAGCATGATATCTTTTTCGGTATTTGCTTGACCAAACACTCTCTCACAACATGAAAAGATGCTAATTATGCACACATTCTGAGTTCTGCCTGTTTGTCTGGGGAGTTAGATCTCCAGCCATGCGTGTGAGGAAAAGAACTGCGGACCCTTCTTATTAAGCTGTTGATGCAGAGTTAATGGGATTTAGGTTACCACTCAGGGTCAGACTCGTACCAGTTATCCAGCAAAAGAACTACTAAGGGAAAATATCCCCTCATCTGATTAGGAGAGCCACATGTCACCCACTGAGCAAGCCAGAACCTGAGCAATATTCTAGATTTCTCCCTCCACATCTAACTGGAGACAGTGGTGATTGTACGACTGACATGTCAAGCCCCCCCCATACCCACTTGTAACACTGGCGCCCTCTTCCTCTCTCGCTGGGGGCCCCATTAGCCTCCTAACTGACCTGCTTCTTTTAGCTCCTCTGGGGCATCCTTCGCATTTTGCTGGAAGCTTCTCTCTAACTCACAAACCTTGCTGTGCATCCTCCTGATTATAACCCTTCAATGGCTCCTCATGAAGCTTGACTCCTCAGCTTGACATAGGATGCTCTCCACAGGCTGGCTTCTGCCAAACTCCTGTAGTGCCTCCCACTTCACCCTTCACTCCATCTTACGATTTTCTATTTTCCAAGTATTCCACACCAGTGTTTGTCAAACGCTACTCATTGGCGTACCAACCTCATGACTATTACCATATTCATGTACCACCTGTATTATTTTTTGCATATTGTTTTTTTCAATTGATTGCATTTTTAACTAAAATAAAGTCATTTCAAATGAAACTTTGTATCGATGCTATGAGTGGAAAACTTCAACCAGCTGCCATAATCAAAATAAAACCGTCAAAGTAAATATAACAAAAATGAAACAATGTAACTAAATTCTAACAGGGTATTGTTGCCTGCTAAAGTAGCTGGGCTGAAACCTGTTCTCTGACAAAAGGGGAGATCAGCAAGTGTTGGAGAAGTTGGAAATATATTCAGGAACACAGAAAGATTTATTCCTTGACTTAACCAGGATTGAGAGGGAGTTGACAGGAAGTCACTTCTACAGTTCTAGTCAATGTTATTTAATGTGCTAGATCCTAAAATCATTTTGGATGCAACATTCGGTCACCCTCTGATCTTACACCACCGTGCAGCACTGTGCTTGCCATATAGCCCTGCCCTTGTGCACACCATTTCGTTTAACAGAAACTATTTTCTCCATTTATCTTTCTGACAAACTCCCTTTACCCCCTTCCGTGGATGGAGTGTCTTTGTCTAGGAATCCTTCTCTGACAAATATCTGCCTTTTCTATATGAAAAGTGCTTTTCCTTTGCTGTTTCATGGTATGCTGCACAACATTTTATGTTGTATTTTCCATCCAGCTCACAGCTTCTGCTGAACTGACATCCTTCCCTTAGTAGACCATGTACTCTCTGAGGGCAGAGACACTGTCCTCTCCGTGTATATCCATGCCTTGCACAATGCCTGGAACATGACAGATGCTGGATGTTTGAAGAATAAATCAGGATAAATAATAATTCATTATTATTTAATAATTAATAATATAAATAATCAGGATATTTACATACGTAGGCAAGCATGTGAGGAATCTAGGTTATCATAGGCATTTTTAAATGCAGAGAGCCTGAAAAGAGTAACCTGACTGACTTATTTCACTTAGCATGCATGTTGTTGTGAATTGAAAGTTTTCATGCTTTTTTTATGGCTGAGTAATATTCCATCATATATATATTCCATCCATGAATAAAATGTATTCCATGAGCTATATAGTGAAATATTATATGTATATATGGAATATACATATGTGTATTATATATATTATATGTATATATGGAATATACATATATATGGAATATACATATATTATGGAATGCATTATATATAATTTGTGTATATATATATATACACACACAAAATATATACATTATATACATCACATATACCCATCAATATATAAATATATTCCTATATATATGTGTATATATATATTCCTATATAACATATATATATATATGTATGTATGTATCTCACATCTTTATCCATTTATCTATGGATAGACATCTGGGTTGCTTCCATATAATAACAAAAATAATTGTAAAGGAAAAAGAAAAAGGAAAGAGTAATCTGTAAGTTGCTAAGACAAAATCAGAAACGTATGGGGATGGAACCAAAGTTTGCTAAATCATGGTAAAAAAAAAACAAAAACAAAAACACAGAACCTAAGGGATGAAAGCTCCATGGCTCGAACTAAATTTGGTAATGAACACATGACTACCACATATACCCTTTGTATTTGGTTTTAGTTTCCTCTCCACTCAAGAACTCTGGCTTAAAATTAACCTTTCATGTCTGTTCTCCCTTCATCCCTCTCACTTCTTAGCAAGGTCCTGAAAATAAAACCTTTTAACTGGGTATTGTTCAACCTGGTCATTCTTATAAAGAAGACTTCTGTACTGACCACTGTATTAAAACCAACCTAAGTCTCCAATCCTTCTAAAAGGTACAAAGGGAGCCTTGTACATAACAAACTTTCAAAAGTTTTTTAGATGCCCAAGTTGAGTGAAACATATAAAATCAGCATGCTATATAAGTCAGTGGAATACATAATTTGTCATTCTAATTAGAACCATGATTTGCAAGACTGAGTATTCAGTGATACTTTCTGGATGATTCTATTTCATAGTTAAGTATAGTATGACCATTGTGAGGGAGAGGAAGGACATTTACCTTTACCACATTGGACTTCCTTCCCTAAGAGTTTATCTAGTCTAGAAATGCAGTCTTCTTTATTGATTAAAAGAAAGATCTGTCAAATTGTCTATTTAAAAGTAAAATTTTTTGTTGTGTTTAGCCTGGAGAGTGTAAAGCAGACTCCAAATTTAGTTATCCAGAGATTAAAAGAATATAATCGTGTAGTTATTTGAACTTCGTGGCTGACATACTAGGCCATTAATACAACTACCAGCTGGTCAATGGAATCGTATGCAATTTTAAACTTTAGAGGAAAGAGTTGGATTGGAAATGCATACCAAGAGTTTTGGAAATGTCGGTGCAAGGGGGTATCTACACTGCCATTGAGCTGATCATACCTGCAGTCCCTGCCAAATTCTGTGCCTGTCAGCCCCAGAACTATTCTCCTATGCTGCCTCTTTAGCAATTCCGAAGGCACCAGCACTGTGGACAGCACACAGGATAGCAGATACCACATTGCTCCCAATATTGTTATTTTCCACCTAAAATGCACTAGCTGGACAAGCAGATATCGAAATATGATTAAGTCAGCAGCTGGCACATGATCAAATCTAGGAAGCCAAAATATCCTTGCTCCAAGACAAGGTTAGCGTTTTTTGTTTTGTTTTTTCGTATAAGAGCAAAGTCCAAGAGATTCAGAATAAGCCACTCAGATGATTATAACTCCTCCCTTTGAATCCACGACTTGAGTATGTCAAAGGATTGAGCTTGCCCACAGTCACCCAGCCAATAAGATGAAGACCTAAAAAGAGGAACTGAGAACTCTTCAGCTGTCATTAGGCCCTGCTGCTACTCAGACTTTAAAGCCTTGGAAGAAAATTTGAAGTTTAGAAACCTGCTCTTCCTTACCCATCTTTGTATATCCACCTTCCATTTTGGAAACTGTGAAATATTAGGTAGCTTTTCCTAGATTCTGCCTACATTATAGCACAAGAATCACACAGTGTAAAGAGCATGAACTCAGAAACAGTGAGATCAAGGTATGAGTTCTTCCTCTCTCACTCGGGCAATTTGGGCAAGTTAACATCCCTGAGCTTCAGATTCATTATGTAGATTAAATGAAATAATTATTATCTGTGCAAGCTTAAGCATGGTGCTTTGCCATGTAGTAGGTGCTCAATAAACATCACATCTTCACTGTTTGCAGATTTCTTTGTGTAGGAAAGCTGGTTTGTCTGACAGGGAGAAGGGGACTGTGCTCCCAAGCTTAGCAGCTTCGCTGGCTTTGGTTGTCCTGCCCTGCCTACGGAGAGCTCCCCTGGGGAAGCTAGTTGAGGATGTGTCATCAGAAAGCTGGATTTCACGCTCTGCTGCCAGGATGGAGCCCCCTTTTGCTCACCCGGCTACACCAAAACACAGGAAGACAAACTTACTCAGAACTGAGTTCTCCCCAAAGAGCAGATGTTTCTTTTTCCTTGAGAAGAAAACAGTTTTACAAATGCAGCAATGGAAATGATAATTCTCTCTATCCAATTAGCAAGAGCTAATTTGGATTTCAAGGTCATTGTGTACGGTGTACTCCCTCTTTCCCATGCCTAGTGCTTTGGCACCACTCCCTCTCTGGTTTTGTGGCTCAGCATCCCTGCACACATTGTAAACAATCACAATTTCCATTTTAGGATTTCGTCGCCTGGTGATGTGCTGCAGTTCCCATTTTTAGGAAATTGACACTTGGCAAAAGATGAAAGGCTTCACAGATTATGAAGGTTATGGCACAGTTTTCTCCTGCCTTATGGCTTAATTTAATTAGATATCCTGTAATAGCTCAGCAGCAAGATTGCACTACAGAATGGGCTCCAATTTGCCCACAGGCAACCTCAAGAGCTCAGCAAATATCAAATATGCTGCATGACTCATCAGCTGATGGAAAATGCAATGAAACTTTCTCTCTCAGCAGGATCAGGCAAGGTGACTGAGAAAGCTTCCCTGGACATACACACCTGGTAATTCTGCATCTACAAGTTGATTTTAAAATATGCTTACAGTGAAGTAATCAGCAAAACCACTGTCTGATCTTGAAATTATTCTGTGGCCACTGGACCTTGAAGACACTGATGGAGGCAGCTAAATCCAGCCATCTGGAACCTTGATCAACTATGTCCCCCACAGAGCAACCCGGACTTCAGTGAGCAGGAAGCTTCTCTGAGGCATGAGGCCCAAGCAGAGAAGTGTGGAGACCACGATACTCTTGCTTATTCCTGTAGATGCCAAATTGCCTCATGCTTTTGCAAGATTTCAGATGTGCACAATTTCTGATATTGATTACCCTTGTTGGAGACACTAAGCTTCACAGAGTTTGTTTTTTTCAGACATGAAGCAAACCGAGGCCCTGAAGTCACAGGATGTCTTGGCAGCTATGTTCAGGCTGGATAGAAAGGCATCCTTTTGGGGGCATAGCTTTTCTCTAGTTCCATTTCACTTGCTATCTTCAGAAGGCAAAGATGGAGCAATAACTTGTTGGGTGGGGGCCATGTGATAGGGATTGTCTGTGAAGATGGAGATGAGGAACGCTTTAGACAAGTGACAAATGACCTCCCAAGAGACCTGTAACTAGTCATCTGACTTATGAACAGGACAGCAGCCTAAGACAGGGTGCCAGAGATGGCCCAGAATACAAGGCTTGCTGATGTGGTCAGCTGCTACAGCCACTTCCCCCTCGCAGGGTTGGAAACAGAGTCACTCTGTTCCTCCTCTAGTCTTCCAGCCATGGCCACACTGCCTGACCATTAGATGTTTGAGAATCAGTCTCCAGCACTGTTCTGCAACCCTTCCAGAATCAATCCTCAAAGAAGCTGAACTCAAATATCATTCATGTACACAAAGCTCATTCTTTCATCCAACAAATGGGTATACGCAACACAAATGATGCTGGGCGAAGAGCTGGTGATGCAAAGAAGAAAATACATCTCATTTGAACACATCTGATCCTTCCAAGAAAGCACATCCTAGTTCTGGAGATTAACGCATAGGCAGCTGCAGCGAGACGGGTCAAGGAGGTTGTGTTTGAGCGACAAGAACATAGGACTTGGGATCTTGCATCGTATATTCACTGCCAACTCTGCCACGTAGGTACTATGTGAAGTTTGGCATATCACTACTCTTAGAGCTTAACTTACTTACTAGTAAGAGTTGAATAATTTTAAAAGGAGAGTAGGATATCATTAGGGATATCTCCAAATTATCATCTGGCACAGAGAAACTGCTCAGTAATAGTTTGAATGGGAATTTAAAGATGCTGTGATAATGATATCACCAAGTACTATGAGAGCACAGAAAAGATAACTCCTCTCTGAGGGTTATAATTCAGCTGGGTTTTAGAAGAGGTGTAGCTCACCCACCAGAGAATTGGGTAAAGATTACTGCGATTTAATTTTCATGAGAAAATGCCCAGAGAAGTAAAAAAAAAAAAAAAAAGCAGGGTCTTTTCAAATTGGTATGGAGGATGCAAATGGTAGATGGAGGTGAATTGAGGTAGATTCAAATGTAAGACTGGTGTGGCTAGTGGGGACGAAATTTTGGGATAAGATCATTGTGTCAGCACAGGAGGCAATTAAGAAGGAGGTTGACAAGTTCAGCAATGGGATTTGTAAAATTAATCCTGGAGACCAGGGCGCCAGGGCAAGGGAGTGGAGAAAGAGAATTTAGGAGGGGAAGGTAATGTTGTAAATGAGTGACGAAAATCAGGACCTAATCTGGATTAGTGTCCAGGAAGATGGCCGCTAGAAGACAGAGTAGGGGGAATTTATGAGGTGGAGGAAAACAGACTTAATGGCTAAATGGAGGTGGGATGTGAGGTGGGAAAGGATCCAAGGATGTCACTGAGCTTGGGCTTTGGAACAGTTGCCAACATCTGTTCTGAGAAGTTTGATGAAACATTCTTCACTCACTTACAGAAGTCCAAGACGCAAAGGCTGAGATAAGGCCAGCACTTTTCATCGGCGTGTTCAGACCCTGACTGGAGCTGGGGGCTCCAAGAGCCATGCTCTGCTACCATCGGCGTTGGGTATCCTCACTTAATCTTCCCAGCAATTCTATGAGGCAGGCGTTCTCATTCTCATGCTTCAGAATGGGAAGACCAAGGCTCTGCTATGTCAAGGATCTTGCCTAATGTCTATAGCCTGCAAAAGTTGGAGCTGGAAATCAACAAAGCTTCAGTTCTTACCCACTTCCCCCTTTCTGGGCCTCTTGTAGAGATGCCTACCTCATAGGATTTATATTGGAAAGCCACTTAAGAAAATCACCCTCATTCAGTGAAGACAGTGTCTCTCCACAGCAATAGGTTATGCTTCTGGGCTTAGCATGTGAGAGGAAATTCCAACTGAAGCCAGCCTGTCTCCATTTTCAAGCTATTTATTATTATAAAAGCAACATTCAAGTGAGCCAGACATGAAACTCACACGTCCCCAGAATCTATATCCATTCACTCACTTACCACTCCTCCCTGCCCGCACCTATTGGTAGAATCCTTCCACTGTTTTTTACCATCTTATGCTGTGCCCAGCACCGTGTTGCTTGTTTGAAGATGTCTAGGATGCTTTCAGAACCTCTTCTGATGCTCTTCTTTATCTTACCATCCTCCATGGAAAAAGTGTTACCTTTGGCATTCGAATAGTTCATAGAAGAATAAATGTGTCTCTCTCACTTCTGGAATTGCTAAAAAATCCTACAAATGACATTTAACTTCACATTTGAGGAACTATGTTGGGATCTGCCCCATTGGCCTTCCAGTAAATAAATTATTTTAATTAATTAATCTATCTCAATTCAGTCTTCCCAGACAGTGGCAAGCCTTCCATGTCAGGGCGGACTAGGCTGGCCAACCAGTGGGTCAGAATGCCACAGGTGTGACTTTCATCTATGGAACATTGAGGTTTACAGAATCAGTGCTGTTGGATGATTCCAGTCACGCAGATATTCATGCTTGTTTTGAAAACTAAGGGATCTGGTCTCAACATGAATATGGCAATGGAAAGCAATTTATGTGGCTGTCCGATTATAGTCAGTACTATAGACAATAGAGTAAGTCTGGCTACCATGAATGAAAATTCCAAGCCTCAGGGTTGAGGATCAGAGGGACAGCTTGATTTCGCTTCTCTATAAATTGGTGCAACTTCTTCTAGAAAGACTGGATCACTGCTTTTTCTTTGGTTTTCAGATTATCAACTGCGGCATGCACCGCATCATTTTAGACTTCACGTTTATGGCTGACCTCCAATTAGTTGTAAGCTCCTAGATGTTAGGGATTGTGTCGGACTCACCTTCAGCCCTAATGCTTAGCACAGCACCAGAAACATAGGAAATCCTTAATAAATATTGTTCAGGGCTACTGCTTTAGGCATAACTGTCAACAGAGATGATCATAAAGCTCTACAGTAGGAAATCATTTAATTCACTCAAGACTCTTCTCTGTACTAGTCTTACCCAAGATGAATGGCAAAGGACTATTTTGGCTGGGGGAGGGTGGGAGTGTGGGTGGTTTTATAAATGAAGACAGGTTATAATATTATAATGATGTTCTTTTCTTATATATCTAATATATCATAAAAGAAAAAAATTTTCAGAAGAAGAAAGAGTAGAAAGAGGAATCTGTGATTCTTTCAATTAATGTAATGGAGATCTCAATTTAGCTCTAAGAGCCCAACATGCCTGAGCCTGTCTATTGAATTGGTGGGAGTAACTGCCAGAAGCCTGTTTGCATATGGATTGAGGGTCCTCACGGGAGAGTTCTCATTCTGAAGGAAGAAGTTGCCTGGCAACAAGAGTTTGACCCACGAAGACAGACTTACCCAACAGAGGAGCAAGGAAGCCTGAGTACAGTGTGGTGTCTGTCATCTAGATCCATCTTCCAGCTGGATAACCTGAATGTACGCCTTAGTGCCATGTACATGTCTGAATGTACAAAGTAGAGAATAAACCTGCTTTACTAATATCCTTTTAAAACATCGGACTACAGTACAGGGTTTCGGGATCTGTCTGACAGAGTAAAACCGAGATAGAAGGGAGACATTTTCCCCTTTCTTACTAAAAATCAGTTTGGGTTTGGACATGTCACCAAAGCATTCATTATAGTACATGGCAGGGCAACAACAGAACCAGAAGGAAGACTTTGACACCCCGTGAAGCATTAAGAATCAGTACCTGTAGGATGTGGTAGTATCCACATGAAACTCACGGGACTATGTCTCACCTGGTACGGAGCAGCAGAGTGACAAAGTGGCGCTCAGCAGAGGGCTGATGGGAGACTGTTGCACCCAATGGGCCCTTTAATCTTTGAACACATTTGGCATCACTATACTGATCCGTGTTTCTCCAGGGAGATCCTCAGTTCCCTATACCCCTATACCAATTACAGGGTACAAGTAGATGCTTGCAGAGGTGAGGACAAGGATGCTGTCCGTTTCAGTCACCGGCAGCACCATGGCTCCAAAAGTAAATGTATGGGTTAGTAAAAAGTAATGACAATCCCTTTACATAAGGCCCATTGGAAAACTATTCTTTACAACGAATTTATATTTAATATATTTTTATATTTTTCAAAATGTATATAATAAGAGACATTTATTTTATATTTTTAAAAAGAAAAACTGTTCCCATTATGAGACGAGGATGTTCTGGGGATTTAATATGCAGCATGGCGATTATAGTTAACAACACAGTATTGTATACTTGAAAGCTGCTAAGAGAGTAGATCTTAATGTTCTCATCATGCACAAAAAATGGTAACTATGTGAGGTGATAGAGGTGTACACTAGCCTTACTGTGGTAATCATTTATATATGTGTGTGTGTGTGTGTATATACAGTGTTTATATATATATAAAAAATAAAAAGTCATATTGTACACTTTACACTTATATAATGTCTTATGTCAATTATATCTCAATAAAGCTGGAAAAAAGAAAAAAGAAAAACTGACCATCAGACCATGGCTTCCAACTCTTGCTTACAAAATATGCTCACAAACATATGTGACTTAGCTAGCATTTACCTTGTGATACCAATCCAGAAATGGAGGCAAGGGAAAGTAAGGAGCAAGCACTCCCAGGCCAAGCTGTGACACAGGTAAAATTCAACCTCCCTTTTCTTTCTTTCTTTTTTCCTTTCTTTCTCTTTCTTCTGTCTTTCTTTCTTTCTTTTTCTTTCTTTCTTTCTTTCTTTCTTTCTTTTTTCTTTCTTTCTTCTTTCTTTTTCTTTCTTTCTTTTCTTTCTTCTTTCTTTCTCTTTCTTCTTTCTTTCTTTCTCTTTCTTCTTTCTTTCTTTCTTTCTTTTTTTTTTAAGATTTTATTTATTTATTTGAGAGAGACAGAGAGAGAGTGCACGAGTGGAGAGAGGAGTAGAGGAAGAAGGAGAAGCAGACCCCCACTGAGCAGGGAGCCCAACAAGGGCCTCTATCCCAGGACCCTGAGATCATGACGTGAGCCAAAGGCAGACACTCAACCTGGGGAGCCACCCAGGCGCCCCTCAACCTCCCTTTTCTGCTTCCTTTTCCGCAATCATGATATGTCCCTCTCCCCGAAAACTCCTGTCCCTATGACTCCACACATCTCGAGGCTCTGTTCCAGCCTTTGACCGGTTTACTGCCAGGTTGGTTTTGTATTTTGGGGGGGAGGGCTCTATCAAAATATTCTTAACAGCAAGGTCAAATGAAAAGAAAATTTGTCCGTCTGGGGAGCCCTGCAGAGAGCCCCTGAGGTCACACCATGTTGTAGTCGGTCACCATATTCACCTTTAAAGAAAGTCATGAGAAAAGCAAATCTGACCCAGATATCTTCTTAGCAGAGGAACTCAATAGTACTCTCACAAGGACTGCTTCAGAGGAGGATTTCTCAGGACTCATTTAGCAGTGGGTGACTCTGTCACCCACAGGGACTCCTGGGCCTTTGAGTGTGTTCATTGCATAGTGCCCCGGTTGCTCGCAAGAATGCATTAAGGGCAATCTGGAAGGCTGGCGTGACAAGGTAAGAGGAGCACTCCCAGTATCTTTCTTGCCCCACAGTGAGCAGGATCTTCTCACGGGTCTTCCTTCTGTCCTGTGACATGATGTGCATTCTGTTTGGCCTGGTCAGCTTCTGAATCTTTATCGTTCACATCAGGGCCTGCGTAGCCAGAGAAGCTAGCTGAAGGCAAAGAGCTACTGACTAAAGGAAGAGAACAGGCATGCAAAGAGAAGGGTGAGAGACAGGACAGCCTTCCAGGTCTGAGTTTGTAAAACAAGGTCTTTTTGGAGTTTGATCAGAAAGAGACTTTGGGGTCCCAGCCATAGGTATGAAAGAAGGAAAGAGAGCCAAATGAAAAAAGAGAATGCAAGATTTTTGTGCACACGCATTATTAGCTATAATTGCTTTTTGGCATAACTGAACTAAAGGTTTATTTCACTTTTCTATTCCTCTTTCGTCTCAGGATGATGCTTCTTTGAACACAACTGTGATGGTACTGAGTAGTGGCTCAAGTTTATGCAGTTTGTACTTGGAAGCTGTAATGGTGTGTGATTCTTAGGTAAGGTACATCCCACCTTTGTCTAAGAAATGTTGAAAGGACACCAATGCTGCATTAAAGTAAAGGTCACCCTTATGTGGAACACTGTGGCAGTGACTCTCTGACCCCAGCTTGTTAGGTCCAAATGCTAGGAAACGGTTGTGTTACTCATTAATGAAACCTAGGGCTCTCTTCTCAGGACCTGCTTAATCTCCCTGAGGTTGGAGCAGTCTTCTGCTGAGATATTTTAAGGTCATTAGTGGGACAGTTTTTAGAAAGACATCCTGCAGTCCAGCATGTGAATAATAAGCAATATATCAACTCTGAGTCACCAAATAATGAGAGAAATCTCCAGGATACTTGGAGAGGGTTAGGGTTCCCAGTAGTTAGGTAGGTATCTGGTCCTATAGAAAGAGCATACTCATGGGGGGAGCACAGGCTGATTAGGAGTGAACCTCCTCTACCAGCAGAGAACAGGAGAGCAGGTTGCAGCAGTCTCTGGTTTGGAATGTTTAACACCCTTGATTTTTGTCCAAATCTCCTCCTATCTCTTTGTCCTGCTCGGTGTGCCCCAGCTTCTGCTGGTAATGGCTGATGGCTAGTGGTCTCTACTGGCAATCTTCAGGGAACTATTCTGTGCCTGGAAGTTTACATCCAGCCCCAAGCCCCACCTCATGTTGATCCATAGCCAGTGACATAGCATGGGAGGACAAGATCCCAGTTTCTCTACCTCAAGGTGGAGCAACAATCTCCAAGGTCACATTTATCCCGGCATTCTCTGGGAGAGCAGTTTGAGGCTGGGACTTCATCAAGATCAGACCTTGCTTGTTTCTTCCTTCCTTATTCTACTTCTCTTGCCTCCTTACTGATGTCTTCTGGGAGCTCTTCCTTACTAAATCACTGAACCTAAATCTTTGGCTCAATATCTGTTTCTTGGACAGCACAACTAAAACAGAATGGTACACGGTTTGGAGATCTTGAAAAGAGGCAGAAAACGTTATCTGTTCTTCGCTATCCCTGTATTGGTATCTCACGGCCAGAGTAAGTGTGAGTGAGTGCTGGGCCAGCCAGAGGGTGGTTCTTCAAAGTTTCTGTGGGCATTCTGTCCAAGAGAAATACCAAGTGGCCCACAATGAACCTGGCTTTGCCATGTAAGCTTGGCCATTCTCTAACATCTCGGTGTCGTCCACTGTTTAAGTTTCTGAAAGCAGAGATTATGCATCATGTGATTTGAGAGAAACTGACTTTATATGAGACTGAACTAAAATGACATAATCTATTATATCTCAGGATTACAAAGAAAGAAGTGTAAGAAGACATAAAAGATGTGATGTCTAAGATTTAGCAGACTACAGGTGTTATTCTATTATTTTGGGGAAAGTATGTGATTTTCTGTGCTATATTTCCTGTATCTAAAAAAATGGTGATTACCTGCCCTAGACAGTAGTTGTTAGAATTCAACAACACGTGGAAAAGTCCTTTATAAATGATAGAATGCTAATAAAAGTGGCAAGAATAGCTATTTACTGATGATTTGTCTTCTATTAGGATTAAATCATCTTGAGATTCACAAGCACACTAATGCTCCTTCCATGAGTAGGGTGTGAATTCAAGGAATAATGATTAAATTGGGGTGCTTGGGTGGCTCAGTTGGTTAAGCATCTGCCCTTGGCTCAGGTCATGATCTCAGGTTCCTGGGATTGAGTCAGGCATCAGGCTCTCTGCTCAGCAGGGAGCCTGCTTCTCCCTCTCCCTCTGCTGCTCCCCCTGCTTGTGCTCTCTCTCTCTCAAATAAATAAATAAAATCTTTATATAAAAAAGGAATAATGATTAGAAATATATGACTATTAGGAGGGTAATCCAGAGTAGTAGTTTTAACACTAAAACCCTTTGTTGAAATATAAGTTCACTAACAATATTTTTATTCCTGGCTAAAGTAAGAGAAATATTGAGAGAAATTCTAGGCCAAAAAATTATTTCAATCCAATAATTCTAAATTACCTTAATTGTTTTCTGAAAAGCAAATGCAGGTTTCTTTATTTTAGTCAATCTAGTGAATTGTTACCACCTCCCTACAAATCAATGAAGAGACAATTCCTGATTGAAAGAATTACTAGTTCATCATATATATGGGAATATATAGGCGGGGAACCTAAGGACACTTAGTTTAATTTTGAGAACCTAACAGCCCGTCTGGTAATAAATTGAAAGAAGATTCAGTTCTATTAAAATAAAGTTACTCTTGTAAAAATATTTTCTATGTGTCGAGCAACTAAAGAATAATACTAAGAAACATCTTAAAGACATGAACCTACACCTCTGCCAAGACGTTTAATATACAAAATACATCAAGATTTTGATATAAAATATTTTAATATCGAAAAATGTATATGTGATATCCTTCCCAATCTTAGATGTGTAATATATGCATAGAGAAATATGGTAAAAATACTTGAGAACAAGCATAATGTCGTTCCTGAATGACAGACTTATGGGCGATATTTTCTTCCTTATGCTTTTATGTGTTTTTCAAATTTGCCACCATGAATAGGCACTCTTTTTAAAATTATAAAAATAGCCATTTTAACGGAAAAGCCCAGTCCCATCAGAAGACTTCTAGGTTGGAGTGGAATTGGGGCAAGGCTACTTACTTCTCCTTCCATTTTGTAATTGTATGTCCTCTGTTGGGATCTAAGCTCCATCGGGGCGGAGACTTTTTGTCTTCTCTTGTTCATCACCGTGCGGCTGGTGTGACTTGCACAGGGCAGGCAGTTCATAGATAGGTGGTCAGGGAAGGAATAATGACAGGTAATGATGAGGAGGAGGGCGGGCTCCCAAGTCGAAGAAGCAACACGAACAGATAATGGAGATTAGTACGTCTCGGCATGAACTGAAGCAGCACAGGTAATTCAGCATGGCTGACATACTGGGTATTGAAGGGCAGCGGTGGGAACTAGGAGCAGCTCTAGCTGCTGAACCTTCGCTGTGTGCCAGGCCCTGTCTGAGTTTCTATATCCGCAGCATCTCATTATCCTTAGGATATCCTGCCAGGCACATTATTTTTTCCCATTCATAGATGAGAACTCCGAAGCTCTCTGCGCTTCTGTGAGTTGCTCAACGCTGAGCTACTGTGAAGGAAGTGGAGATGTGAAGCCAGTGCTGTCCTGCCCCCAAGGAGCCTTCTGGATTCTTGTACCTCTGAGGGGGCAGCCTGTCTACACAGACGGACAGACTCTTAAGGGCAACAGAAAACATTAAGTTTGAGGAGAGGACCGACATGATCTTTAGGGCATGAAGCTGGAGCTACTGGCTAATCACTCCTCTCATCCATCCCCTCATCTCTCTTAACGTGACCTTTCTAATACTTGAAACTCCCACATTTCCTTTTTTTAGAGAGAGAGTGGGGGTGGGGTGGGTAGGGGCAGAGAGAGAAGGTGAGAGAGAATCTTAAGCAGGCTCCACACCCAGCACAGAGTCTGACATGGGGCTCGATCTCATGACCCTGAGATCATGACCTGAGCCGAAATCAAGAGTCGGCCACTTAACTGGCTGAGCCACCCAGGCGCCCCACCCCCACATTTCTTATACCCATGAGTTAGTGTACAGAATAGCTTTGGTGAAATGCCATAGTTACCCGGAAGGAATAACGCACGTCGTGAGTAATTTTTTAGTATGAATTATCAGAGGGCAAACTCCTGAAGGAATGAGACGCCTTTCTTCTGTTTAATTGAATGATCTTTTTTGGAGTCCCACTATACACCAGTCATTGCTTACGCACCTGATATGTATCATGGACAAGACAGATACTTTATCTGCCTTATTAGA
Source organism: Leptonychotes weddellii (assembly GCF_054177405.1). Taxonomy (NCBI): domain Eukaryota; kingdom Metazoa; phylum Chordata; class Mammalia; order Carnivora; family Phocidae; genus Leptonychotes; species Leptonychotes weddellii. Next base: position 25,045,061 of record NC_138370.1, read on the forward strand.
ATTATAGCTCAGGAAACAGCCATGATCGTTTTTATTGCAGGTAGGAGAAGGTAGACCAAAAGGTTGCAAATGGAAAGTCACATGAAGCAGAGTCCTTACAGTAAAGAAAGCAGAACGGGAGCCCATGCATTTAGGAGATATCATGGGGTGACAGGAGAACAGGGAGGAATACAGACAGGGTCCTAGTTTTCACAACGAGATGGCTTCCCATTCCTAAAGCAGGACCACACCATCACATTGCCTTTCTGGTTACCTGCAGTCTGAGAAAGGGATTATCGCCGTAAAACTTTATCATGAATCTCAGTTGCCTGAGAAAAATGAGCTTTGAATCATTAACAAGGCAATTGCTGCTACATACTAATGACACCATTTCCCGCTCCTGGTCTTTTCAGCATTAATGTGCCCCGTGGTGTGGATTGAATGATATAAAAATGATTACACGCTTTAGAGATATTTCTGGGTTTGATTGTTTTATGCCATGCACCACTTGTTTAGATTATGAATTAACTAATAAATCTGCGTTACTTCTTAAGTTTTAGACTTGAAAGTCCTTACTCCTTTTTCCGATACCAAGTTAACATGACCATCTCTGGTGGTAGCTGATGAAGACTAAGCCGTGGCCATTAGTGTGATTTACTTCCCACCCACCTGGTCCCCCAAACGACCGCTCATCTTTCCTAGTGATTGAGAGATTATGTCTCCAGTTTTATGAATAATTTATCCTCAATGCAATGCCATTTATCTCAGCTTGTAACACCCTGCTTTGTGCACACTGGACTCAATAAATATTTTTTTCAACTTCACCAATTATTTGTGTATTTTGACCCATATTTAGGACTCTATCCTAACAAAATAATTCTAAATATGACAAATAAAACAACTATGCTGAAAGATGTTCAGCATAGCATTTTGTATGGTATAAGAACACTGGAAAATTCTATGGGACCCCTGGGTGGCTCAGTCAGTTAAGCATCTACCTTTGGCTCAGGTCATAGTCCCGGGGTCCCAGAACCAAGCCCTACGTAGGGCTCCCTGCTCAGTGGGAAGTCTGCTTGTCCCTCTGGCCCTCCCCTTTCTTGTGCTCTCATAAATAAATAAAAACTTTTTTAAAAAATGGAAAAATCTAAATATACTAATATAGGAAGTTATTAAAACAAGTATTTTCTTCCAAATGATGAAATACTATACAGCCATATATTTTTTTGTAAGAACAGGGAAAGATGTTGATGCCAAAGTATTATGTGAAAAACCCTAGGCAAATTGTATAAACAGTATTATTATAATTATGTAAAACATATAGGAAAAAATATGCAGAAAATACTAGAAAATAGTGGTTTTCTCAGGGTGATGATACTATTTGTGCTATTTTCTTTTCTTTTTTTAAAGATTTTATTTATTTATTTGAGAGAGAGAGAATGAGAGAGAGCACATGAGAGGGGGGAGGGTCAGAGGGAGAAGCAGACTCCCTGCCGAGCAGGGAGCCCGATGCGGGACTCGATCCAGGGACTCCAGGATTATGACCTGAGCCGAAGGCAGTCGCCCAACAAATTGTGCCACCCAGGCGCCCTGTGCTATTTTCTTTTCTTTGTTTGACATACGGTGTTATTTTTTTTAAAGATTTTATTTATTTATTTGACAGAGAGAGACACAGCGAGAGAGGGAACACAAGCAGGGGGAGTGGGAGAGGGAGAAGCAGGCTTCCCGCGGAGCAGGGAGCCCGATGCGCAGCTGGAGCCCGATGCGGGGCTCGATCCCAGAACCCTGGGACCATGACCAGAGCCGAAGGCAGACGGCTTCACGACTGAGCCACCCAGGCACCCCCATATGGTGTAACTTTTAACTTGAAATTATTTTTGAAAAAAAAATTTTTTCTTAATTTATTCAAAAATTGGGGTGCCTGGGTGGTTCCTTCAGTTGAGCATCCCTCTCTTGGTTTCGGCTCAGGTCATGATCTCAGGGTCGTGACATTGAGCCCTGCATCGGGCTCCACGCTCAGAGGGGAGTCTGCTTGAGATTCTTTCCCTCTGCCCCCCTCCCCCTCTAAAAAATAAATAAATAAATCTTTAAAAAAAAAAGAATATACCTAAGGAAAATGAACACAGGTGTCCACAGACAGCCTTGTGCATGACTGTTCACAACAGGGCTATTCATAAGAGTCAAAAACTGAAAACAATCCAAATGTCCATACATTAGTGAACTGATAAACGAAATGGGGTGTACCCACACAATAGAATACGGTTTGGTCATTAAAAGGAATTCAATACTGAACTATTACTACAACACGGATGAAACTCAAAACCATTGTGACAGGCACAAAGGACGATATATCCCATGCTTTTATTTAAGGAAATATTCAGAAAAGGCAAATTTATAAAGATAGCAGGTAGACCCATGGCTGCCCGTGGTTGGAGGCAGAAGGAGAGACAGACTACACCCATGCTCCAGGGAAATTTTGTGGGGCTAATGAAAATGTTCTAAGTTTGGATCATGCTGATGGTTGTTCAGCTCCGTAAACGGACTAAAAATCATTGAATTGTGAAATTACAGTGAGTGGATTATATGGTATAGATATTATACCTAAAAAAAAAAAGTAAAAGGTAATGTGAACCTAGAAAAAAGAAAGAGGAAGAAGATAAAACAAGAACAGTGGTTGTGAGCCCTGGTGCGTCCTTCAAGGATGTTAGTGGGAAAAACTGATTAATTATAGGGCCTGGAGTAAGTTTGTAGCCTGTCAGCTTGGGTTCGCACAGGGAGATGGCTCCACTTTGAAAAATTGAAAAGTCTGTTGTTTGTGTTCTGGAAGCTGCTAGAAAGGTCATGGCTTTCGTCTTTACTTCTGTGCTCAGACCTCAGCATCCTGGGGTCTCTTCCAGAGTGTAGACTGCAAGCTGGTATCAAATTGGATGGGACTTCTCCCCTTCCAGACATACAGTGTGAAACTGATCACGCAAAAAGTCCCCTGGAGGAATTCAGAACTGGCCCTCCCTGGAACCAACAACATAAGTAAACTCAGTAGCTACGCAGATTTTAATGGGTGGGGTAACAGAATATTTGTTCCAGAAAATTTCTAGAATGGCAGAAAAAATACAGCAACTGTGGAAATTTGCTAGCTTACTTTTTCATATTGCCTTGTATATCTCCCAGAAGAGAATTGAAAATATATGAATAAAGCAAAGAAATCATTCAATAAGTAAGAAAATCACCAACTGGTATCAGTAATATCATAAGAAACACAACAGAATTTTTTCAGCAGAATATGACAATATCCAACAGATGCGTGGGAGGCTTCTTTCTAGGCCTCGCATCTTAAGAATATGAACATACAATTGCCATGGATTTTAACTATGGTATGGTGCCAGGTTTCTAAATTCTCCAGGCCTTGGTAAACAAGCACCTGGAAAATACTGAAGCTTACAATTTAGATTTTTCCTTTCAGAAGTCTGGTAATTATGGATTTCCTGAAAAAGATCAAATTACATTACTCCTGAAATTTTTCTGTCATTATTTTCAAAATTGTGTACTTTCAGGAATAAGCCTTATACACGTAACCATTGGAAATGTTGTCTTGGAGAGACAAAAAATTATTCATTTGATCACTTCCCTGATTAAATGCTTTCTTTTTTTTATTGCACAGATTATTCTTCACTGTACTATAAATGATATGGTGTCAGTAATGAAGTAGTATGTGTATTACAGCATCAATAGGAATTATTTTCCTAAGGAAATTTATTTGTAATAAAGAATAATAGTTCTATGATAAATAACAAATATATATATGTATATATTAAAGATTTTATTTGTCAGAGAAAGAGAGAGCACAAGCAGGGAGGGTGGCAGAGGGAGAAGCAGGCTCTCCGCTGAGCAGGGAGCCCAATGCAGGGCTTGATCCCAGGACTCTGGGATCATGACCTGAGTGGAAGGCAGATGCTTAACCGACTGAGCCACCCAGGTGCCCAACAAATATTTTTAAAAGACAACCAAGTGGCTCTCCTCTCCAATAAATAGGAGAAAGCTCATTTTGTCTATGGAAGAGTCCTGCATGAACTTGGATTTTTTGACCTGATTTCTGGAGGGGAGAGAGGCACTCTCTCCGGGCACTGCACAGCACAGGGTGGGGACATCCCCACCAAGGGTTGGGTTGCGGCTCGCCAGGCAGAGGCAGTGCCCGGAGCGTGCACCGGGGCTGAAATGAAAAAGACGAGCTGTGACAGGTAGAGAAGATAGGAGGGTGGCAACGAGGGGCCTGGCAGGTGGCGTGCGTCATCACATTTAGGAAGTTCCGAAGAAGCAGGGAGTGTTTTCCTTCCACCAGACTGCTCTACCCTGTGAAATATCACTACCGGCTTGAAGGACTGCTTGGGATGCATTCCAGGTCACAATGGTTATTGTCACCTTCCACGTAAACAAATGAGGGTCATGAGTGCATGCGCATGGTTGTCGTTTTATGCTCTCGCTGTAGAGAAGAAACATTCATGAAGAAATCCATCAGAAAGACATAGAGGTGGGGGGAATTCCAAATCTTTTCCAGCAAACAACTCTACCGAGAGAGTCCCTGAACTACCCTAGGCTCAGGATCCCCCCAGTCTCTGCTTGGATAAACGAGTATTGTTAGAACGGAGGTAATAAATGTTGATTTTGGAAAATTAAAAAATGTAACAAAGTAAAAGGGAAAATTTACCTGTAATCTTACTGCCCAAAGTAGCCATTAACATTTTTATGCAGTCTTATTTTTTTGTTTATGCAGATACATAAACAAATGTGGAGTTGTGATTATAACGTACACAATTGTTATGTCCTCCTGCCTTCATTTATTCATATACATTTTCTATGGAATTGTTAATGCTTGGTAAACATCTTTTTCATAGTTGCCTGATTGAAATCTTTTTGTTCCCAGGTTTGTTATTTTTTGCTATCATAAATGATACTGTAATGAAATTTTGTGCATAAATATTTTTCTACATATTTCAGAATATTTACTTAGGGTAGATGCCCAGAAGTAGAATTACTGAGTTAAAGTGGGAAAACATTAGGTTTTAAGGCTCTTGATTTGTGTTTTTGATTTTTTTTTACCCTAAATAATGGAGTTGCATGCCCCCCAACAATGCTGGTGTCCTCTTCACCCGACCTTTCACTAGCCCTGTGTATCATCATTCAAGAAGTTACTTGCTAATTTCATATCCTCTAATGTAAAGATATAAAAGATGAATCAACAACAACAATGAGCCAAGAAACACTGCAAAAATAGTAAAATAATAAAACTTAATCTTGGTTTGCTTACCATGGATTGAATGCTTTATGTTCATCAGCTGGGGCAGGTGGGTGCTGTGGGATGCCTGGTTCACAAGGAAATAAATGGAGGCTCTAGAGGTTGAGTAGCCCAAGTTTAAACAACTGGAATGCATACTTCTAACTTGTTTACTAACCTACAATCTTTATTCAACCTATTTAAAATTAAGGTGTTTTTACTTTCTCTGCTGACTTTATAGCCCATTCCAGCTTTGTCTGTTTCCCTTGTATCTTCCCTGTATCAACTCTTGGTTCCTCGATGGTGGATACCTATTCATCCTTTAGACTTGCAACATGGATTCACTATGAAAGCTTTCCCTGAGTCATCATTGTTCTTAACTAATTCTCTTACCTCGTTGGTTCCAGAGGTTCTCATTCAGGGAATATAACTGCTTTGGTGGGGAGGTGTATCTTTCCCACAGAAGTCTGGATTTAGCTGGAACAGAAAAAATGTGCCATTTCCATTTTTGTCTAATTTTCTGAACCTGCCCTTATTCCTCTTCCTCCTCTAGGGGAGTCCATTGTAAGGCCTGGTTTCTACCCAGGATGTGGACCAGCTCAGGAACATTCGTGCAAGATGTGGCTAGGTTGAGGCCACTCTGTCTCTCCCAGACCTGCCTCTCAACATGGACAACTGCCTTTGCTCTTTCTCCTACTTACATGCTTGCCTCCTACAGTCAATCCAGCAAATCAGAAATACTAGGGCAGGAACAATTTTTAAAGTTTCTCCAGGTGGTTTTTGTTTTTATTTATTTATTTATTTTTTGAGAGGGAAAGAGAGTGGGGAGGTGGAGGGGCAAAGGGAGAAGGAGAGAGAATCTTAAGTAGTCTCCATGCTGAGCACAGAGACTGACGTGGGGCTCGATCTCACAACACTGCAAGCATAACCTGAGCCAAAATCAAGAGTCAGATGCTTGACTGACTGAACCACTCAGGCACCCTTCCCCAGGTGGTTTTAATGCAGCAAGAGAGAGGATCTCTCTTCAGATCTATTGGTCTGGTATCTTTGTCTGAAAAACAGATGCTCTTGAATCCCTGGCCGACACGCCATTGTGATTTACAGAAAACATCCTGATCAGTTTGATCAAAGGCCAATCATTCTGTCTCTCTGCAAGTGTATACCTGTAAAAGGGAAAAGAAAATTAACAAATTTTAAAAGTATTAGAAAGGAACTGAGCATGATGATAATAATACCAATAATAATAAATTAGCAATACCAAAAGAAGAATCATAATACCAATAATAATAAAACTAATGTTTATAGGCCATTTTATGTGCCAGTCACTGTGCTAATTGCTATGTGTAGCTCCATGATATCTTTTCATCTAAAGCTGTTCTTATGATATAGGGGACAATTCTTTTTATTTCACAAATGGAGATCTTAATAGAGACATTAATTTGACCAAAGTGACGCAGCTGGTAAGCATAGAACCTGGATTTTAAACAGGCAGCCTGGCTCCTAATCCACATAATTAACCATAGCAGAATGTAGGAGGGGTGGAATTTGTGGGAAGAACTTAGCCCAAACCTCAATCGCTAATGTTTAAATAGCAAATATAAATAAGAAGCAGAGGATTGGTATAACTTAATTAATAAACTTTGTTTCCTATATCCACACCCAGAGAAAGAACTCATCTCTTTTTCAAGCCTCCATGAAACATTTACAGAATGGATTCAATTCTGACCCCAAAATTGAAAACCAGAAATTATGCAAGCCATATTTACTGGTGAAAATAAAGTTAAAAATTCACAAATTTTAATAATATAAACAAGATTACAATTCTTCCCCACACCCAGTCTTTTACAAAAAATATATATAATCCCAAGTAAATCCCAAATAAGAGTCATAAGTAGAATTATGATTCTATGTAACACAAGAATAGTCGAAGTTATACATTTAAAAAAGTACTTTGATATGCAGCCAGATAAGTACTTCTTTCTTTTTTTAAAGATTTTATTTATTTATTTGAGAGAGAGAGTGAGTGAGTGAGAGAGAGAGAGCACAAGCAGGGGGAGAGGCAGAGGGAGAGGGAGAAGCAGGCTTCCAGCTGAGGAGGGAGTCCGATGAGGGACTCGATCCCAGGACCCTGGGCTCATGACCTGAGCCAAAGACAGATGCTTAACCGACTGAGCCACCCCGGTGGCCCCAGATAAGTACTTCTTTTTTTTTTTTTTTAAGATTTTATTTATTTATTTGAGAGAGTGTGAGAGAGAGAGAGAGAAAGAGAGCACGAGAAGGGGGAGGGTCAGAGGGAGAAGCAGGCTCCCAGCTGAGCAGGGAGCCCGGTGCCGGGCTCGATCCCGGGACTCCAGGATCATGACCTGAGCCGAAGGCAGTCGCTCAACCAACTGAGCCACCCAGGCGCCCCCCAGATAAGTACTTCTTAAGATAGGCAAAACCTTCTCTTAAGAGTTTTCCTTTTTAACAAGAAAGAATTAAAGTAAATAATCACAACACTGAGCTATTTCTTCTAAGAAGGTAAAAATAAAGCAAACAAAGCTGCCTTTGGATACATTAGGCTGTTCAGTGTGACCTTCATCTACATCCTTCTAATGGAATGGACTAGAAAGGAAATACTGTGTGGAATAATACCTAAAACCTAATTATCACACTATAAGATTATATTTTTTGTTTCCCCCTTATTTAGGTGACAGGTTATTTCCTCATAGAAATCACTTCAGTGGGCTTGACTCTTGAAAAACCAGGGTTATCTGCCATGCCGTATTCTGTGTTCTTTGAAGTGATTGCTAATTGTACTGGATAAATTGGACTGGTAAATTTCAGGTTTCAAAGGTAAAAAGAACTAACCTGTAAGTAGTAAGATTCCCCCAGCAGTTACATTTCTAAAACTGTCTTAAGTGGGTATTCACTTATATTATTTTAAATATATTAAATTGTGTGTATTTATTTGAATGTATATACATACAAAAGGTGTTATATCCATATTTCATCCATTCTTGGACTGATTTTCTTTTCTCTTCCATAGAGTTCTATTAACTTATAGTGTTTCTAATCACATTTGCAATTATCTTAAGGACCCTAATACAAAGAGTGTCAGGCACTGATAATTTCATTAATTTCTGCCAGTGCGCAAAAATCATTAATTTAACATTCGCATACTTGAGTAATTGAAATAACCTCTTTTTCTATGCTCGCCAACGTTTTTCCTCCTGCTCGAATTTTTTTCTATCTTACCGTTGCTAGCAATATTCTTTTCCTTTTCTCATCTGTGATGACCTTTCATTAAAAGTTAGTATTTTTTCTGCAATTTCAGGATATTGCATTAATACCTTTTGGCATTCTGGGTTTCATTTCAGCTGGGGAACATCATTTTCCTGGGTCTTGTCTTGCGCTTTAAATTGCTGATGACTTTTTTTCTGAATGTTCATATTTTCTACCTTGTATTACAGTCTTGTGTGTGTGTGCGTGCATGTGTGTGAGTGTGTGCGTGAGTGGTTAGTCTCGACTCCTAAAGTGTGAGCTCCTGAGAGAAGATTCTGTGTTTGCCTTATCTGGGTGTTCTCCTGGGCCTATCTAGCCTGTCTTCTTCTTTTTTTTAAGACTTTATTTATTTATTTGGGGGAGAGAGAGCACCAGCGTGGGGGTGGGGGGAGAGGCAGAGGGAGAGGGAGAAGCAGACTCCCTGCTGAGCAGAGAGCCCAACTAGGGCTGGATTCTAAGACCCTAAGATCATGACCTGAGCCAAAGGCAGATGCTTAACCAACTGAGCCACCCGGGCGCCCCTGGATCTGTAATTTCTTTAGCCTTATGATGTCTTGCTTGATTTGAAGGTAGCTTTTTATCCATCAAAGTGACTATGAGCTGGACTCAGAAATGCCACAGGAAAATTGGTCTTAAAAAGGTAGAGCGGACCAACCCACAAAGTATGTAAAATCTGATTTTGTGAGGGGATGGTAGGATCCATATGTCCACAGGGGCTGAGCATTTGGGTTTGGGATGCACTGATCTGATGCTATAATCTGGAATCCAAAAGAATATGACACTCACGGCCATGTAGTCATGTTTGGGCAAGGCCTGTCCAAGTTTCCATCCTTCGAAGAGGTGGAAAAATAAACTTGTTTTACCTCTTTACACTCTGCTTTGTTCTAAGGCTCTTGGAGACTTATCCTAAGCCCTGCCTGATTAATGTACAGTTTTAACCAAGTTGACATTCTGATGTTAACCTCAGTACTTGGTTGCTCAGAAATATTGTGACAACTTTATACAGAAAGACAGACTATTCTGAGACAGACATGTAACTTCCTTAACCATGGGATCAATTTTTCTTGTAACTTCATGAATTCTTTCTGCAGAATATTTCTGCTCTCATGCTTCTAGCCTCTCAAATAAGCCTAGTCTAGTGCCCTGGGAATTATCTACTTTTTCATTAAGGCAGCACAGGTAGAGAAAGAATTACAGATTACCTTATTGGATTTATTTGAATTTATGTGAAATTCATCTGTATCATTCTGTCTCTTGCCTTTTTTTATTGGTAATTCGAACTGATTCCCAATTCTCTGTTGAACTGTGTTATTCAGCTTTCTGTACAAAGTGGAATTTATGTACTTCTATGCACTTTCCCTTTATGTTTATTCAATGGGTAAGTATCACTTATTCAGGTGCTTACAAAATAATTTACATGAAGAACATTTAATTACTCCCTGGGATCTTCCAGCCTTAAGAAAGATTACTTATACTGGGCTCCTTTGGAAAAGGAAAAATTGCCTAAGGCATATCTCATTCTTTGTAGATTCTATTATTGTTTAGCAAACATTCTCTCCCTGTCGTCTTGCCACAGGAGTATGGTATCAATGCTGGGCTTGGACACATGACTTGGCTGATGAAATGTGGGTGGTATGACAGTGTCTGTGTTTCCACTAACCCTCTTGCACTCCTGCCCACCTTGATGAAGCAACATGCCCCAGAGGATAGCTGCTCTTCCATCTTGGGATTTGGGTAAGAAGATGGGGGAGAGTTGTGACCCTGCCTTGCTACCTGGAAAGAGATGACATAGCTGACCCGCAGATGAGTGTGTGGGAAACAAATATTGCTGGTCCTCAGCCGCTGAGATCTGAGCTTGTTTCTCATGAAACATGTTCACAAGGGACATGTGCCCAGAGGGAATTCAGACTTGTTACGGACTGGCAACTAGCCTGGACCTCCCCTTTTCCCAATGAGTTTATTTAATTGCCTTCATCCTGGTCTTGTTTTATCTTTATATGGTGTGTGTGTGCATGTGTGTTTGTGAGTGTGTGTATACATATGTGTGTGCTCAAAAGAAGATACACATAACTTTTCTTTTAGCTATGCAGGTGTAGACCAAGAGGAACCATATCCAGACTTTCTGTAGAGGCTAGTACAAGATCCTGGACTCCAAATCCAATGTCTTTTAGACTGTTCTCCTCAAGGAAAGTATGAGTTTATTTTGAAAGCAGAGGGAAGGTGCATCAATATTTGAGACCAAGAGGATGGGTTGTGGTAGATTTTATTATTATTCAGCAAATATTTATCCTTTTCTCCCCACAAGAAATACTATTGACCCCCATCACTGTTTGGTTTGGCCATTTGACCTCATGACTTACTATGAACAGTGGGACACGGTGGGGTGGGAGGAATGCACAATATGCCAATTCCAAAGGGAAGGCTCTAGGAGGCATTGAAAGTTTCAACCAGCCTTCATGCACTCCAGGTCTCCTCATGATAATAGTGCACACTGGATAGAAGCCACTTTGACTTTAGTGCTATGGACGAGAAAGCATACGAAGTAGACCTAAACCAGCAGAGTGGCCAAAGCCAACTCACAGAACTGCTAATGAGAAAAAAAAGTGTTTGTTCTTGCAATCAACCGAGATTTAGATGTTTTTTCTATACAGTACTATTACAGCAAATGCTGCCTGCATAAACTTTTGATAAGAGAAGGGCTAATGCCCATAGGTCGTTAGTATTTGAGCCAACCACGTATCTGTCCGGACAGCATTATATAGAAAATATCAGATTCAAAGAAGGATTATTCTGGAAAGTTTTAAGTAAATTAAGAACGAAGAGACTCACTCTAAACAAATTCTGCTCTTCACCATGCATGGGGGATGCTTGCCAGAATTCTGACTGAAGCTCATTGGTAATTTTTCCATCTGTATAATGTGCAGTGGAATGCAGAGTCCACCTACCTCACAGGGCAGATGGGCACCAGTCCAGGTAGAGGTAATCTGCACTTTCAGCATATTTCTGGAAGTAGATCCAAAGCATTAATAACTCATGATCTTGTAAACATAATACTGTTGGGATATGCACCAGACTATTTGCTGAAAAATGACCACAAACTTCTTTTCTAGGATACTTATCTCTAGCCTCAACCTAATCCTTCACTGTAATCATTTATATCTCAATACACAAAATCTATCTAAGCATGGGTCTTATTGATATAATTCACTACGAACGAAATATATACAAAAAAGCTCATTGTTTGCCCTAAATTTTACATTATTATCTTTGGTACTGTTATTGAATTAAACTGTCAACACCTAAAAATGTTGAAAAGAAGCAAAGATTTAAGAATGCATGAGGTCTATGAATGTGAGCATGCTCTGGCTGTTGTATCTGTCATTGACAGATTGCCAAGGTGGATTTGGCTGATCTGGCTGGCTAGGAGGGTGCTCTCGCTCCTGCTCCCTTCACTCCATGTGCATCCCTCCTGAAACTATGCTCTCAGTGGAAGGGTGACCTTCCTCCGTGGAGAATGACCTTTCTTCCTTCAAGGGTAGATGAGTAGCTGTGTTCCCCTGCTAGAGTCTCCAAACAAGCTCTCAAGAATGCATGCAGTCTAAATGACTACTTTATAATATAAATTATAAATACATATATGTAGTCCCCAACTCACAGTCCTTCGACTTTTGATGGTGGGAAAATAATACCCATTCAGTAGAAACTGTACTTGGAATTGTGCATGTGGACCTTTTCCTGGGCTAGCAATATGCAAGATGTCTCTCTATCTCTCTCATGATGCTGAGCAGTGGAAGCCATAGCTCCCAGTCAACCATGTGATCACAAGGGTGAACAACCAAAACACGTACAACCATTCTGTACCTGTACACTCATGCTGTTTCTCGTGTTCAGTACAGTGTTCAATAAATTACTTGAGATATCCAACACTTTATTATAAAATAGGCTTTGTGTTAGATGATTTTGCCCAACTGTAGGCTAATATAAGCATTTTGAACATGTTTAAGGTAGGCTAGGCTAAGCTATGGTATTCAGCAGGTTAGCGGCAATGTTAAATGCATTTTCAACCTATGACCTTTTCCATTTATGATGGTTTTTTGGGGATGTATCCCCATTGTAAGTCTAGGAAGATTGTGTGTGTGTGTGTAACTGCTTAGAGAACATGGAGAACATAAAAATTTCAAAAATAACAGCAGCCTGGGTTTAATCTCATAACAAAGGTGGAAAATATTGAAAAGGAATTGGGCCAGGAGGAAAAACAAGCAAAGTTAGTTCCTTATCTCATATAAGCAAGGAATCAAGTATCATGTTTTTGTTAAATTTGATAACATAGGCTCAAATATGTGTGGTGAGTTTCCCTAGTCTTCCTGCTCCATGTCAACCCCATGCACAAAAAGCATAAGTAACAACCAATAAATGGTCCAAGTTGGCTATTGAACTGCGTGAATTATTTTTTCTACACTTGCACGATCCCAAGGCTTGAGCCTCACCCAAACACGTTGTAGAAGAGGGAATGCATAAGGAGCACATGCAACCTGAAGACGTTCAAGGAAGAAAACAGAGAAAAGAGGATCATGACTGGAAGGTTTCAAAGATAGAAGTCCTATGGAAAGAAAAAGTCATTCAAGCAGGATTTTTTAAAATGTTGGTTCTTATACTTGCAATGTAATGTGTTCTTCAGTAAAATCCATATTCCTTATCAAAACATTTCAGGATCTATGGCCATACTTTTGAGATGATATTCAGGTGGGCAGAAGTGGGACAACAAAAGTAGGCCTGGACATATGTATGTTACTTGTTCTTTTTTAAATTCAAATAATTAACATATCATGTATTATTGGTTTTAGCGGTAGAGGTCAGTGATTCATATAATACCCAGTGCTCGTTACGTCACATGCCCTCCTTAATGTCCATCATTTTTAAGTTAAAGAAACTTACTAATAAAATTAAAAGCAAAGGGCGCCTGGGTGGCTCAGATGGTTAAGCGTCTGCCTTCGGCTCAGGTCATGGTCCCAGGGTCCTGGGATCGAGTCCCGCATCGGGCTCCCTGCTCATTGGGAGCCTGCTTCTCCCTCTGCCTCTATCTCTCTGTCTCTCATGAATAAATAAATAAAATCTTTAAAAAAAAAAATTAAAAGCAAGATATTAGGAAAAATAAAATTAAATAATATGTAGTTTGTATGAGGCAGAAAATAAGCCAAATATCAAGGAAACATAAAAAATAAGTTACAGAAATAAGTCCTAACGTATCACTTATGACAACAACTAATAAACAGGTTAAAATAAGAAGATGCTTAAAGTGATTTATGAAAACAAAACAAAATAACCTAAAAAGTGACATAAAAAGGGTGAACAAAGATGATATACACAAAATATCAAACAAAAATGAATGGGAGTTAATAATAAGAGACTCTAAAGTACAGAACAAAAAATGGACAGAGAGCCCTTTTGTAAGGCTATTATACACAGTCCACAAATAATCATATACTCTATAACATATAATCAAATATGTAAATAAAAATATTGGAAATGGGAGGAACACAAGAACAATACCCATAATAAAACTAATGTTTATTGACCATATTATGGGCCAGACACTGCCAATTGCTGTATCACTATTACCTCTTAATCTAATGAAGTAGGAGATTATGACTTTTGTTTTGTAAATGGAGACACTAAACATTAGGGACATAAACTAAACTGACTAAAGTGACAGAGGTGGTATAGATAGATAGATGATAGGTAGATAGAGAAATATAGAAATAGGTCTGCATATATATTATAGATGTATATATGAACATATATGCAAAAATTCTAAAATATATTAGCAGATTTAAGTATGACCAAGGTGCGTTAAGCCTTGGTTGGCTGTGGAATGCCCTTCCTCACCTGTCAGTAGTATAGCAAGAAGCCAGCTTAGCAAGTGTGGGTGTTTTCAGTGGAGAGATCAGGGGACCTCTGGCTAATTCCTGAGGTTGGGCTCTAAAGGCTCTCCTTTTCTTACAGAGCCTCTTACCCTCACCTTCAAGGTCCTTCTGTCGCATAGGCCACTGGGTACTTTCTGTCCCTTCTAATGCCTCTGTAAATAGGTAAAGCAGCGAGCAGTGGAGACCCTCTACTGGTGTGTCCAGCTGTATCACACCCAGGTCCTTCTCTCATCAGGATAAGAGAGTCGAGGAGATGGTGGCTGTTCTTCTGTTTCTCTAACTGTCCATTCAACACAAGTGGTGCCAGTCCACACCCCTTCGTGTGACAAAAAATTAATGTATAACCATAACCAAGGAGAGTTTATCATAGAAGGGCTAAGATACTCTATTTGTAGAAAATACATTTTAGGGGCGCCTGGGTGGCTCAATCACTTAAATGTCTGACTCTTGATTTCGGCTCAGATCATGATCTCAGGGTCATGAGATTGAGCCCTGTGTGGGGCTCTGTGCTCAGCATGGAGTCTGCTTGAGTTTCTCTCCCTCTGCCTCTTCCCTCCTTGCACGCACCATCTCTCTCTCTGAAAAATAAATAAATAAATCTTTAAAAAAATACATTTTAAAAATCACTTTAATAGGTTGGAGAAGAATAATCTCAAGGGATGCCAAAATGGTATTTGATAAAATTCGAAGCCTGTTGTTCAAGACAAATCAGGAACCAGTGAATCTTTTCTCAATATAATAAATCATTTAAGGACCACCAGTCAACTCCCTAATAATGGAATGTGGATGCCTTCCATTTAAAATAGGTAATAAGGCAAAGATTTTCATTGTTTTTTTTAAAGAAGCTCTTTGTTATTCACATTATTTAAGCTTGTTTGGGAAATTCTAGCCAATCTATATGAAGCAGAATAAAATAAAATATGAAGCAGAAATTTAAAATTACAACTACTTGCCAATAACATGATTTTGTGAAAAATTCTAGACTTCAAGTTCTTTAATTCAGCCTTGACTAAAATTAAAAGAAAAATCAGAGGCCACACAATTTTTGAAGAGTTGAATCTTTTAGGGATTAATACACTTTGGCCTATAGATCTCAGTGTTCCAGAGTATAAAGCACTGAGCTTGCTATTACATTTCATAATATAGACAAGAAGAGCTAGAAAAGATTTAGACATGGTTACCTGAAAGACACAAACCATATGAACATGAGGGATATTGGGGTGAAGGTCCTTCTTAGCAGATTTTTACTTATTCTGTATCTTGTCATCAGAATATTGAACTATGACTAGTTTGTTTGCAAGAAGCTCTCCTGTATGAATCTACTTGAAATTCAATGAAATAATTATCATAGAACCATTAACCTTGAAACTATAGTTTGTTTACTTGCTTGCTATAGGAAACTGCTCTCTTTTCTATTATGTACATATCATATGAAGTCAAACTTTCAGTGGTTTATATACACTTTAGCTTCAATGATCTTGTTATAATTATTAATTAATTCAACTAATTCACTAATTCAACTAGTAGAAGCCTTGCACCAATTATAAAACAAAACGACTAAATAATGATAATAGAAGAAACATTTTTAAAATGCGAAGTAAAATCTTAAAAAATGGCTTAAAATCCTTAGCACTGAGAAGATTTCTAAAAGTCAGGCTTATAAAGTTAAGTACATTTTTAAAGTATTTTCTATATACCAGATGTATCCATTAATAATTTATTTTAAAATTCTTATTCTTGTAATAGTTGCCAAAAAGATTAAATAACTAGAATAAACTTTAAAGATATGTATGCAAGAACTAACAAAAAAAATCTTAGAAGTTTTACTGATGGAAATAAAAGAAGAATTGAGTAAATGGAGAGGCAAAACATGTTCTTACCTTGGTAAGTTTAAATAATTTAAAAATTGTTTCAGATTAATTTTTCAATGGAAATCCCAAAGTTTGTTTTTTTTCTTCTGAAATTTGACAATGTAGAGTAAAAAGTGACATAAATACCCGAGAAAGTTTTGAAAAAGAAGAACAAGATATGAATATACATTGGAAACTATATTTAAAATGATCCCTTTCTAGAACAAAAATCATCAGATGAATCACTGGAGTTGAATAAAAGTCATAGAACCCATTTCTATACATACAAGCTCGTGCTCTGATAAAGAAATCATTGCAGATTACTGGGTGTTAAGGAAGTAAATGCTGCTGGGAGAATTAATTAACCATCTAGAAAGAAATAAAAACCCCAGTATGTCAAGAAAAGTTTGTAGATAGATTAAAATGTTGTATGTGAAATGTTGTATGTTTCACATATATTTGAAAATGCAAACGTAGAATTTATAAAAGCAAAGACCATTTGAGTATGTTATTTTAGAACAAGGCTTTTCTGAGCATAAGGCAGTGGATAAGATTTGACCACATGAAGACAAAAATGTGCATGTCAAAACTGAAAAAGAAAATGTAAAAAATATAGGCAACAAGTATGGCATTTAATATGCTTTTATAATGAGGTTGTTCAAATAAAAAAAGGAAATACCCAAAAAATGTAGAAAGGAGGTTTCACATATCTCAAGTTGCTAATAAACACAATAAAAATACTCGACTTCAATAGCAAGCCAAAAATACAAACTAAAACAAAAATGAGAGCCTATCTTTCTTTTTATCCAGTTTTTTCGGATTTGGAAATGCCGCCCACTACAAGGGGGCCTTGGAGAAGGCACTCGCTCACACACTGCTGCTGACGGAGAAATCGGCATAGACTTCCAGGAAATACATCGCTAAACCTAACAAGAGATTAAAATAAATTCATACCCTTTCATTCAATGGTTTCAGCTTGAAGAATTAAAGCTAAGTATAGTCAAATATGTGGAAAAGATCTACGCATCAAATCATTGCAGCATTGTTTGTAACAGTAGGGGTAAATAAACTAGTGGTCACCAATAATAAAATGGTCAAATAAATCAAGGAGTCTCCAGATCAGAGGCTATCATAAAGCTATTATAAAACTATTAACAATTATTTTTTAAAAATTTGACCGAATTCTGTAGTCATAACACGTGCAAGTCAAGATACAGAACTGTATGTAGTGCTTAATGACATATATACAGTATCTATTTGTCATCACTCTGTCGTCTAAACAAAATATTGATAATGTTTATCACCGGGAGGCAGAATTATTATACTTTTATCTCCTTATCTATGATTTCCAAGCCCTCCGATGAAGTACTTTGTAGGGAGTGGGCAGAGTTTCTCACCACTACTTAGATGTGGGAAAATCAAACAGAACCAATTTTATTTTCATTCAGTCACTCACTTGCTTCTAATATTTCTTTATTATCACATCTTCTTCCTTACAAGCTCCCCTTCCTACTGAATCATTGAGGAACTTAACTTTGTCAGTGGACACTATCTCAGTGTCTTTTTTTTTTTAGGATTTATTTATTTATTTGAGAGAGAGAGAGAGAGAGAGAGACAGCACAAGTGGGAGGGACAGGGAGAGGAAAAGAGAATCTCAATCTCAATCTCCGAGCTCAGAAGCCCGACTTGGGGCTCGATCTCAGGACCCTGAGATCACGACCTGAGCCAAAACCAAGAGTCAGGGGCTCAGCCAACTGCACCACCCAGGTACCCCTCAGTGTCTTCTTTTTTAAACCATTTCCTTTCAGTTCATAGTGGTTGCCTTCAGGTTAATGATCAAGTTTTCAGAGCTGAACCTACATCTTTCTCCTTCCCAAAATGAGTCTTGGTGTATGGGGGAGGGTCTTGTGCCCTCAGGAGGATGGAGAAGGGCCCTTGTACCTTCAGTCCAGTGGGGTCTTACTCTCTTGGAAGTGATGATTAGGTGAGTCTCTGTCCATAATAGCCAGTCTCTGGAAGATGATGGCCCATCTGGGCATCTTAGCTCACCCTGCTGACATCTGTGGTTATTAATTGCCTGCTGCTAGTAAACACGTGCACTGCTCTCTCCTCATTGGTTGGAGCGTTGCTTTGAGTTATATATAACCTGAAAACCAGCTCAGATTTGCCATTTGGCACCTATTCCTTAGCGACAGCATCTCTCCTTTGTCCTTACTACAGGGTTGCACACCTCACTTCTAAGAAAACCAGTATCATAGACAACCAGTATCATCAGCCACTTTCCACATCCCTTCACAAAGCAAACAGGATTTTCCAGATGACTTCCAGGCTATGTAGGAGCCCAGCAAGTCTCTGAACAGATCAATTCTGGTCCTTTCTTTGCCAAAATTTGTCATAGCTTTTATTTTACTATTTGTTAGGTAAGTGTGGGGTCCACCTGGAGAAATGGTCTAATCCCCAAATCCCAAATGGGCAGGTGGAATTCAGAAAAATAGAGAACACTTTAAGAGAGTAAAAATTGCCTGACATTTTATAAATGTAATAATACCCAGGATACTTTAATGTGGTGGTCCTGTTACTTCTGTTCATGTTTAAACTGCACTATGAGTTAATCTCCTTATAGATCGCCATCAAAATAGTGTATTTATTGGAATAGCTAAACTCAAAATTCTGTCCAGATACAAAATTCTATGAGAAGCACACATATTTCAGTGAGAGTGATCAACTTGCTTTGGTTTGCCTGGGACTTTATTGGTTTTAACTCTGAAAATCCCATGTTCTGAGAACCCTACAGAACCAGGCAGCCTAGGATGGCTTGTTGCCTTGCTTTCTGCTTATATTTGAATATCCATTCAGTAATCTAATCAAGGTAATTTCATGTTCTAAGTTTCAAGCTGGGAATCTAGAATATTGACAACACATTCCCATCAGCACCTTCTCTAAAATTTCAGGATGAATTCTTCTCTCCCTTCCATGGACAGTAAAAAGTAACAAAAGGCCCTTGGCCTTTAATGGGCAAGATTTAAGGTTGCATAACTGAACATCATTTTGGGATAACTCAGAGTCTTCAATGCCTGAGGATCACCATCTGAAATTGATATTGGAGGTTCATTAATATATCACAGATTTGGCTGACTTTCATAAGGCTTTCTTTTCAACTTTCTTTTCCAATTTTACTGAGATACAATTGACAAATAAAACCAGAATGTATTTAAAGTATACAACGTGATGATTTGATGTAGATATATAACTAAGTAGAACATTTTAATAAAAGTTATAAACATATGTTTCTTTTATTATTTGCCTCTGTTGTGTTGTGAACTCTTGTTTGGTTGCTGGGAGGCAATGCGGTCTAGTAGAAGAAATATCAGCTTTATATTAAATATTCCTAGTTCTAATCCCACCTGTGATCTTTTGATATTTTCTGTGTGATATCTAAGAATTCTCAATCTCTTAGAACTTAATTTGTCTACAAAATGTCTCATAGCTTACTGTGAATAAGTGCTAGAAAAACTAGAAATAATATATGTAAACTGCTTAGCTCAGTGCCTAGCAAATACTATGTGCTTAATAAAAGCAGGGATATTTGTAATGTTGAATTCTTGTTTAGGTTTTGGTAGTTCTCCTCTTCCAAACTTCACGCAAGGTAAGGTCTGTACCTTCAATATACGTTGGAAGCAAACACAACACCCGTTCAAGTGCTGGGTATTCAGTAAATGTGGTGTTTCAGATGTAGACCACAATAC
The DNA here is from genome assembly GCF_054177405.1 of Leptonychotes weddellii. NCBI lineage: Eukaryota > Metazoa > Chordata > Mammalia > Carnivora > Phocidae > Leptonychotes > Leptonychotes weddellii. The sequence goes on from NC_138370.1 coordinate 25,065,090, forward strand.
TGACTTCCTTTTCAGAATTATTTCTCTTATGCAAGTGGTTATGGAAAATTAACAAGGGAAAGTTTTTTAAAAGGAAGAATAGTGCACTCTTCAAAGGTCAATATTATTAGTTCACCATGGTGGTTGGTGTGACCCAACCTGCTGGACAGAAATCTCCTTTAGATCCAATATTTTGGTAAAAAATAAAACAGAGTAAGTATGCAGTAGTGGCACATCAAAAAAGCCTTTATTTGATATAGAATGGACCCCTGAGTCCTGATTGGAGCTGTTGGGAAGTTCATGGGCAGGTTAAATGATATAAATGCCAGTAAATCCATAGATCCAGGTTTCTTACCTGGTAGGTAACGAGGTAAGTCATGCGCCTTGGGGAGGTGCTAAGGGAGGAAGTACTGGGCACCTGTGTTCCCTAACCTGTATCTTTGCTCTTGGGTATATCCTTTGCTTCCTTATTGTTTTTTGTTTGCTTGCTTGCTTTTTGTTTTTTTAGTTTTGTTTTTGTTTGTTTGGGGTTTTTTTGTATTAGAACGAAGACTATGCCAGAGTTTCTCCACTCTTAAAATCTGGGCCAAACTATGGGGTCTAGTTCAACCATGTACTTACCTATTAAGAAAAAAACTATCAAAGGGTCAATAATTTCTACCAAAAAAAATACTAATAAAAAAATAAAGAACAGGTTAGTATCATTAGCTCTCAAGATAATAAATTATTTTAATGATTCACTTGCTAGACAGTCACATATTTCTAAAATATCTTAATTGCAAGGCCATCATAATATTTTCAGAAACATATAAGGAAGTCTGAGGGAAGAGGCCATTTTCCCAAACTTCTTACTACTCAGAATATAAAAATACTCAGAACTAAAAGGAAGGATTCTTGAAATCTGAGCTTGAGACTTTATTTTATTGCATAATTTAGGAGAGTGACATGGTTGACTCAGTCTGGGAAAGCTTTCAGAATTCTGGTGTGAGGATTCTCTCAAATCTGTCTTCCCCCTCAAGACCTAGTGTCTATGTATTCATATTGGGGCACTTGGCAGCAGACGATGATCTAGAAGCAATCAAGGAAAGTGGCTATTAAAAGCTCACAGGCTTACTGGAGGGAGAAAAATGACTTTTGCTAAAAGCTAAATCTCTAAATATCCCCGAAGCTATTTCCCTCTTGACCTATACGTGTGGCCCTCTGTATGCATATTCACACTTTCCCCCTGATGTGTGTGTGCGTGTGTGTGTTTTGCAATAATCTTTACACACATTTAAATTTAACACTTGATGAGCACTTAAATGGCTGAGTTAAGTAAGAAGTCACTTGAGCAATTTTGGCTCCCTGCCATTCTTCGGGAGTTCATCAGTCGGGGAATAATGTGCAGGACAGAAGCCAACCCCTAATTGTTTGTATTTAATTAGACCATTTAGATGGCTAAACCAGCCTGGAGACCCTGGTTCTCTGCTCCCCCTCACCTGGATAAGATGGCTTTTGTTGGAGCCTATTTCTCCAGAAGCTTTGTAATTTTGGATCATGGAATTGAGCCGAGGATGAGCCTTCACACCATTTGGCTTTGATTTCAGCATTTTCAGGAGCATTTCTCAGGTAGTTCCTCATTTTCCCTTTTGTTTTGCCCCAGGATTTGTGAAAACTGATCTTCTTTTCCCTTCTGCTGTGAAGCAGAAGGTTAATAGTCCTATGAATCCATAAAAACCTTGTCGCCTTTCATTGGTGGTACATTTGTAGATACTTTTCTGAAGGCTAAGGGAATAGGTATTATTGATGGAGTCTCCTCTCTGCCACCTGATAGACAAGAAAGTGTTCAACTGTCAAATGATCATTAACTTGCAATGACAATGGAAAACAGCATTTTGTGACACATTAAAATCACACATGGAATTGTTCCGATAGACTGAATCTTCTGGAAGTCATTGAGTAATAACTGCCCTGCTTATTCAGGGACAGCAATGTTTGCCTTCCCCCTCAAGTCAGGGATTAAATTACAGGGGTGATGTGAGCCTATGCCTTCTCTGAGCTCCAATAAGAGGCGCAAACAAACAGTTGGAATACTTGCAACTTGGCTTGGCCAAATGTGATGAGTTCTTTTTATCACCATTTAAAAATAGCTCCTTGATATTCAACCAAATGTAACCTAAATGCATTGGAATATTGGAAAGGGAGCAATGGGTGAATGAGGCCAAATCCTCAGGCAGGTTGCTAATGGGATTAGGGAGTCCAAGATCCCTCATAAATTCTACTGGTTTCTCTGTGGTGGAAACACAGATTTGGATCACAGGCTGGGAGAGGCTAGAAGGGTTTTTTGAGGGGGGTTTCTCAATAAGCCTGCTCCACCATTTCCATAGAAACTGAAGTTTTACTTTCTAACTTGAGTGTATGCACCCTGAGTACACAAAGATGGGGCCTTTGACCCTGACTCTTATTTTCATAAGGTGTCAGATTCAGAAGGGACCTTTCCCACCACCTGGCCCAATTCCTGCATCTTAGAGAAGTGACAAGATTTGCCCAAGTGATACAACAGAGCAAGTTTGTGGCAGGGTTTGGGAATGTGCTACAGGGCTTTCACCCACCGACCCAGTCAGGGTCAGGTTGATTTTGTTTCCTTGTGTCCTTTTTCCATCTCCACTGTGATGCCAGCTGAACTACCGGCTACTTCTGTGATTTTGCACAAGCAAGGAGTGACCCGTGGGTGAAGGTCTGTGCATGTGTGGGTCCTCCTCCATGCATTTACTTGCCCTGCAAGCAAGAACCCCAACATCAACAGCATTCTCCAGAGTAAGCCAACTTCAGTGATTGTTCTACTGCCCTACATTATTACTTAGTCACGTGAGGAGCTGACATTTCTTAGCTCGTAAATTACGTTCCCTATAAATCTGAATGGTTTACTACTATGGTGGTGGCACAAAACTGATTTCCCCAGAGGGCAGGCAGTAGACAGAAAGTAACTCCTCCTTCATCAGGAAAGGTATATGAGGCTTTTTTTTTTTAATTTTAAGATTTTATTTTTTTTTAAGTAATCTCTACACCCAACGTGGGGCTTGAACCCACAACCCCAAAATCAAGAGTTGCCTACTCTACTGACTGAGGGAACCAGACACCCCTATGAGGCTTTTCACTATCTCCAAAGGTGGGAAAATGGGACCATGGCCATGGCAAACAATCACCATTTCAGTTTCTCTCCTGCCCGAGGACAGGACCCCACTGGAATCAGTATAGGGTTCTATACCCAAAGATACATAACAGGATGATAATAACTTGGTGTTTGTTGAGGCTTCAAAAAGCCAGGTATTGTGCTAAAAATTTTAAAAATATTATCATATTTAAAAATCTTCACCATAGCCCAAGAGGTGAGTATTATTGTAATCATCATTTCGTAGTTGAGAAAGCAAGGCTCAAAAAAGTTGATTCTCAGGTCCCTGGGTGGCTCAGTCAGTTAAGCGTCTACCTTTGGCTCAGGTCATGATCCCAGGGTCCTGGGATTGAGTCCCGCGTTGGGCTCCTTGCTCAGTCTGCTTTCCCCTCTCCCTCTGTCCCTCTCCCCTGCTCGTGCTCTCTCTCTCTCAAATAAATAAAATCTTTTTTTTTTTTTTAAATTGATTCTCTTGTTGAAGGTCTCTCTCAGGCATTGAACATGGGCTGTTTGACCTCAAATCCTACGTTTGTGGCCATCACACTCTTCCTTGAGAAATTGCTGATCTAGGGCTCTGATTTCACAACTAAAGGCACACAAACCCAGAAAGACAGTATAGTAAAAGAAAACTTGTCCCAAGCTTGTGGGTAAGGTGACCTGCCTTCCTGCCCGGGTTGCCTCCCACTGGTGTCAGTCTTGGACACATCATCTGTGCCCTGTGGCCTTTGCATCTCATCAGTAAAACTGAGGTGTTAGATCATTTGATTTTTAGGATCCCTTCCAGTTCTAACTTTCCAGAGTTAATCTGTGACTGAGCCAAAGGCAGAAGGCAAATCACCAGACTCTGAGTTCAGCATTGATGCCACAGTATGAGACCGACTGCTTATATGGAACAACTTATAAAATATAGGTCTCAGACTGTATTGTGAAAAAATGCTTTTAAAGACCATTTAATTAAATCTCCTATTACTTTTTCTTGTTATATGATACTTACTGAATAAAAAGATACTCAAAAAAATTTTTTTAAAACACAAATAATTCTATAATTCTACCACATTTCAAATACATCACACCTAATAGTTTGGTGGATATATTTCCAGGCCACCCTCCTTCTACTTTGATACTCATCTAATGCAGGATTTGTCTTAAACAAATCTGGGGTATTATGTAAACTGCTTTCAATTCCTAATATACAGCACAGTTTTTCCTGTTAATACTCTACAATATAAAATACAGTCACAATTGTTGTATAGTCTTCCATTGCATGAATGCCAAATAATTGATATAACCTCTGCTTTGCTTCCATTAAAATAATTTTTTTTTAAATTAGGAGTAACTTGACAGTCTTAGAGCTGAATATTTATGCAAGTACTGTTTTCATTGGGATGAAAGAACATGAAAGAGATGCTACATTAAATACCAGGTACTTGAAAAAAGACTTTAGATACAAACTGTTAAAACTTTTCAGAAAGATTTGTTTCCATTTTCATCAGTGGCATGGGCTGGGGGTGGGGAGCTGTTTTCCCAAACCCTCATCAACAGATAAGCATTACTTGAATAGGTCCTGACGATGTGTGTGTTGAAGGCAGGACCTCGTGCTGCTGGAGTGCAGCCATACTTCCTGGGTGGTTCTGGGGCTCTGCTACTTGCTTCTTGGTGACCGTTGGCAATGAACTTAACTTCTCTGTGTCTATAAAATGGAGCCCATAATAGGAACCTAAGCCTAAGATTCCAATCTTTAGCCCATTCTTAGAGTCAACTACTCTTCTGTTTTTTCTTACTTTATGAGAACATTTTGTATGTTAGGAATATTACTCCTTTGCTTCTCACCTATTGCAAATAATCACCATATTTTCAAATGAGAACATGGAGGCCCCGAAAAACACCTTGTCTTCCAAGCTTTCACCTAGGTCTCTCATTTCTCATTCCTTCATCCTAACAAAGCTTTTTATCCTTTCTTCCTTTTTTTTTTTTTTTTGGCAGAGGGACTGTTTGTTTTTTTTTTATTCTTGGTGAGTTGTTGATTTCATTCCTCTTTTTCCTTTGCACTCAGTCCACACCTGACTTAAATAAATAAAATCATAGCTTGTGAACACAGGCTTCTGTCGAAAAAATAATTTCAAGAAAATTATAGTGGCATTTGGGTGGTTCATTTGGTTAAGCGTCTGACTCTTGATTTTGTCTCAGGTCATGATCTCAGGGTCGTGGGATGGAGCCCCGCAACAGGCTCTGTGCTCAGCACAGCGTCTGCTTGTCCCTCTCCTTCTGTTCCTCCTCTTCTCTCTTTCTCAAGTAAATAAATAAAATCTTAAGAAAAAAAGAAAATTATAAAAATAACTGATCACATCAGGTGTTTACCTCTATTTGTTTTTTATGATTCAGTTCACACTTTCTGAAAGCTGTTTTTTTTTTTAAAAAAATATTTTGTTTATTTGACAGAGAGAGAGAGAGAGCAAGCAGGGGGAGTGGCAGGCAGAGGGAGAAGCAGACTCCCCACTGAGCAGGGAGCCCGATGCGGGGCTTGATCTGGGGTTCGATCTGGGGCTCGATCTGGGGCTCATTTCCAGGACCCCGGGATCATGACCTGAGCTGAAGGCAGACACTTAACGACTGAGCCACCCAGGTGCCCCCTGAAACTGATTCTAACTCTACCCCTCTGCTCTCCACTTGAGGGAGGCAGAGTTCTAGGATGAGTCCCAGGATTTTTGCCCCTCTGATACACACACTCTGTATAACACCTTCCCTTTGAGTGTGGATGGGGGCTCTAAGTATGAAGGGACTTCGCTCCTATGATCAGGTCATATTATATCCCAAATGTGAAGAGATTTTGTAGATGTAATTAAGGTCTCAAGTCAGATGATTTGGGATTAATCAAAAGGGAGATTAATCTAGGTGGGACTGAGTTAATCAGTAAAAGCTCTTTAAAAAGGGACTGGGCCTTCCTGAAGAGAGTGATTCTTCAGCTGACTTTGAAGAAGTAAGCTGCCATATTGTGGGAAGGCCATATGGCAGGGAACTGGGGGTGGGGGAGGGCCTCCAGGAGCTGAGATGGCCAGCAGGAAAGCAGTGCTTCAATCTTACAACCATAAGGAACTGAATTCTGCCAGCAACCACACAAGCTTGGAAGAGACCACAGAGCTTCAACCAACACCTTCACTGCATCCTTGGGAGACCCCAAGCTGAGGACCCATCTGAGACATGCAGGAATTCCTGATGCATGGAAATCATAATTACACATTTTTACGCCACTAAATTTGAGATAATTTGTTACATAGCAATAGAAACAAATATACTACCCCACCCTGCGGCCTCCTTTGCATAGAGTGCTTATTTCTTCTCTATGCTTCCACCCAATGCACTTACCTTGTTTCACTGAAATTGTCTCACTGCAGGTTGGTCTCCCTCAGCAAACAGTGGGTTTTATGTAGAGGTAGAGGCCACATTTCCTTCACCCCTCTGTCCTTGGAGCCCAATAGGCATTTGGAGAATGCTGACCCAGATCCCCACATCATGATGAGAATTAGCAGAACTACATCTCCATGGCTGGTCAAGGCTCTCTGGCCAACAGCATCTTTCATACAGAGTTAAGAACACTTCCAAGCATTCACACAAGTCTAAACTTAGTGCTACAGCAGAGGTGTGTTTTGTTGTTGTTGCTGCTGCTGCTGGTTTTTTTTTTTTTTTTTAATTGTTTAAGCATATAGAAAGAGCACCTGACTTCCAGTGTCTTCTACCAACTCACCATGTGATCTCTGAGCCATACTTTCCTCATCTATAAATGAAATATTTGGACACACGGGGTGATCTTTAAGGCCATTTAATTTCCAGCATTTTATACTTCTATGAGGCTTAAAACAACAGGATACATATATTTGAAAGACAAAAGGAAAAAGTACCAAGAAAAGGAGTTAAACCCCATACTCAGTTAGATTTAACAATCTATACCTAGGGGCTCCCTACTCAATGAAGAAGAGAAACAACGAAAAGCAAAAATACTTATGAAAACAACATCAAAGCAGCCTTCCCTCAATAGGACTGCGTGTATGATAAGAACATCTCAGGTCTTTTATTACATGGGTTAAAACATTCGTCACTCTGGTCATCTGTAATCTGGCTTTGCAGATACAGCCAAAGCTGCAGAAGAACTCTGAGTTTTATAGGAAAGGATAAGAAATCAATAGAGTGCAGGTTACAGTTATGGAGGCCATGTCCCTGTTGTGTTTATTCGGAGCCAGAGTCCTGCCCATTTAGCTCATTTCTGTATGAAAATGAAAGTAATCAGCCTCAGCGCATGAAACCATCAGCTAGTGCTTAAAAAGCGCTGCATTTCAGAAAGGTCACAGAGGGCCGCCCCAGCGGCAACAGGAATTTTGCCAGTGCTGTGTGTCACATTTGCATATGATAATTAGTTTCTCTCTAAATACAATTTGTTCTGCAGATTAACATTTTGTGTCCTCATTAGATAGCAAACATTTCCATATTAAACCCACAAAGCTGCCAGAGTTGGCTCTGCTTGCCTTGCCTGATAGCATTTGTACCTCTGTTTATACTGATACCAATTAGCACTGTTAAGTCTTGGAAGAATAAAGGACATCACTAATGCTATTAATATAAATAGTAATAATAATGCCGAGAAGCTTTTGCAAACCTTGTTAACTTCAAAGATCATTAGCAATCAAGTAGCTCTCGCTTGTAAATGGCCATGTTCTCAGGCACATAAAGTATCCGCGTGTCTAGAACTCTTTGTTCTGTATACTGAAGTCGGCTCCTGGCTTAGGTCATGAGTCTGCCCGCCGTAACATGGAGCCTGCAATTAAAATACTGTTTCCTTTTGCTAAATGCTTTAGTCCAATGAAGAAGTTGGACTTGCTTTAGCCAGGAGAAATAACAGTTTGCTTACCTTGTCTTCAGCTCCATGCAATACAGTTTGCTCTCATTCCTGAAGCCAGCTTCTTAAAGGTGATGAGGTGAGGTATTTTATGGTCCCATAAAAGGTTTTTAAAAACGGGATGCCCCAGAATTCCTCGTGGGGGGATTCCGTTTTCACTGGACCAGAAAGAAAAGTTCTCTGGTGAGGGGAGCATCCAGGAACACAGAAAATGGCAATGGACACATGGGATTGGGGACCCTGTTTCTCATCTCAGTCATCATTATTGACTTGATGCTGAATGGAGGAGGCTGCTTTAGAGAAACAACCCCTGGTGGGTGCGAGTTCTCGCTGCCCTCACGGACATGAAGACTAATGGTCACTTACCCCTACCTCATGACAGGGGATGGATGATCCCGTAGTCACCGTTGATAAAGCACAGTTCCTGCAGAAATCAACTCACTTCACTTCTCTACATAAGGGTTTGTTTTTTGTTTGTTTGTTTTTTGTATGATGTACTATATATACTTAGGTTCAGCAATTTTTTTTAAAAAAAGCTTTGGTTAAGGCACCAAACATATTCAGCTCAAACGTAAATGCTTTACTATTGAAGTATGGGCTGTGACACAAGGAAATTATACGAAAATGCCTAATTTTATATCATTTGAGACGTCAGGCTTCAAGTTAGATAGAAGTAGCTTTGCTTCACAGCTCTGCCATTTACTAGCAGTGTGATTTTGGATATGATGGATCCATTAAATTTTACTTTTCTCATTTGTAAAATGAGAATAAGAACTGTACCTGCCTCAGAGGATTATTATGAGGATTGAATGAGTTACCCCGGTGTTAATGCCCAGAGACAGACTCGGTAGAGAGAAGATAGGGTTATCATTATGACAAAATCAGGTTTCCTGATGCTGGGGAAATAGCAGTAACAAAATGGCGCCTCTCCTACCAGATTTATAAGAACTGCAGGCCTCCTTGGATGCTACCCAGAGGTTATCTCCCGTGTGCCAGATGCAGACCCTCTCCTCTTGGTCATCCCTCCCAGGGCATCATTTCTTCCTCCTACTCTCACTGCTCCATAAACAAACCCGCCACCTGATACCGCTTTCTCCACCAGGCCTCCTGCTTTGCTTCTGCCCTGCTGTAAGCCCGTGCTGTCCCTTCTAGCTCGATATGATCTGATCTTCTCCCCCCATTTCTCCATCCTAGGTGGTGGCGTCCAACATTGCCCTGAGTTCCAAAATAGTGTTGCCTTGTATTTTCAGTGTTGACTAGAGATTTCTGTGATCTTGGCCTTTGATCCTCAGTGTTCCTTCTCCCCAAGTTTGGCACAAGTTTCCTGCGGGCAGAAAACTGGATCCACAGAATGAACTGAGCCCATGTCCCTGAACATTCTTCCCTTTGCATGCTGATTTATGGCTCTTGAAGGATGACTTGTAGTTGCTTAACTAGTTATTTGCTGATTTCCCTCTGAAGCTCTTTCATCTTCCCCATAAATAGACACCCTGCTGGTCTGTTCCTGTTGTTCATGTTTGAATCCTCAAGGTAAATACACACAAGACTCTCAAGCTGGAATTTCTGCTATACGTTTCTAGGTGTAGAAAGGAACAAGGGACATTTAATATACAGAAGAAAAAGTTTAGGAGGGATGTGTTAATGTCTCAAAGTACCTGAAGGGTTGCCCAGTGGAAGGAAAGATTAATGTGTTTCTGACAACTAAAACAATGGGTAAAGGCTATAGAAAAAAGATATTAGCTAAATTTAAGCAGGAGTATTCTAATAGTCATGGTTGTACAGGTTGGCAGCTCTGGGAGAAAATGAGCTCTCTGTTCCTAGAGGTTTTCAAGCAAAGGTTGAATGATAACTGGTGGGATGGACAACAAGGGGGATTCATGAATCAGTTGGACTAAATGGCCTTGAATGATGGTGGCTCTAAATTTCTCTGTAAGAGGATCTTTAAGCACAAAAACAATTTGAAAAGTATATTAGAAAGTGAGGGAGTCTTTGGTGATTGTCTTGAAGCTATGTTTTGTATAAAGCTTTACATAAGATTAACAAGTATCAATTATCCTTTTCAAAGCATGAAGTGATAGGCTGAAGGTGATTATTTATTCATTCGTCAAGCACTTTTTGAACACTTATTAGGTGGCAGCCACCTTTTTAGGTTTTGGGGTAGACTGATGAGCAAACCAAAGTTCCTCTTGAGTTTATATTCTAGTTGGAGGCAGGGAAGGACCTGTGGAGAAAAGAAAAAGTACATGCAAGAAAAGGCAGATGTATGTTAAGACACTCTGCCAACTTCGCTTTTTACCCGCTTCGTCCAGAATCTGTTTGTCCTTAGAGTTTACCGGAGATGCTATTCTCCAGCACCTCTCTAACCAGATTAAAGGGGAAAGAGTTGATGGATGATAGCTAAATCCCTGATCCTAAGAGATGTGATCCTACCAGCTGTTTATCTCCCTGGACTCAACAGCAGAAGAGCAAGAACTCTCTCATTCACATAGTAGATGCTTAATAAAAAAATACACAATAGAAGAATGTAGACTATGATACCGAGGGGCCTCATAAGTCCTTCTCTGTATTACTTAGGAGGAAAAAGGATATAAAATCATCTTTCTGGGTCAGATGTGGCAGACAAGTGGATCAGATGGTCTTTTAGTTCTTGTGAATGTCTGCAACTTTTCGAGGGCCACGCCTTGCATTTCCCTTGGAGTCTCTCATGGCATTGGATCTTCTAACCCCCACTCTTTCCATCACAGAATGGATTCTTGGAAGTGAAACAGGTCTGTTAAAAAACTCTTCTTTATGCAATGAAGGATGTAAGGAAACTGGAAGAGGTTCAAAGAAGAATAACAAGAATGATTAAGGGGCTGAGAGCATGATTTATGTTGAATGATTAAAAGGATTAAACATGCAGAACTTGGCCAATGCTACATACTTAGCTATAAAAAAAATCAAAATTAAGTGCCAAAGCTCTCAGCTCCCATGAAAAATACAAATTTGCATATAATTTGGCACATATTTCTACACGAATTTCAGCAGAGCCTTACTGCGGCAGCATTCACACGATGCCAAAACCACTAGTCTGTTTGGTCAGTTTAAAGTATAGTCACATAGTAAAAACTTGCTATCTGACCTAATTGAATAGATGATTGAATCACAGTGTCCACCCAGGGCCACATCCACATGTGATGCATGTGTATAATATATAAAACAGTGTAATACATCACCATTCACCCACGAGTCACAGACTGAAATCTCCACAGGGGCAAACAGGTAGCCAGTTGAGAGAATGAGCCGAGCTTGGAAGGTGCATAGCCCATTGAAAGGGGGGCAGCCACTGTGGTTTCCAGCTCATTGTTGCCATGAGACATTTTGGCCAAAGGTTGCCAGATCTTCTTGTCTATCAAATGAAACCAGTGATTCAGGGAGCTTGCAGCAAGTAAGTAATGAGAACCCAGCTCACAGAGGAGTTGCCAGCGGAACCAGTACCCGCGAGGGACATTATCTTCAGAGGGGAAAGCAGGAGCTAGAAGGTGGGGAGACAGGGCAGCAGATAGGAATGTATGTGAGGAGGCAACTAAGTGGCATTCGTTAGAGTTTAAAAATTCAGATGGTTACATTAAAAAAATCTATTGACTTAATTTTAAAAAGTAAACACGGCTAGGAAGGTCATTCTGGGGATCCCAGTTTGCCCCTTTTCATCTGGCTCACTTCTTCATTTCCTACTTAGAAAACCTGAGGTCCAGAGACAGGGAAAGACACTCTCCAAGGCATAGTGAGGAAATTATCAGAACAAGATCAGAGTAGAAGCAGTAGATTGTCAGAGGATCTTGGGGTTCTTTTCTGATTCTGTTGTCTGGGTAAGTTGCATCTGGGCTCAGAACTTCTAAGTTTTCTAGCTCTGTCTATCTGCTAAATAAAGAGACTGGACAACATGGGTTTATGATTTTCTCACGCCTCTCAGCCCTGTGCTCTACCAGGACCCCTGTGAGGGAAATACACCTAAAAACTTTACAATTATAATCCCAAAATGCACAGGCACATAGATACATCAACTTTCATTCATGTGCAAGCTGACCTCGAATGAGGCATTACTGACTATGAGGGTAGGGTATTTTTTTTTAAAGGACCGTGGAGGTTTGTTGAGGTTGTGCACTGCAAAATTCTAGTGGTGTCAATGTGAAGCACACACTCCACATGTGGCACTGAAAGGAGATACCAGCCTGGCAGTGTGAGCCCTGAAACACTGAGAGGAGCTCTGGTGTTGAAATTCTGAGACATCGCGACTCACACAGTCTAAAATTCCATTTTCCAATTGTGAAGATTTCTTTTACATGCTCACTGCCCCACCTGCAGCTACAATGGCCTTGAGAGAGAGAATCAGAGAAGAATTCTGATGAAAAATGGAAAATGATTACAGTTTTGAAAGAGTATTGTCCATTCTAACAGGTGGACACGAATCTGAGTAAAGGAGAGCAGTCGTCATTTCGAGAAAGGGAACATTTGGATTAAACACCCTGAAAAATTATGACAGCGAGAATTATGAGATTGGGGAAATATGTACTAAAGCAAGTGCTGGAAACCCCATCCCTGGAGCCATTTGAAAATCAACAGGGTAAGGAACTAGAAAATCTATTCTAGGAAAGAATCCTCCACTGATTCCCCTGGGCCTGTGGGATGATATAATGGGTCAACTCCATCTCTAATTGCTATAGTTCTTAGACTTTATGTATTTTCCAGTGTTTTTATAATGCTGCTATTAGACCAGCACTGCACCCCCTCCAAAAAAGGGAAAAAAAAACCCAACTCCACACAAACCCTAAACTAGTTGCTCCAAGGAGCATAAAGATGCTCCCAAATGGAAATTGTGTGTAATAAAGTTCTCCAGTTGAGAACTTCATTATTTCCCGAAGGCAGTCTACCAAGATGAGAAACATCATTATCATTTTACTTCATTTATCCAGTTTTCTCTTTCTGGCTTATTGTAATTTCAGGAGAGAAAAACCAATGGGACCGTAAACCTCATAGCTCTGGTTGAAAAGGATTTGTATTTTTTTTTTCTCCTTCTGCTCACTGATATTCCACCAGGAAGCGTGGCTCTCTTTTGGTGAATTGGTAAGAGCAGGATTAGTGCACCACCAAGGGGAAATGGAAGCCTCCACATCTGCCATCTGAATGCGGGGAATATGGATTCCTCCGAGGCTCAAGAACTGAATTGTTGGGTTCTCTCAAGAAAGCTCGTTTAATGAGTAAGTAGGAATGAGTACTGGCTGTGTGTGGAGGCTTTGGTGATTGTGGTTTGTATCCTTCTTCGTTCATATCATGTGTAACCTCTTTTCCAGTTATAGACACAGAGATAGTAGACATTTGAGTCTTACTGAGGGAATTTGGAGAGTCCTTATTATATATAAAGTCTAGGAACTACCACAGTGGTCAGATGCCCAGTTTCTACAGTCCAGGGTTCTCTCTATGGCAATAGGGACAAGGGGGCTTAGTAGTATCATCCAGAATCATGTCTAAAATGTGATGAGAGGAACAGATATTTATTTCCATGAAATGTGGGTGTGGCAGTAACTGTAATCTGCCTCTGGTTAAAAAAAAAAAGTGGAGGGGCGCCTGGGTGGCTCAGTCAGTTAAGCGTCTGACTCTTGATTTCGGCTCAGGTCATGATCTCAGGGGTGTGAGATCAAGCCCCACATTGGGCTCCATGCTGGCGGTGGAGAGTTTAAGATTCTCCCTGTCCCCTTCTCTCTCTCTCTCTCTCAAAAAAAAAAAAAAGTGAAAAATCTGGCCTAACATTCACTTTAGTTTTATCTGAGTTGTAGAAATGGTCCATAGCCCAGTACCCTTCAATGGTTAACAGCTATCCTTACTTTTGTCTACATATCAAGGAACTAGGGCACCTGGGTGGCTCAGTTGGTTAAGCGTCTGCCTTTAGCATAGGTCATGATCCTGGAGTCTCACGATCGAGTCCTGTGTCAGGCTCCCTGCTCAGCGGGGAGTCTGCTTTTCCCTCTGCCCCTCACCCTGCTCTCATGCTTACTCTCTCTCTCAAATAAATAAATAAAATCTTTAAAAAAAAGTTATAAAAAATAAAAAAGAAACTATAATTAGAAACCAACACTTTATTATATGGGTTTTTTTTTTCCCAATTGCTTTATGTGCGTGGTAATTTATAAACTCACAAAATTATTTTTCTAGGACATATTTCTTTAGAGACTTCCAACTTCATATAGTGTGAAATGGAGAAACCAACCTTGTGTCAATGAAGGCCGCAGGGCACCCCTTGTGGCCAGAGAGTCCAGAATGAAAGCATTAAGGCTCCTAACTCCAGGGCCAGGGAATCTAGAATGAATGGTGTGGGGAAAAGTGCCTTAAGGAAGGACCAAATTCAGTTCGGTTTTGTATGATGACAACTGACAGCTAGCACCTCTTCTTTATTGCCTCATTTTGAGTCTGAGATAGTGAACCTCGAAACTCTCCTGTTCATCTTGTAATTTAAAATTGAAAAAACAAACACCACCACAAAGCACTGGAATTTGATGGGGATTTTCAAAATTGTATGATTCCAACTCAGTGTGGCCTCATCCTTGGCCCTCATTGCCTTCCCGGCTTCTGCTCCCCTTAGGAAATTTCTGGATCTTGTTTTGTCTCAGGAACATTTCTCCAGGAAATTTTGGAGTCTTTCCTTTCCAATCTCCAGTCCTTCCTCCGCTGCCCCCATCAATAAACATGTCCCTTTGCCTCTAGTCTACGGCCAAAGACTCTATGTTAAAGTGATGGTGTCACAAAATGCCTGGTGATGTCATAAAGCCCAGGGAGATCTGGCAAAGCAAAACGATTCTTATTTTTATGTTCCCGGGAAATTATTGGTACCCAAAGGGCCATCACGTCTTCTGTATATGCACCAGTTGTTGTAGAAATAGTTAGGGCCTAGTTAATTGTGGGCATTTACATGTTTGGCAAATTTCTATAAAATGCCGCATACAGAATACAGATTCAAGGAGACAGGGTTATTAAAATGGGGTGGGGTGAGAGGAGACATGCCAATGAAAACAGACAATGTGGATTTTAATCCTTTCCACAGGAATTCAGGCAAAAGGGGAATAAAATAATTCTATAGGGTCACTTGTAATTCAGCTTAAACTAAGCTCAGGAAACGGAATATTTCTCAGAAGACTGATTTATGCACTTAAAGTAACTAAGTCCCAGGTGCCATAGGAAGTAATACAACTTCGAGCAATGTCCTAGCCTGCATGTTCAAACTAACTGCCTGAATCAATTTCTAACTTCTCTTTAAAACATTTCAGAGTCAGTTCTACTGGGAATGTTTGAGTCCTAGATTCTTCGTTAGCAGAGGCTGTTGCAGGAAGGGAAGTCCAGGGACCTAGGTAGGCTCTATATTATAAACAAGTTGTGTTCCAAAGTTTGCCCGTGAAGCATTTCTTTGGAAACCTAAACACATTTTCTGTAAAGAAATAGAGGTAGACACAGTTAGGCCCTCTGGCTCTTAAAACCCTCCGAAGCCTATTTAAACCAGGTGCAGGTCAAATCCTCTTTACTACATAAAAACTAGAGAGCAGTCACATAATCATACAAAACTGGGGAGTGGGGGGGGTGGGATTAGATTTAATAAACTTTTTTTTTTCATTTTTCCCTGCCCCCTTCCCTGTATCCCTTAATTAGAAAAGGATAAAAGATGGATGGAAATTTGATGGATATCTTGATTGAGGTTTCTCAACATCTTCAAAGATTTTAGAGACCAATGGCACGGTTTATTTATTATAACTAATTTTGCTTCAAGCTCCTGGTTGGATGAGTGGGTTAAGTGCTCGACTCGAACTCAGGTCTTGATCTCAGGGTCATGAGTTCAAGCCTTGTGTTGAGCTCTGTGCTGGGCATGGAGCCTACTAAAAAAAAATGCGTGTATGTATATATATAATGTATATATAGATATAGATATAGATATATATAAAAGCCTCTCTGGCATATGATTATTTTGAGCTAAGGCCATTTAGGACCAGCCATGCAGGAAAAGCTCTAAAAGCCAGGCACAAGTTTTCCTTTTGGAAAGGAAATTCACATTTGTAAAGGTGCGTTCTCCCTTAACTCCAAGGGGACTCTTCACAACTTCTATCAATAGTGAAGTCCTTGACTTAAATCTGCATAACAAACCTTACTGCGCAACCCTCCTTTACTATCCCTCCCTGACTTCCTTCCTGAACCATCCAGAAGCCCAAGCCCCTTTACCTTTGTTTAGCCTAAAATGGTAAGCCCCAGCTGTAACCAGCCCCTTGGGTCCCTCATGACTGGTGTCCCATGTATATGTGTGATGCAGTGTTAAAAAAGTGTTTGTCTTTCTCTTGTGGAAAAAAAAAAACCAAAACTAATTTTGCTTCACTATGCATGGTTTATCTTTACTGACAGAGAAAATAGCAAGAAAACGGATCAGCAGAGAAAGAAAAAAGAAATCTCTAGCAATTTCTGTGGGAAGGAGGCCCATTTTGAGGGTAGTTACTGTTGTTGCTAAGTCAGGATATCTTGGAACTAAGTGTCTCAAAGTCAGATTTACTTGGAACCATCAAGCTTTGCTTTGTGCCTTGGTTCCAAAGACTTCACTCACCCGGCTCTTTATTAGGCATGCTAATAAAAAGTAAAATAAAAACATTTCTGGAACCTAAGAGTCTTTTCTCTCAAAGTGCCCTGAAGTGGTGGTCCAGAGCGGAACTAATACACCCCAAACAAAGGGCTTGGATCCTTCACAGACTGGATAAGAGGACCTTGATAACTCAGTTGACTGTATTTGGAATTTTCCTGTTTCCTCCTGAACGGAGGCAGGGAACCGAATGAAGCGCTTATCTGAGAAGTGTCAGAACCTTCTAACAATGTTATTACAAGGATGTGGGTAAAGCAGAGTGAAGATTTTGGCAGGTACAGATGGGATTATATTTGACTGAATGTATTTTCTTGCTACGTGTTAATCTGTACTTTTCTAGTATTGCGCTTTTAAGGAGGTCAGATAAAGGCCTATCCGAAACTCTCCGTTAACCCTCTCCATAGCATCCCTCGTCAGGAATTCAGCATCCCAGCTGTGACATGGATGGAACTAAGTGATTTCAGTTGAATGTCTGGGAGAAATTACTCTACAGTAGGAACCATAGCAGGAGAAGTCTGGCTAAGGAAGAAGTCTCCAGAATAAGGGATGGGGTGATGGATCGTTTCTAACAGGTTACATCCAACTTCAAGTGAAATCATTTTAAAGAATCCCAGCTGGGCTTCACATGCCCCCAATGAGAGAGAATGATGAAGTCAGAAGTATATCCACATGAAAAAGTGTAATTCAGGGGGAGAGGACTCTAAGAGGGCCTAGATAGAGCAGTTTGGAGTTTTGGAGGAACAATACCATTTCCACAAGGTCTTAAATCTCCTGGCCCACTGAAAAAATTTTAAAATCCCCTCTTTCCCCATTTAAGCCAGAGCAATTTTCTAGTATATAAATAATTTAAACTCAGAAGATAAAAGGAAAACCCTTACACAAGAGGAACTAAAATGGTCATAAAAGAGAAGCAATTTTCTTCCTAATGATAATAATGGAGGTTTAGCAGTTTACAGAACCTGAAAAGCATGTCACGGTGTACTTTGTACCAAGCAGGTTTCAAATGAAATCAGATTTTTAAAGTATGCAGTTGAAAGGCAGAGGGGCAAGCACATGGTCAAGAACAAATGCAAAAGAATGGCAGGAAACTGGGTAAGAACAGAATCAAAAGGATAACCCAGAGGAAGAGAAAAGTGATTGGAAAATGGGACAGCCAAAATTAGTGATGAACAGATAACAAAGAACAGGGAAAGGTAGGTATGGTACATTGAGGATAGATGGCAGGCAGGAAACTGAGCTGTTCTACTCCCTTAGGGTTCACTCTTCTCTAATGAAGAAAAGTATCTTCAAACTAGAAAGAATAAAATAAACACGGTAAAGAAGAAACTGAAGCCTAAAATAGGGGAGCTAGTACAAAAGGCATCTTTTATTTTATTTTTTTAAGATTATTTATTTGAGAGAGAGAGAGAGACAAAGATAGTGACAGAGGGCAAAAGCGAGCAGGAGCTGAGAGGAGAGGGAGAAGCAGACTCCCCCGCTGAGCAGGGCGCCAGACATGGGGCTCGATCCCAGGACCCTGGGATCATGACCTGAGCCGAAGGCTGACACTTAACCGACTGAGCCACCCAAGTGCCCCAAAAGGCATCTAACTTTTAAACTATATCTAAATCTTTAGATTCGGAAACATTATATCCTACGATACTGAACTTTGCAGATGGGACTTCTTTAAAAATATTTTTATTGTGAAATAAGTATAGATCCATAGAAAGGCTCAAAGAAATGTCCAGGGAGGCCCTGGGCACAATTCAGCCAGCCTCCCCTAATGTTTGCAGGTGGGATTTTAAACCACTGACCACATTTCTGAGGACACATGAAGAATGAGGAGAACGGTACCAGAAGACTGAAGGATGGACAAATAATTTCAGAATTGTCAAAAATGGTGGGGAGGTAATTTCTGAGATCTATTATTGGGTGAGCTTGTAATAACTTTCCTGATAGATTCTAGGAATGGTTGATCAATGTTTGCAGTATATGTGAAGCAGTAATACTAGAAATAACACTAAGAACAAGCTGGGTCATTTCTTTTTTTCTGAAGAGAATCTCTTGACTGATGAGCCAAGTAACTATTTGCTTCCAGTATATGTTTTCCCTCTAGCTATTTGGAAAAGTCTTTCATTATATGTTTGTTGACAAATTTGTCTTAACTGTAGTTTAATTAGAGAAGCTTGTTGCTAGTACTGAGATATCAGTGAATCAGTATAAAAATGGAAGGCGTTTCCAATGGCCTGCACCCCAGGGTTTTGGCACTAGCCTGGATGACTGAATAAAGACTCAGAAATGACTTTGGCTGTTGGAATACCAGGTTGAAACCAAGATGAATTCTGATAATTTTTAAAGAATTGTACCATAGAATACAGGATGTGAGATATGTGTTTTAACAGCAGTATTTGTGAAAAGATTTTGGACTTCTAGTTGATATCTTTTTTTTTTTTTAAGATTTTATTTATTTATTTGAGAGAGAGAATGAGAGAGAGAGAGAGGATGAGAGGGGGGAGGGTCAGAGGGAGAAGCAGACTCCCTGCCGAGCAGGGAGCCCGATGCGGGACTCGATCCTGGGACTCCATGATCATGACCTGAGCCGAAGGCAGTCGCTTAACCAACTGAGCCACCCAGGCGTCCTCTAGTTGATATCTTAATATGAATCACAAATGAGAAAAACCAGAGTAATTTTAAGATGTTACGTGTGTTAACAAAGGAGATGATAGACACTTTACACTGTTAAAAACTACCTGGAATATTGTGATCCATTGTAAGTCCCAATTTTAAGAGGGACAATGACAAGTCATTACTCATTCAGGCAAAGATGAGTGTTCTGGAGACACTCATTTTAAGAGAGAGACCAAAGCGGCCGGGTTTGTCATAGCTGTCTTCCTATATGGGAAGGGTTACCATGAGAGAGAAGGATTGGATTAAGTCTCTGTGGCCTACAGTATAGAAACAGTACTAAGATATGGAAGATACAGTATTTACCTTAAATATAAGGAAAATATTTTACTAATTAGGAACAGGGGTCAGACACTGTATTTTAGTAGGTCGATCAATTTGAGTGTTTGAAGCATAAGAGGGAGATCTTGAAGGAAGATACAGTGTGGGAATCAACAGCATGTAGTTTCAATGAGATAACCAGAAAGTGGGTCAGAATAGGCACGGATTTCCTGGCTTCATTTCATCCTAGAGAGTCTCTTTTCTGACTTCAGAGAAGCCAAAGTTTGTTTGTATGTGCAGTTCTCTGGAGAGATGGTCTATAACAGTCCACAGTTTCCCAAAGACCCACAGTCTCAAAATGTAAACTTTCCTTGTGTAAGATCAGAAAATAGTTTTGACTAATCAGGGGACGCTTTAAGAGAACAAACTTTTAGAGTGTAGGTGAAGGAATGAGAAGAAACAGTCATCGAGGCCTAAGGACAATTGGCCAAGTACACAGAGATCGCATTCAATGGAAGGAACTTTGAAATTGTGGGAGTCAGCAGCAGTTCAAATGCTTTGGAAAGATTTCATAAAACAAAAATTATACCATGCCTGGAAGAGGTGTGACATACATATCGAACAAGGTAAATGATGTGCAAAGCAACAATACAAGAGCTGTCAGAAAGCCAAGTGGCAGACTAATTTAAAATAAATGGTGCAGAAAAGGGCTGTAAGGTCAAATGAAGGAAAGTTCTAGTGGGGGAAGCCGGAGATTTAAGGAGACCCTTGTGGAGATGGCAGGACATACGCTAGATTTGAGAGTCAAAACACCCTTCCTTTTTTTTTCTTTCTTTCTTTCTTTCTTTTTCTTCTTTCTTTCTTTTCTTTCTTCTTTCTTCCTTCCTTCTTTTCTCTTGTCTTTCTTCTCTTTCTTTCCTTCCTTCCTTTTCTTTCTTTTTCTCTTTCTCTTTCTTTCTTTCTTCCTTCCTTCCTTCCTTCCTTCTTTTCTCTTGTCTTTCTTTCTTTCTTCTCTTTCTTTCTTTCCTTCCTCCCTTTTCTTTCTTTTTCTTTCTTTCTTTCTTTCTTTCTTTCTTTCTTTCTTTTTCTTTCTTCCTTCATTCCTTCCTTCCTTTTTTTCTCTTGTCTTTCTTTCTTTCTTTCTTCTTTCTTCCTTCGTTCCTTCCTTCCTTTTTTTCTCTTGTCTTTCTTTCTTTCTTTCTTTCTTTCTTTCTTTCTTTCTTTCTTCTCTTTCCTTCCTTCCTTCTTTCTTTCTTTCCTTCTTTCTTTTTCTTTCTCTTTCTTTCTTTCTTTCTTTTCTTTCTTTCTTTATCTTTCTTTCTTTCTTTTCTTTCTTTCTCTTTCTTTCTTTCTTTCTTTCTTTTCCAAAATGGCTATTTAAACTTTCTTCTTCTTATGTCTCCTGAGTAAAAACACATCCTTCACATAAGACGTATCTAAGTGTTTGAAACTGACTATTAAGTCACCCCTTGATCTTCTTGCCTCTAACTTCAAGACTTCCCAGTCTTCAGGGAACAGACTATCTCCAGCGAAGAGCCTTACAGAACTTGATTAGGAGTCAGGATTTGACATGAGGGGAAATAAAGTCTCTTCCAGACTGTGATTAAGAGTTGTATCATGACAAAAAAAGAAAGAAAGAAAGAGAGAGAAAGAGAGAGAGAGGGAGAAGAAAGAAGGAAAGAAAGAAAGAAAGAAAGAGAAAAAGAAAGAAAGAAAAATTTAAAGAAGAGCATTTGAGTCACAACATTGAATGTGAATAGATGGGGAAGAGGCCAACTGTAAGTCTCTCATGAGCTGTCTCAGGGCAGAGCAGTGCACATGGGAAGGGTGGGGGGGACCAGACAAACACCGCAAAAGGAAGGTTGCAGAGCTTTGGTGATGTGCAGATGTGTGATGGATGAGCTATCAGAGATTGAACTCTCCTTGACTTCATAATGTACTTAGCAGCCCCAGTCCTCAGACAGGTGCAGCTTGGAGAAAAGACTAGCATTCGGCTGTCACAGCTTTTTATTACATGTAAAGTACAGATGTATGATAGCCATGGGGGGAAATATGGAAACCAAGGGCATTTTCCTGAGGGACGACAGAGCAAGGAAGACCAAAGTTACATCTTGCCTGGCTTTTGTGTTCTGGTTACTGAAATGAAAGGGGCAAAGTCCAAGAGGGACTGGAGGGACTGCTACACAGTGAGATTCTAGAAGCCCTCTAAGGGTTAGCTTGTGTTCTGAACAGAGGAAGCCCTGGGTATAGCATGGCAATCCTCTCTCCACGCTCTGTATGGGGAGGGGTGGGGAGGATAGAGAAGAGGGTGCAAGGGAACTCTTCATCCAGGTAGGGAGGGCACTAGTTACTTAGCAAAGCAACTTAAACTAATCTGACATTTGTTGAGCCTCTACTAGGTGTCAGGCACTTTATATACATTTTGTTGTTGTTGTTTAAACCTTAAAATAACCATAGAAGGAAGAATAAGACAAGGGGGAGGTACGATGAGGATCAAGTGAACACCCTATAGACTGTCTCCATTGCTAACAGTCCTTGGAAAGGCTCCTTTCCAGGGAGAAATAAGCAACCTCTCTGTGTAGGAAGTGTGTACCTTCTCTGAGACAAGGAGACACTCAAGGTAAAGAACTGGGAACCTTTAGGGGAAATGTTAATCTTGGAATATCATCTGTGCAGGAAGGTATTAGGATTAGACGTTATGATCAAAGAATATTTGGTCACAGAGCAGACAAGACCATAAGAGTTCCCATAGTCTCCTCCCTCTATGAAAAGAAAGTGTTACTATCATTAGACCTCCTTTTACAGGGGACCGGGACCCAGGTAGAAGGAGGGCTGGAACTGAGGTGGTGACTCATTCTAGGTGCCTTAGTCCTATGGGTCTTTGATGGTTTGTGAACCCTGAGGACCCTGAAGTTCTCACTCTGATTTCTACAACTTACAGGAACATTGAATGGATTGCCACCGTAAATACACAAGTTATCAATTTGCATACACTGACATCTTTGACACCCATTTATTTGACCCTTCCTGTCCCAGGTGAGGCGACAGGACATCTACAGCCCACACTCCCTCAAGACCCGGTGGAAGATTCAGATGATGGCAAGGATTGAGTAAGCCACCTTCTCTCAGGGATGTAGCCCTTGAAAGGAAAGTGGTTGCTTGCTTCCAGAGCTTGCTAGAAAATAAATGTAGCTAATCCTTTCATGCTGGGTAGATTTTGCTGCATTCCCCAAGGGACTAATATTTCTTCTCAGGTTTTTTTTTTTTTTTCTTGAAATCCTTATGAATGTCTGAGAAGAGGTCCCTACAGAGAAAACTACCTCAGTCACAGGCACGAAGGCCTCTGAATTATGTAGCAATTTCTAGTGTGAATGCTATGTTAATGTAGTGTCATGGGTGACAATGAAAATGCACCCAAGTCACGAAATTCAAATTTATGACTTTAGCAACAGTCCTCACTTCTCCCACTCTGGTGTGCTCAATGTTTTATGTTGTTGTACTTCCAGGGAAATTTATGCCTCGATGTGCATTGTGAGTGAGTTATGGTTACTCTGAGAACGTTAATTTTGCATTTCCTGACTTCTGTGCGTTCAAAGGGACAACTTTTCAAAAATAGCCTCCCAAAAAGGCACAGCAGACCAGCTGATGTTGTGTAATGGCTGCGCCTGTGGAATGGGAGTGATGAACCTACATGCCTGGGGCTTCTTCGCGTCTGTTTCCCGTCTACGGTTTACAGGAGCAGAGGGAGATGGGCAGGGTAGGGGTAGGCCTTGGCAGCCTCAGGTGGATGTTCAGTCCAGGGGACAAGTCTGAGGCACTGGAAAAGGGAAAGAACATGGATTAATTGCTGTTGGTTGTTACAAGAGTTTTCATTTATTGAACACCTACTACATGCCAGGAATTGGTCTGAGAATTTCACTTCCATTTTTCATGCTAGCTTTCTCTTCACCCTTTAAAGTAGGTTCTATCATCCCAACCATGCATCCCAACTGAATGAAGTAGAAAAAACAAATTGCCCAAGGTCGCATGAGCAGCACAGGCAGACCTCGGTTCTAATTCCGTTGATCCCAGAGTCCATGTTCCACCCTGGGCTGCTTCTCTAGTCACCAAGTCCTGAGACGTAATTCCAGCTCAGTCCCTGCTAGCTGCGTTGTCTTTCCCAGGCTTTAACCCTAGTTTCCTCTGGTGAAACTGGGATAATACAGAGCCAACAGACTCCTGTTGGCTTAAGCAGAACCAAGTTTATTTGTTATTTTACTGTTATTACTGGTGCTCTCTGTAAAGAACTTCCCACTCGCGGTATTACCTAGCCAAAGGGAAATGGTCAAGTCAGAAAAATTTACCAGTATTTTTCCTTGGTTATAAGCTACACAAGGGGCAGAATTTTTGCCTGTTTTGCTCATTACATATATCCAATGCCTAGAAGAGTGCTTGGCACATAGACAGTCACATCTGATGACTGCGGGAGAGATTTATATGATGCCACGTCCCACTCTATCGTCTCTCTCCTGTCTCCTCCTAGCTCAGGCATAGCTGTGTGCTCTGTACTTTGGACATCTTATGTCTTCTTGCAGAAACTGCTTGTCTTGCCCAATCGTTGTGGCAACTTACTTTCTATTTGGAAACTTCCATACCACACTGGAAACAATGTAGTGTGTTTCTACTCTTGGGAGTTTGCCAAACAGGGGTTTTCTGAGTCCTATGCGATTCTAATGGTGGACTTCTTAATGCTGTGGCAGGCTTTAGGGGTAGCTTTTGGAGACTGACATTTGGTACCCCTAAAATAAACCCACCAAATCAGACTCTGCTGCCCTCAGGAGACCCGGCTACCCCCACAAGCTGTGGTTTTTAAGAAGTGTTGAAGTTTGTATGTCTTAGCACCTTTGCAATTGCTTTAGTTACTTCTGCCTCCCAGATGATTTTTCTCATGTGCCCTTCCCCTGCTAAAAGGGCTTTTCAAAGTTTCTGACATCAGTTCTTGTGTTTCTAAGCCCTACAGCCAGCAAACAGCCCACTGCCCTACTAATTGTGTTCATCTTGATACTCACTGGGTTTGGAGCTCTGTGCTACTCTGTGTCATCATCCCTCTTTTGCTCAGCAGGAGCAAATGGTCCCAATATCATTATCCTTCTGGCTAGGTTTAAAATTCCCTCTTTGTAAAACCACTGCCTGGCATTTCCATAAACGATCCATTGCTTTTAGCTCCTGGGGTCTCACTGTATGCCACGCTTCCTAGTAAGGCTAACTTCCTCCAAGACAGTGTTCTTGCTCCTGATTACTCCTCAACTCCCCCACCCCTCCCTGTTTCGTAAGGATTATGGCTCAATTTTTCTCTGAGATTAAAAAAGGCAAGGTTATGAACCTGGTGGAGAGGTCATTTGTAATGGTGAAAGCAAGCTCTTGGGGTTTGAATCACAACCTCGCCACTTAATATCTGTGTGACAAAGAGAGGGCTGTTTCAGCTCTCTGAGACCCAGTTTCTCATCTGTTGAATGGATAACAATGTCTTTTGTGTAGGGGTTGGCCTATCATGGGTAAGCACCCATTGAAAGTTCACTATCCCTAAGGAAGAAGAGTCATACTGTAAATTTCCTAGTTTATTGATAGTAAAAGAAAATTTTAAAAGGGGCACCTGGGTGGCTTAGTCGGCTGAATGGTCGACTCTTGATTTTGGCTCAGGTCTTGAACTCAGGGTTGTGACTTCAAGCCCCCTTTGGGCTCCACACTGGGTGTGCAGCCTACTTTAAAAAAAAAGCTATAACCTAGATTTTTTTTTTTTTTTTTTTGAGGGGAAGGAGAGGGGAAAGATCGCAGAAAGAACTATTGTCATAACTGTGGGAATTACTGTGTTTATTAATTTGATTTTCTTAATGACCAATGAAGTACAAATTTTATTTTGGTTTTGTACCTTGTGTGTGTGTGTGTTTCACTTGAGCTTAAAATTCCTTATTCATGTCAGGAGCAGTGAATTCATTCATCCCTTTCATAAAAATTTAGAGAGTATCTATTGTGTACGTGCTACTCTGTAAAATGCTGGCTAAAACAGAGTCCCTTATAGTCGAACCAGAAAATCACAATAAGTGATTATAATGCATTGTGACAAATGCCACCATAGTGCCTCATCCAAGTTCATTTTTGTGGCCTCCTGTTCCTGTTTCAGGAAATGGAAGCATTTATGGGAGATGTTCTGAAGGGAATTTCCCCTGGCTCTTCTCCATGTCGGAGGGGGACATTTCTTTTGAAGTGTCTCTTATTATCGGAAGACAAAGCTATCCAGAAAGCAGCTTGCGGAAGCCTCAGGCTGTTGTAGCGGAGGGAGGGAGGTCAGGATTATTGTTCTATTATATTAATTAAAGAACCCTCAGAAGTTTCCCTAATGCCAAAGAGGTGTGCCATGCATACGAGGCAAGATTTTGGGGGTTGCAGTTTTGTTTTCTCGATAAATATATAGAGATGCAGCAGGGATGTTTGAATGTATGATGTCAAATAGCAGATGATATCAAGCCAAAGACCTCCGTGTAATGAATGGGCCGTGTTCTGGTCTGTCCAGCAGTTCATAGCCAGTGTTATTTATTTGCTTTGGTGGCTGCAGAGCTCTTTGGAACCTGAGGTTCTGCACGTACATGTGTGTCCACACACACCTTTACAAGGTGACCCTGTTCCTCAGCTGAATGCAGTCAAACATTCAGCAAGTGACTTGAAAAGAGCCTCAGTATCTGGAATGTCAGTGAATTTGGGGGACAGTCCCAATTCTAAATTTTCAGACTCTGTTTCAAAACATGTGCCCTGAGTCAGGGCTCACAAATATATGATCTCCACATGAATATTAGATCTACTCAGTATTCTTCTCCTGGCTCATGAGACACTGACTTGGTGGTGGTTCTTTGCCACCTGATAGCCCTGCTTTTCCCTTCTTCCTTGGTGGCCCCCTCCCCACGGCAGCTCTCCTATTCAGGACACCCTTGTGAGCTCTCTCTCCAGGCGGAAGCACTTCTCGTTCCCATCCTGATGGCACCTTTTGACCCTAGAGACTGCGGGTGGTGTTAGGGTGGGCGAGGACAGGGCTGTGACAAGACATACTCCCAGCTGCACACCTTCAGTACCCCCATCCCACGTCCCCCCATGAGTGGAAATTGAGCGAACAATCTGGAAGGCACAGGTTAGGCATTCCTACAATCCTGTGTCTTACTCCAGCTGTGAGTCTTGTTGTATGCCCTTAAGTAAGTCACTGAACTTCTCTGTGACTCAGGTCTCCCCACTGTGCCGGCTTCATGGCATGGCTGTGAGGATGAGAAGCATTCATATATGTAATTGGAACAGGGACTGGAAAATCGGCTGCGCACAAATTAAGTATTTGCTTTTAGTAGTATGACGACTACTATTACTACAAGGATGTGTTAGCATTAGGGTAAGTGCTCAAACGTTCTCAGTGGAACACACATAGCGACGCATAGACTGGGGAAGTGCCTGAGCACTGGGAAGGAAAGAAAAGTAAGAAGCTCACTTTGAAAAGGACCAGGGGCACCTGGGTGGCTCAGTCGGTTGAATGTCCGACTCTTGGTTCCAGCTCAGGTCATGATCTCAGGGTCATGAGATCGAGCCTGGAGATGGGCACTGCACTCGGTGCAGGGTCTGCTTGAGATTCTCTCTCTCCCTCTGCCCCTCCCCCTGCTTGCAGTCACTCTCTCTAAAATAAAAGAAAAAATCAATCTTTAAAATAAAAAATAAAAAAAGAGACCCCAAAAGCCCACATAAAAATAAATTAAAAAGACCAGAGCCCTTTTTTCCCTACTCATGCAGCGCAAGTTAATGACGAGGGCTGTCAGGACCCTGCTGGATCACATGGAGGTGTTCCAGCAGCTCACATCTGTTCTAGAGTCTGTTCTCAAGTCTTCTTCTTGGTCCCCATTTGCACTGCCACCCCCTACCCCCCCAAGTTACCAGCTGTCACCCCCTACTCCGACTCAGCCAGCAAGCATCATAAAAATCAACACAGGGAAATCCACAGCCAAGCATCACAACTTTATCTAATGTCTTTGCTCTTTCATATTCTGTGGCACGAGGTTCCCTCCAGTGAAGTTGTGGACCCTTCTCATCAGTCCCCCCTCTTTTGTTCTCCCATCAACTCCACAAGGGACCATGACGGGCATGAGGCAATTTGGCTTAGAATTTGAGCTTTGATATTTTTATCCAAGAAATTATACATTTCTAAATATTGGCCTTTAGTTCTACTATTTGAATCTGGATGATATGTTCATTTACTTCCTGTCTATTCTGATTACTGGTAACTTGGGTGATTAAGTTGGGTGTTTTTCAGGTTGTTTTATTTTACTTAAACTCTAACCTTCCTCTCTGACCCTTGAGTTATTTTTTTTCTAGGGATCAGCCAATTTGTGTTTGGTTGTCTAGAAAAAAAAAAGGTGTCTTACAGCGATTAGATAGAGGCCAAGTTGCTTTCAGAAAATGTAATTTTCTTAAGATACTGGAGCATGCTGACTTCCTTTCTCTGACACAAATATTATGCCTTATCTAGACATACTAATGAGATTAACTTAGAAAACGGACCTGCAAAACAGAGAGGTTTAAACTTTGATGTTTACCCAGTTAAAAAAAAAAAAAATCTGTGAAATCGTAAATTAAAAAAAAAAAAAATTCTCGGTGGTAAAAAAAGAATGATTGAATAATGTTCATTACATTTGGAATTTCAGGCCAAAAATACAAAAAGGATAAAGAATTGGAAGGAATACCAGTCCAGAAAAAGTAAAAGCAATTTGCCATCACCAGCGGCTGCCACTGCCCAGCAAGGCTCACACTGGCCTTTGATGGCACATTCTAGATGTCACGGCATCAGGCAAACAACAGACAACTGCCTGATCACTGTGACTTTTGCCATGGTCCCTGGTCACACTACAACATACCAAGTGTGTATAATGAATGTGTGCCAGTTTTCAGGAAAGTAGAAGTTAGAACAGCAGGTGGACTGAAAGGAAAATTTTACTCTTATTCTGTTCCAAGGTGTGTGATGTTTGCCTCAATTCTCTGCTCTCCGTTTATGACACATAGCCTTCTTCAGTTCTAGACACCATCACACGTAGGCATTAATCACCATTTAATATACGAAATATTGTGTCTTATCTATTTTCTTTATTTTCTGTCCCTCTCCACGAGAATCTAAGCGCAGCGAGGGTGGGGATGTTTTGTCTATTTTGTTCACCACTGTATCTCTGGTCCTTAAGATGGTGCTTGGCTCATAGTTGGTGCTCCATAAATATTGATTGAGTAATTTTGTGATTCCCTCACATGTCCCAAACTAAACACCACTCCCTCTAACCTCCAAAAGAGAACAGAGCTGCTCAGGCATAGTTACTTTCTTAGAGTCATGGGTCTTTTGAGCCTAAAAAAGTAGGAGGTCACCTAGTCTAACGCCTTAATTTTACTGATAAAGAAGTGAAGGTCCAGAATATCAACAAATTGCCCAGACACATAGCAAATTTATAAAATAACCAGGAGTAGAAATCAGGACGCCTGGCCCACTGCTCCTTCCCCAAATTATCCTTGCCCACTGATTTCACTATACACTCTTTCACTTGCTGGAACAGCAGTGACTTGCTCCATTGTAACAGCACAATCCTCAGAGTTTCTCTTAGGTTAAGGGCTCTGTGATGCTGAGCCTGCTGGGGATCCCTTTGGTGATCTGTCTGTTAGTGACAATCCAAGAGAAAGGATTCGACCCTGTTGAGGCCTTAGAGTCAGCCTGTGGGCCTTTAGACAGACACACATACTCTCCTCTGTCTCCCTCCGTCAGGTTCTAGCTCAAACCCCACCCATTCCATGATGTTTTCTCCTGTGAATCCAGCCCATATGGATGTTGCGTTTCTCTGCGGTGCTGAGATAACCTCAAATGCCTTTAGAAGCCAATGAAGTCATGTAAATGGGGAAAGAGTCCAGGGCAGGAGGAAAGGCCCAGGATTGCTAAACCTTTCTATTTCTAGGGAAGCTGAAGTTTCCTGTTGTCACTGGCCTCTACCTTTTCACTCTGCCTTTCAGGAATTAATAGAAGAGTGACCTCCTGGGGCAGAGACTTGCATTCTCCATCTTAGACACCATCTCTCTTCTGGGTGCCTTGCCCACACAGCTTGTCCTACAGACTGTCCACACCACAGCTGATGGGGTCCTAGCAGAATGCTTGAGGGGCAGCACAAGCAAAGTTGCACTTTGAGGTGAGTAGGCAGAAGTTTCCTTCCTGCCCTCCTCTCGCAGACCCAAGAGCAGTCTTAGTCCCACTCTAGACACTGCCCTTTTACTGTATTTCCATCTGGCTTCTATCAAGCTGGCTTCCTTAAATCCCTTGGACAAGGGGGCTCTTTCCTTTCTGTGTCCAGGCCTGCCTCTGTTTGCCTTCAGCTTGGAACTGCTCTTCCTTCAGCCTTGTTTCTCACGAACTCCACTGTTGCTTCTCCCTTGTTCTCTGCCCATCAATGGTTAGAAATGAAATCCCAGAGAAGTCTCTGTCAGGACGAGAGACTGCCACCCTCCCTGGAGCCCTGTCCCTTTGCCTTCACAGCCTCCTCTTGGGCCTTCTTGTTTGTTCTCTCACATTCTTTCTGGTTTTGAAGGCTTTGCCACAAACCTATTTTCTTAGCACCTCACTCTGGATCAAGCTTCTTCAAACTTCCTTTGGTTTGGGGAAAAAGCCATGTTCCATTTTTTATTTTTTGGTTTTTTTTTGCCCTCTGTGATTTGAAGATGGAACTGAGGATTTCCACCACTTTGAACTATGAATCTCCTCCTAAGGAATCTTAACCGTTAGCATATGAAAAAATTGCCACCATCATTCCCTGAGAAGTTTATCTTTCTCTTATCCGTGAGAGAACTGTAGGATATACACCTTCATTTTATGAAAAATCCCTGTCCCTTGGGTAGTTTTTGACACGCCAATCCCTTTCTAAGGACATGTGTAATGCAGCAAAGTTTGATATTTTGTCAACTAAAATTTATGAATTTCTCGTCTGGAGCTTTTCTGTGTTGACATCTGTGGGCAAGATCAGGTAATGATGATTAAAGATAAGATGGAGACTGGATTTGGCTACATGGTAAGGAACTAGAGCACCACGTAAAAGGTCCTGGAATTTATCCCAGAGAAAATACATTTATTTGGGTAGGAACGCTAAGTTTTAGACTAAAATCACTGACATAGCAAGATGGGAAGATGGGTTTTAAAAAAGAGATGGCAGAATTAGAAAGACTAGCTGTGGCCACAGGCATAGAAAAAAGTGACAGACTCAAAAGACATTTCAGAAAAATCATTGACAGCATTTCAGGTTAGTAAGGAAAAGGGAAGAATTACATTTTATGGTGAAACCTTAAGATATGAGAAGGAAGGGGAGTGATTTGAGAGCAGAGAGGATGCTCTCAGGTGGAAGCTGCAAATGGTTCTGAAGTCTCATCTGCAGTGGGCTGCATCTTCTGAGGTCCAATGGTGCTCTCACAGACTCCTGGAGGAACAAATGGAAATTCTTGATGACTGAGACCACTCCCTTTTCTCTGCTTTGCAAAGCACGAGGACATAAGAAATTATCATGTGAGGGGCAGAGCAAGATGGTGGAGGAGTAGGAGACCTGGATTTTGTCTGGTCTCAGGAATTCAGCTGGATAGGGATCAAACCATTCTGAACACCTACAAACTCAACAGGAGATCGAGGAAAGGAATAGCAACAACTCTCTGAACAGAGAAGCGACCACTTTCTGGAAGGTAGGACATGCTGAGAAGTGAATCTGAGGCGATATTCGGGAGGATAGGCGGCAGAGGAAGGGGCCTCGGTCGGCCACTTCTGGCAAGTGCTAGAGCCGCGGAGCACAAAATCGGAACTTTTAGAAGTCGGCTCCGCTGTGGGACATCGCTCCGGTGGCTAAGCGGGGGGTGGAACGCTCGCGGGACAGTGTGGTCTCAGGACTCTCGGGGTCACAGGAAGACTGGGGGTGCCTGAGTATGGCAGAGTTCCCAGGTATCGGAGCAGGGAAGCCGGCTGCAGAGACGTAGCCGAGGAGTGGGCTCTCAGCTCGGGGTTGCCATAAACTGTGATCCGTGGCACAGTCGGGCCACTGCTCCTCCAGCAGGGACCCAACAAGTGGCAGATCTGGGGAGACTCCCCTTCCTCCCCTGGGAGGAGCACCCCGGGAGCGCACCGCAGGGATCTGCTGGGTTTGGAGACTCCACATGGGGTTGGGTGCCAGAGATAGAAATGCTCGGTCACAGGCCGGGTGAGCACGGAGTGTGGCTGGAGACCAGGGAGACAGGAGTTACTGACTGCTTTTCTCTGGGGGCGCACTGAGGAGCAGGGCTCTGAGTCCTTGGCTCCTCCGGGGTGGAGATTGGGAGGCCGCCATTTTCACTCTCCTCCTCCAAAGCTGGATGGAAAGCTTGCAGGGAAAAAAAGCTCCCAAGAGCAAACCCGAGCAGATTACTTAGCCTGGACCGGCAAGGGCAGGGCAATTCTGCCTCCAGGAAAGACATTTCGGAACCACGGCAACAGGCCCCTCCTCCAGAAGATCAGTAAGAACAGCCAGCCAAGACCAAGTTTACCCATCAATGAGAACAGCAGAACTCCAGCGCTAGGGGAATAATGCACATAGAATCCATGGCTTTTTTACCATGATTCTTTAGTCTTTCAAAGTTAATATTTTTAACTCTTTTTTTTTTTTAATTTTTCTTTTTCCCTTTTTCAAACAACATCTTATCAATCCCTTTTTTAAAAAACATTTTTATTTTTCATTTTTTGAGTCATATTCTATACCTTCATAGTAGTTACCCTTATTTTTGGCATATATATATAAGTCGTTCTCTCTTTAAAATTTTGAGATACAGTTTCTTCTAACAGATCAAAATATACCCTAAATCTCTGGTGTATGGCTTTGTTCTAGTCTCCTGCCTGATCACATTCTCTCC
>NC_138370.1:25098121-25125597 GCF_054177405.1 Leptonychotes weddellii
TGTCGTGTGTCTCACGTGGTCTTGGTAATCCATTTCTGGTCCTGCCACATCTGCTGTAGTTATCTGAGACCCTGGCCTGGATGCCAGAGGACATTCTGCATCACCTCAACCCAACAGAAAAGTTAATTGATTAGCACTTCTGTTCTCCTCTTTGGGGGCTGGGGAATTCTTAGCATCACTGATTTTTCCACCCCACATTGGGGTGCTCACATCAATCCCCTAATTCCCAAATACCTCTCTCAGCTTCCACTGGACTTGGAGCTCTTCTCTGAGGCCTTCAGTTCCTCAGGCTACACACTAGTAGGCCAGGCGATGTGTTTTCTCTCCTAGGACCTAGGATTTCTATCAATGTACATAATTCATCTTCAACTGTGGATTCATTCTAAGGTACCAACCAATTATTCCTGACCCCCTGATTCTTCCTTCCTACTTTGGATGAACCTCTGTATCTTGGGGGTAGGAAACTGCTCTTTGATCATTACTCATAAGTCCTTTCTCTGTGGTTCATGACATAAAGGGTCTGCTATGTGTCCTTCCTGGCTATTAGCCCTTTGAAGCTTAATAAACCTCTATCAAAAATTCCGGCTCCTACAGTAGAAGAACTTGCATTGAGGGCTACTATTTCAGCTCTTTTCAAAAATGTCTGACTTGGCATTGGAAATTCAGTAATAATTTCCTTATTTCTGACTATTTCTGATCTCCCCGGGGGTGGTGCATATGGAGGAGCATTTTGGTTTTCTTGGGGCTGCTGTCAATAGGCTAAACTTCCTCTTCCCTTCCTCACCTTCAAATCTTTCTCTAAGGCTCATTTCCATAAAAGTCATCACAAAATAGATCATTTTGTCATTTTTTTTAAACATGAATTGCTTGTTACATTTATTAATTTGCCAAGGTCACTTAATTTAGGGATTGTAGCCCTGTGAAAGGCAAAAGGCACTGGATGATTAAGGAGATGGTTTTATTCAGACTATTTATTGCACTAGGGAGACCATTCATTAATAAAGATTGTCTCAAAGAAGAGGGAGAAAAACCGGGGTTTACAGAGGCAGGTAAACAAGAGTCATGAGGAAGGACAGTGAGTCTTACAGGATTGGAGAAGAGCGTGGAGGCTATTCTTATCTTGGAACAGGGGAAGGCAGGGTGGTCCTTTGTGGTTAGCCATTTCCCAGAACACAAAGGGGAGGAGGACTAAAGTTTGTTATCAGTTCCCCTTTTTGTTCAAGAAGACTATCATTCCCCTTCATTCTATAAGATTACTCAGTTAAAAAAAAAAAAAAAACCTTTACAATAATCTTTTAGTAAAGCAGACAAATGTAAACATAAGATCTTTTTTGAAAATCTTATGAATAAACCCATCAAACCTTAGCTAGCTTTGATGACGGTGAATAGTTTCCTTTCCATGAACATTCTATCCATTCTGGTTTTGTCCCACAAGATAATACCCAGTCATTTTACCCTAGAACAAAATCACTCTCTTTTTCTTTAAAAGAAACACGTCCCGCACACCTTGCACACGAAGTTATACCGTCCTGCTGCTCCATTCCTGTTAGAGTCTCACTCACATATTATTTAACCTCTGTAACTTCTATTTCACAGAGAAAACTAGGAGGCGGATAGCTGTGAACTGTCTGTCACACGCCAATACTTTTCAGCAGATGAGCTGAGCTCATGATTATACATCCCACAGCTTCTCATAGCCAAACACATCCTTATAATACAACTTCTCAAAGTGGTAAAAATGAACATGTTCATTGACAAACCCAAATGTACAGTCCCTCTGTAACACATAAGATGAAAGGTAAAAAGTACATAAAATTATGCCTATGTATTAATGTTTCAGTATTCCATCTTACTTTGAAATGATCTGGGCATTCAATTAATATCTATTAGTTAACTCAATTTAGTATAACTCTAGAGTTTTAAGTGTCCTAGAGATCTTAGAAATTATCTTGTCACTGACATACTATAAAACATAATTACTGTTAAAGTTTGTTATTATAATGACTTTTTTTGGTTAAACACAAATTAACATTTTTCATATTTTAAACATTAATAATCTTAAACATTAGTGATACTGGCTTAATCAATCAGTAAACCTGTGTGAGTTCATGCAGAACATTTCCAAGTAGAACAAAAATGTATGTATATATTATTCTTAACCGTAATCAGAGAAGACATGGCTGTTTTATTAAATGAAAAGTATTAAATGGGTCTTGTTTGCCAAAGCTTTATCTAAATTATGTGAACTTGAATTCCTAAAGCATATCCAAGTTGTTTTCTATAAAGATAATTTTTAAGTCTAGCACATTCAGGTATCTGAGACTCAATTTCCTTAATTTCTGGGACTATTAGGAATATTCAATTTATATAAGTGCTAACTTAGTGTTAAGCCATCAGAATAGAGCTCCTTTAAGAAATTTTATAATCTGATTTAGTAATACCATCTTTAGGTAGAGAAGTATTACACATCACACAATGAGAGGTAAAAGCCTTTCTGAATTACAGATACATAATCATGCAGGCTTAGAGATACCTTATAGCTTCAATTCTAAAATTTCAGCCATGAGTCAAGCAAAAGCACATAATTACAAAACTCACTAGTTCATATCAAAGAGCTGTTTTCTTCACAGTGGGTATGAATCTTTAATTTACTTGAGCTCTATATAGACAGGTAGACAAACATAAAAGGCTAACAAACCAGATTATTGTTGTCTCTCACCCCAGAGAGAGATCTCTATCAACCATTGATCTGTTCATAGAGATCACCAAATGGTCAAAACATGAAACCAAAGAAGCCAGAACAAGAAATCAACTGAATACTCAAAAGGAATTAAATCAAATCCTTGGCATACTGCCAATGGACAACGATGCAGAGCAAGGCATGAGGAGTCAGACTCATTGGCCTCTTATCCTGGGTGAAGCAAATGGGGATATGAAAACAGGGTGCAAGATTGTCCAAGGTCATGGCACTCAAACTATGAAAGACAAATGTACTATAAATTAAGGAGATGATTTTTTTCAGTCTATTGCAATAGAGATAAATATCTTTAATGAGGAACATCTCGAAGATGAAAAGAAAATCTGTGAGAATATGTGAGGTTTTATAGTGGCAACTAAATGAAGGAATCAGGAGGAAAGAGGGACAGTAAGTCTTACAGGATTCACGAGTCACGACATTCTTATCTTGGAATATGCAAAGGCAGCATGGTGCTTTGTGGTTAGCCATTTCCCAGAATATAAAGGAATGGGAGATTTCTTGACCTTCAAACCCCAGGGCTCAGATAAAGTTCAATACTATCACCACCTCATCTTCTAGTAGAGCTAAACTGGTATGGAGGTTTAGGGGTTAGGATAGGTGTGAGGAGGCAGAGTTGTATGATTTGGAAACATTACTCGAGTGATTTTGATTACAATACCTCACAGTGAAAATCTCTTATCCTGTAATTTCCTTTGGGTCAGAAATATGTGGTCATATCCCTTTGTGACATTGGGGAAGTTGCCGAATTTCCCTCAACATTTCTCTCTTAGCAAAATTAGGAGGTTGTCAACAAGTAGAGTGATGTTCATTGGGTATTTATCCATAAGAATTAAAAGGTTGAAAACAACCTAAATGTGTGTCAGTGGGGGAATAAATAAATAAAATGTTTTATATTCACATAGTAGGACACAGCATGGCAGTTTAAATATATTAATTTGATTTACATACATCACAAATAGATCTTAAATTTATTATGTTAAAGAAAAGTAGAGAATGATACCAGCAGCATATAACCTATATAAATTTAAACTCATAATTCAGAAATTCATAATCCATTCTCAATGGATGAGAGCTGGACTAGCCAACTCCTAGCCACTAACCATAGATGGCAAGCCAACACTTGGAATGCCACTAATCTGAGTTGAGGTGGGCTATAAGTATAAACTTCGCACTGGTTTTGAAGATTTATGATTAAAAAAAGGGAGTTAAAGTAGCACATTAACATTGTTTTATGTTGATTTCCTATTGAAATGATATTTGGGATATATTGGGTAATAATTTAAAATATATTATTAAAATTCCACTTTTTGTGGGGGGGGGTGGTTTGGTTTCTTTTCTTTTTTAAAATATGGCTTATAGACATTTAAAATTACACATTTGGCTCATGTTATATTTCTAGTGGACAGCACTGGACTAGAAAGTTACATCTCAAACCCAGCACACTGGTTACCCTCAGGAAAAGGGGAAACAAGTAGCACTTGGGAGGATATTTAAAAGGCCTTTCTTTCAGTAAGGTTTAATTATATTAAAGATAAGTAGACTAGAAGTAAATATGAAAAAAGTATTTCTAATTCTGTAGTATGAGAGGTGATTGCAATTCATGTCATTTTGTCTATGATGTCTTTTTAATTTCTAAAGAGAAAAAATAAAACAGTTGGACTAAGTCTCCAAAAAC
This sequence comes from Leptonychotes weddellii, assembly GCF_054177405.1. NCBI lineage: Eukaryota > Metazoa > Chordata > Mammalia > Carnivora > Phocidae > Leptonychotes > Leptonychotes weddellii. Next base: position 25,102,555 of record NC_138370.1, read on the forward strand.
TGACATAGATCCCACTCCCATGTTTGACTAGATAGAATGAGCAGTGCGCTGGAGTTTATTAAAAACTAGCTATGTAGCCTTACATAAGTCACCTAATTTTTTTGTCCCTCATTTTTCTTTTCTATAAAATTGAGTGGTTGAAGAGAATCTTCAAAGTCTCAAAACACCCTGGTTTGTTCTTTATGTGTCATTACAGGAGCTTAGTATGGCAAGTATGTAATACATTACTGTGAAAAAACTTGTATTTATCAAATATTTTTAATAGTGGCCATGACATTGACCTACCATATTCCATCCAACTAGCTTGATGGATTTGTTTTAGAGATTTGGTATAAGGTTGATTTAATCACCATGAAAATATTGGGTTCTTTTTCATTTCTTTATTTTTCTATAAAGAAATTTGCATCAGGAAACTCGGTGGCACAGACTATTATGCAGAAGTTGTTGACATTACGTTAATGCCATATAATGTTGATGATCGTACATGGGGGTAACTATGTATGCAGCCTTTTCTCTTGACTCTCCACAAGCATGGATAAATGTTTGGAAAAGATGCTTTACCATACATATTGACTAAAAAATAAAGAACTGTATAGTATCATTGCCTATTATTGGTTTTTTTTTTAAGTTTTTATTTATTTGTCAGAGAGAGAGAGAGAACACAAGCAGGGAGATCTGCAGGCAGAGGGAGAAGCAGGCTCCCTGCTGAGCAAGGAGCCCCATGCAGGACTCGCGATCCCAGATCCCAGCGTCCTGGGATCAGGACCTGAGCTGAAGGCAGACATTTAATCTACTGAGCCACCCAGGTGTCCCGCCTGTTATTGCTTTTAAACTCTTTCAAAACATAAGTTGGTTCACTTCGTATGCAATAATTATTTTTCTTTATAATATTTCTTTCCAAAGCTACTAATTATAGCTTCCTATGTAAATGAGAGAGAGAAAAAAAATGACTCCTCCTCCCACTTCTGTTGCTTTTTCTCCTTATATTTCCTAATTCATCATTTTTTCTTGTTTTTATTTATTCTATTTAATGAGTATTTGGTTTGGTGATACTGGGTCATGACTCAAAGATACGTAAATATGAAAACTAGACAAGAGCAGAAAACTTAGATAAAGCTCATCTTACAATAATTTTTATAAAAAATGTTCAAAGGAGACTACATGGTAAGATATGGAGTCTATTTCTTCTGGGCAGATCACACAAAAAAGTAAAGAATAACTTCTTGTTAAGAGCTCTAAAATAAAGTTATCATTTTAACAGATAGAAAATCAAATTCCAGTTTTTCATGAGCATAATATTTGGCAGTAAAGAATACACAGAAAATTTTCCTTATGGATAAACCCATCAATACCCACCCAACTTTCAACTTTCATAAAAATGTTTAGGACATTTTATTGCTTCTTTTCAGACTGACATTATAAACCAAGGGAAATAAAAGTATCTTTTCTACAAATTTTCTACACCTTTCTGCATCCATGTAGTGTTTGTCTTTTACTGTCCTCTTCAGGTTTTGAATTCTGGAACAACCAGACACCTTAAGAAAAAAAAAAAAAAACCTCATTTTATCTTGATAAACAAAAACACAGTTCATTACTTTGCCTACATATGCATACTTCTCCACCATTGTTCTCAGTATAGTATCAAAGTAACTAACTTCTATTTCACAGGGAAAATTAGAAAATAAGTAACTAAAATCTGTCATATATAAGCATTTTTGCAAACTAGCAAAACTCATGAATACACATAACACACATTTCACAGCCAATCACTTCCCTTCTACATATTTCCTACAGTGGAAAAACTAAACATTTTTATTAATGTGACCCAAAGATAGGGGTGTTCCCCAGCATGTAAACACAGAGGTGAAGTATATACACTACAATAATGTTTACTATCTATGCTTTAAAATTTAGTCACACTTAAAATTATCTGGGTGTCCAGTGATTATTCATTAATTTAATATTAGTCTAAAGCTTCATGTTATCTAAGGGTCTTGGATATTATGTTCAAGCGGATACACTGTAAATATGATTACTGATGATAAAAAAAAGTTTCAGAATGAAGACTCAAATTAATTGAACACTAACATTTTCATAGTCTTCAGTATTATATAGTATTAGCTTTTTCCTGATAAATAATCCAATATAAAATATTTAGAACATTAAGCTTAACTAGTTTCTTCATGAGAAGACAAACTTTAATTTTACAAAAAAAAAATATTCTCTTGCATTTAGTGCTGATAAAATTTGGGAAAAGCCCAAATTTATAGCTGAATTTTTTTCTTTCTTAAACCTGAATTGTGAAACCAAGGATTCATCTTTGTTGTGTGAACTTACATTCTTATATAAAAATATTTTTGAGCTGGTGGTTTCTGTAAGAAATTTTTTCTTAAAAGTCCCACATATTTTAAATTTATAAGATCAATTTCTGCATTTTCTGAGTATTTTGAAAATATTGCCTCTATGAATCAATATTAACAGAGCTCCTTTAATTCAAGATACATTATAATCTAATTTATTAAACCCTTTGGAAGTAGGAAAATATTTCATACTCAACAACAAGAATTAAAAGTCTTCTTGAATTACAGACATACACACATAAAGAGAGCTTATAATAACTGGTATAGGTCAAAGTCAACACAGAAACTCAAAAATTCACTGTCCAGAGTTTTTCTCTTCCTCAGTGGCCACAAAATTCTTAATTGATTTGAACTCAAAAACAGTCAGTTGACTAACAGATTGGAGTCTATGTTGTTTCTCATCTAATAGCAAAAAGATCTATATCATCCATCCAATAGAAATCATCAAATGGCCAGACCATAAAACCAAATTCCCAATCATTGCTGCCACCAAATATTGAATAACTTATGAGCTGCATATGGTAGAGAAAAAAACACAACCACAAAATTAATAGAAAATGGGGAGAAAACATGGAGAGTCAGCAAACTTAAAACTCTTGCCAAATGGAAGGAGCAAAAAAGAAAAACAAAGATCCAATTTCCATGTTTAAACAGCCCGCTTCTCCAGGAATGCATTTTATTTGATTCTGCCAGCGAGTCCCCTTGGTTATCTTGGTGCAACAAAATTGGCGTACCAAATTTCTTTGTCAGTTGATTTTTTTTAAAGTTTTTTATTGTAGAATATTTCAAAAACATATATATATATATAGAAAATACATATATGGAAAAAATATATATATGGAAAAGATAGTATAATGAAATCCACATATCATTACTGAGCTTTAGCAATTGTCATGTCACTTTTCTCTCATCTAAATCCACACCTACTTCCCCCTGAATCCCACCTCTGCCCCTATAATATACCAGGTACTATATCATCAAGTATCTAGTAGAATTTAAATGTCATTAATAAGCCTCTAATTATGTCTTATATGTAATTTGTTTGGATCAGAATTTAGACTAGGTCCACACATTACCTTTGGTTGATATATCTCCAGTCTCATTGAATCTATGGATTCATCTTCTATTTCTTTTTTTGTTCTTTGCCTTTCATTTGTTGAAGAAACTGGGTCACTGATCCCTTAAATTTTTCCATAGTCTATATTTTGCTGTTTGCACCACCAGAGTTTTGTTTAATACCATTCTCTGTCCCCTATATTTTCTATAAACTAGTAATTATATCTAGATATTTGGTTAGATTCAGTTTTGATTTATTGGCAAGGATTCTGTATAAGTTAAATTGTATTCTTCCATCAGGATGTACTTTGTCTCTCTTTTTTGTCGTGCTAAAACCCATCAGGGTTCGGATGTCAGCCTGAAACTTTCATTATTAAGCTTCCTTTTAGCTCTTTATCTAATGATTTTAGGTTGATGAGCAATGTTAGATACATTATTTCATTAAGGATTGCAAAGTGGTGATACTCTATCATACCTTTATGATTTATTAGCTGGAATAATTCTATTAAGAAAAAGGCTTTTTTGAACAAAGAAGTGACATAATCAAAGTTGTACATGAGGAGAATAAATCTGATATCAGTATGAAAAATGGGTAGGAAGGTGAGGTGCTAGGGACAAAGATAGAATTCAGGATTTCTATGAGTCGTCACCTTAAGAGGTAAAGGGTGGTGTGGTGTAAAAGGTAAATGGGAAGGACGAAACTGACTAAAAATGCACCAAATGAAACCCAACTGGCAACTGGCTGCCCAGTGAGAAGGAAGAAAATGAGAGATGTTGGTGCCACCATCAGTGATGTGGAGGAGTAGCAGTTTGGAGAAGGGAGAGATGATGGATATTACCGTGTCTGTTTTCATCTCTTTGTTAACACAGGTCTTCTCTCCCTGCTGCATTTTCTGTTGCTTTGGGCAGTCTGATTTTTAAGAGCTTCACAGTGATTTCTGTCAGTTCCCTCAGGGACCTCCTTCATGATCTAATATTTCTCACCATCTGGAAGTGGAAAGATTTTCGACATCTAACCAGAATTTTTATTTTTACTTTTTCCTCTCTGAGCTGCAAACACAGTCATTTCAGGGGTTTATGGCTAGGCATTTTGATCTTTTTAAGTTTGAGGGACCACTGGGATGACTCAACTAATTCGGAATTCAGAAGGTTGTCTCTGAGGGTCTTTTAAATATACAAACAAGGGCATTTTATTCCATTCCACTGCCCCTACTTAACCTTTTTTTCTACCCCCTTACAATATTCTTCTCCCTCCTGTGTTCTTCAATTACTGAGCTGTCACTTCTGAGCTTGGCTTCCTGCTCCAGTAACCTATATGGACAGTATTTAGTTCTGTGGGTCTTTGCCCATAAATCACTCTCCCACTTTCTAATCATATATGTTCCTCTTCTTTTAACTCCCTTGAGTTAATCTATATTGTTCTGGCATCAGTATACCCAGGCTTGTATTCGGGATTCCAGAGCACTTCTCAGAGACACTAAAAAAGAGATTTTTTTTCTTTTTCCTCCATTCTGTCACCATTCATTGGCCTCCGTTGCATTGCCTGCCAATCCATTAAATTCCTTAACATTTATCAGTGTGCTTCCCTGATACTGGGAAAGTCACATTCAACCTAAGAGCATTGAATTCAGAAATGAGGAAATAGTTTACTTCTGGTTTATTCTGTTTGGACTGCGGCTCGGTTGGGCTATTCAATTCAGAGAAATGTCATTCCAGTTGTATCATAACATAAATAATAGACATTTTTCCTTAAGCGCTGTATAGAAAATTTTTAAGTGGGACCTTTATACAATTACACTATTTTAAGTGGGACCTTTATACAATTACACTAGTTGAGCTGAATACATAAAATATCTTATGTAGAGACTCTCTTGAAAAGTAAAGAAACCCTTTTTAATATTGAATAATAAATCCCAAGCCAATTTGTTGAGTTTTTGCATATTAGATTTTCTTTAAATGGAATGGGAGTCTGGGGGATACCCTTATTTTTATTTCCAATATACTTTTTTAAAAAAGTAACATTCAAACACAGAACAGAGTATTAACTAATGCCAATCAGTAAGATTTTTAAGAATAAAGGACAGAGCATGAGATGGATTGGTCACTTACCTTCCATGGGACATCCCTGCTTTGGAAAAGGAAAAGTATCAATAGAATGGTAGACGTGGCTTATGTTTTAGTACAGTCAGTGTGGTGCTCTGTCCTTAGTCCTTCACCACTAGCAGAGAAAGACAGTCATGAGAAAGATGGCTTTTATATTTAGAGCTGGTCCAGGGCTCAGAAATGGTGGGGAATGATGTGACGTATTTCATGGTTCCTCAAACTTGGAGAAACAATTGGTATGTCATAATATCCATCTTTTGGGGAGTCTATAAAATAGACTGAGTGACCTCTGAAACCTCTGGGAAAAAAAAATGTGGTGAACCTTTCTATCCCAGATTCTCTAAAGGAAGTCAAACCATCCATAGCAGTTTATGTATAAAACCTCAGCCCATGGGACCTCCAAGGTGGGAGCTAGCCCCACCTGCCTTTGGGATGGAGATAAGATCCAGTTCCTGTATGGGACAATAAACATGTGACAATGAGTCAGATCATAGCATGAAAACTGAGTCAGGTTATCTGTATCCCAGGCCAAGTGAGGCCACCACAGAGGCAGCAGGGCTGATCTGAAGGCTAATGTGCTGTGTGCAGCACACTGGTGTTTCCAGCCAGCAGTCTTGCTGATGTGTGGTTGAGTACAGTATAATTCATGAGTTGTTAGTATTTTGGACATCACCCAGAGAAAGTACTCCTTGCCAAGGTCAGAGAAGAATGCATTCTCAGAGTTAGAGTAACCTCTGAACTCTTCAGTTCTGCTCATTCAAAAAGGTATTTGAGGGGCACCTGGCTGGCTTGGTCAGTAGAGCATGCCACTCTTGATCTCGAGGTTGTGAGTTCAAGCCCCACGTTGGGTATAGAGATGACTTAAAAAAAAAGATATTTGAGTGTTATTAAATTAGATCTCAGAACTTCCACCTTGTATTTCTATATAGTTCTCAATTTAGCTAAGTTTTCCAGAGTTGATTGACCCAGTTAATGAAAAGCAGTTATTTGGTTGGGGGAGAATTCATTTTTCTACTTAGTATATGTTAGTGAGTTGTGAACATAAAGAACAAGGTGATCTTTCTGAAATGTGTGCTTGGTGGCTCATTTTTTTTCTTGCTAAATCCAAAGTCGAACAGGGTCATATCTGGGATGGGAAGCTCCAAACAAGTCTTACGGAGTGATACATCCTATCCCCTATTTAAAATCCAGTGAAATCTGATTAAAATGAACATCCCAGGAAGCTGATAAGGGGAAAAGAAATCTCTTGAGGAGTGTATATGGAAGAGCAGATAGTATGTTGTGAACGACATTTCATTTCAGATCTCCACCTGATCCTCCCACAGAATCCAAGGTTATTTCCCTGATTTGCCACCAAAAACCCAACTAAAAGTATAGACAAACTCCTGTTCTATGGGTCAGAAACCTCCAAGAGCCCAAATTTTCTCTCCCTTGAAATAAACTTTCCAACTCATCACTGAATGATGGTTGTTGATTTCACCTCTTGTCCCACTTGCTTTTTCTGAGATGACAAGCCCTATGAGGCTGAATTTGAAACTCATAGAATTCTCTTGTCCTTCAGTCTTAAAAGCCTAAATGAACTGAACAAATGAGATGATCATGTGAATAATTCAGATGATGACTTAGTGGTGAGGCTAGGAATGGTGGTATGGGATGTATCACATAATCCTAAGGAAAAAAAAAGGAAAAGACTGGATTAGTGATCTGGATGTTAACTTTGCTTTTCATAGTGTAGCTGGACAAAAAGCCCCATGGTGAGAAGGAAGGCCATCTAGGGCTTTTCATGACCTGCTTAGCAAAAGAGTCTGAAGATACGGTTTGACCCCAGCAGGTACCTGTTAAAGAGATACCCTAGAGTCTGAAAATGCCAGAAATATGTTAAGTTTGTGACTCATCAGTAATGAACTGTAGAGACAATTAGCTAAATTCATCTAATTTGTTGAAATTCACAGCTAGGATTTTAATTTGCAAGTAGAGTGGCTGCAGCTGTTCTGCCTTTCAGTGTAAAACCTTTAGCATAATATCTTCTCTGTAATAATTTTGCCTTGAAACTGAAGTCCTGCAACATCCGTGGGCTGAAGTGTTCCATGCTCAATACTGTGCTAATAAAATAGTGAAAGATCCAGGCAAACAAAAGGACCCTGTAGACCACTGGGAATAGCTTCAATCCATCTAAGAGTGATTACATCGAGCCACATTGGATTAAAATGCAGACATTCAGTTAGGTTGTTAGTAAGTGATGCTTTTGCATTGGGACATAAATTGTCCAGGGTGAAAAATGACAAGTTCTTCAAGGCTCAGCCAATGACACCTAGTAAGTGGCATTCTTTTAGGAAAATTCACTCACTTCTTTTAGCATTTGCCTTTGCCTTTGACATTGCCATAATTCTTTTGAAAGTTTTGAAATCAAGCAAATAATCACTGTTTAAGGGAAAAGGCAAAGCAAACTGTATTTTTTTATTACATTAAATATAAAAGGGAGATTCTTTGTGTTATAAGAATTCAAACTGTTATTGCTATCTTTGTTTTCAGTCATTTATTTTTTTATGTTTAATTTTAATTCCAGTGTAGTTAACATAGTGTTATATTAGTTTCAGGTGTACACTATAGTGTTTCAACAATCCTATACATTACTCAGTGCTCATCATGATCAGTGTACTCTTTTTTTTTTTAAGATTTTGTTTATTTATTTGACAGAAAGATAGAGAGCACAAGTAGGCAGAGAGGCAGGCAGAAGGAGAGGGAGAAGCAGGCTCCCCGCTGAGCAGGGAGCCCGACACGGGGCTCGATCCTAGGACCCGGGTATCATGACCTGAGCCGAAGGCAACGGCTTAACCAACTGAGCCACCTAGGTGCCCCTGATCAGTGTACTCTTAATCCCCATCACCTAGGTGAAGGGGTTTTCATTCATTTTGAACAACTCTCAAGACCTTGCTTGGAGTGACCCTTGAAGTTTCCCACCCTTTGTAAGCTTTTTATAATATAAATTAAAGAGTTAAGGTTTTGATGGCTGCTACCCACAAGACCATAAGATAATTTATGCTTGGTGTTTATGTATCATTCCTTATTATAGATTTTTTTGGTATGTTTTTATTTGTGTTTGAGTATGCAGGTTTATATTTATGTGACTATGTAGGTACACAAATATCTAGACCAGTATGACATAAAATATGTTTTTCCCACCCCTCTCAATTGGTTGGATTGACCTAAGTCAATTTGGCCACAAAACCATTAGGTTTTTAAAAAATAGATACTGGTTGCACCAACAATTAGGAATAGGCATTATAAAAACAGGGTTTTCCACAATGAACTTATCAGGTAATTTGTAAAATTACAACAAGTGTCAGACTAAGTACTGACCCACGGATCTTCATTTATTAACAAACAGGCACGTAGCAATTCACAGAACCATGTAGTAAGTAAGGTGCCAATGGTCCCAGTTTGCTCAGGATTGTCCAATTTTAGCATTGAAGTTGTCAATCCAGAAAACTCCTCAGTCCCAAGCAAACCAGGACCTTTGGTCATCCTAGATATTATCTCTTCTTCCAGGTACCCTAACCACACTCTGAATGACAGATTTACTTGAGGCTGATGAAAGAATTCTGAAGCAAGATGCAGTCAGGCTTATAATTGGCCTCTTGTCTGGACACAGAACAACTTGGGGATGTAGTCTCAGGTGTCATTATTAAGGGTAAATTTGAAGAATCTGCAACATTCCTATACCCTTTTTATGCAAGTGTGGGGTGTCTCTAAAATATTTTAGCCTAACCATGAAGCTTGAAAACCACTCATTTCGCCACGGAGAGCTTATTTCTGGCACCTATTATGCTAGTTGATTAACCATTACTTTAACCAAAGAAATCCATTTCTAATACTCAGTTGTTCTATTTCGAAAAGCCTGCACTATTGATCACCAGAGCAGTGGTAGCAGCTTCCGGTTTTCTGGTTACAAATTGGCTGACTACTGAGAAGATGGATTAAAACTGACCCTGTGCATTGATAGGACACTGTATATGATCAAATATTTTAGAGTAAAGAACAGTTATCAAAATGCCTCAACTCGGGGCGCCTGAGTGGCTCAGTTGGTTAAGCGACTGCCTTCAGCTCAGGTCATGATCCCAGGGTCCTGGGATCGAGTCCCACATCGGGCTCCCTGCTCTGCAGGGAGCCTGCTTCTCCCTCTCCCACTCCCCCTGCTTGTGTTCCCTCTCTCGCTGTGTCTCTCTCTGTCAAATAAATAAATAAAAATCTTTAAAAAAAAATGCCTCAACTCTCAGGAAAACTGAAGGTAACCAATATAGTGAGAAACTTAGGAAGGCGTGCTTTCTAAGAACAGGAAATCTGAAGAACGCGTTGCTAATGACTTTTTCAGAACATTGAGGTTATCTTGTAACAATATCAAACTTCAACAAAAAGGAACTGAAGACCCTTTCCCTGGAAATCATAAGATTAAAGTAAATCCACACCAGTCTAGTGAAAAGTTGACCTACTAGAGAAAGTTTGGGGAATAGGGCTTGAATTCTAGTCCTTTCCTTACCTCTTGGCAAGCTCTTTACCTTGAACGGTCACTTCATTTCTTTTTGGACTTGTATTTCTTTTGTCATAAAAAGTAGTTGATCTTTAAGTCTCTTCTAAAGTCTGTATTATAATTCTAAGTGTTTGAATTTTTCACTTTAAGTTTGAAGGCGATAATTAGCTTCTCTCGTGTTTTGCCAGTGTTAAGTAGAAATTTGGCTGACCTCTCTGCTGCTAGTTCTTCAACCACCATCTTTGATGTCATTGGAAATGGTCGATGATTTCTCTGAGGCAGAAAATATAGCTATGAACACAGTGGTGTTTTGCAGATGCCATGCATCTTCAAGTTGTCTGCGTCCTTCTGACTCCTAGGAATAGTGAGCATATCTTGGCCATTGAAAGAGCTTCATACGAACATTCTGAGTGTGTGTTTACTTCATATTCAAAGACAATGCCCTAAATAGTCATTCTCTAGGAATGCAGATCTTACAGCTTTGGCATTAAATTTCTCTAAATGGAATTTTCTGTACAGATAAAACACAAAACACAGCAAGCTTTGACTGTGAGGACATTTCCTTTGATAAAACACTAAAAAAAAAGTCTATGGGAATAATATTAGTTAGCCCCTTGTTTACATGAGAGCAATGATCTTACACTGCAAGGTGAAGCTATCCAGACCAATTTTTTAGAATGTTGCAGTTGATTTCTCAAACTGATGTGCTGCCTTATTCTGACATCTAAATCAAGTGCGGCTGTACACTTCAGGGCACAAATTAGAGGATTGGCACCAGACTAGAGCAGTTAGACTGCCAGAGGATCAATACAGGCCATTTAAGCATCAGGACTGACTATGTTTCATTTTTGACACTCAAGTTTATGCTTATTGAGTGGGGGAGCTTTAACTCCACAGCAGCAATAAACTCATTAGGAAGTGTCAGCTGGGATTATAGTGCATGTTAAATAAATACCACCAGTGCTGAGACACAATCTTCATTAACTCTTTAGTAGAGTATCTGAATGTGAAAGCAGTCTAAACCAGTTGGGGTATGGCAGGCTTTGAGAACAATTTCTCTCTCTCATAGACTTGTCACGGTGCTTGAATTCCAATATTAGGAAAGAGTGTCTCTGAATTTAGTAGACTTTTCTTTTCCTTAGAAACCTCTAACAAGATGATATGCCAACTAACACCTTTAAGAGGATTTGCTCAAGGGGCACCTGGCTGGCTCAGTTGGAAGAGCATGCCACTCTTGATGTCGGGGTCATGAGTTTTAGCCCCATGTTGGGTGTAGAGTTTACTAAAAAAATAAATTAAAAAAAATTAAAAAAAAAAAAAAGATTTGCTCAGTGTGGTCTGAAAGCCAGGTGTTGGAATGAAATTCTAATGAGGCATCTGGGAAACGTGCATTGGACAAACAGACAGACAGGACGTTGTTTTAAAGAAATATGATCTCTCCCTCAGAGCACATTCTTCAAAAGTGATGCTTTACAACAAATTTTAAAGGCAATAGGTTGATCTAGCCCCTGGTAAGGCAATGATGAATGCAGTTGGAGGAAGCAAAATGCAGTTGGAGAACTGCCCTGTATAGATTGTACTTGTGTTCCTTCTGATCAATGGCTCAGCTCTGCCCCCACCCCGGGTGCCCAATCCCAGTCCTCACTTTCTCTGGCTACATCTTTTGATCCATAAGTGGAATGGGGTCACTGCAGGGGGAAGTGGTTGTTGCCAGAGATGAGCCTTGCCTGACACATGTGTGCTAGTGTTGCTTATTTTCCATCCACTGTGTTCCATTGGAGTCAACTGAGATCCAACTATAGCTTTGACATTAGCGACTCTCTGGGTCAAAATAAGTAAATCTCCCTCTTCTGAGAGGAAATCTTCTAAATATTATTGGTTAACTTTTAATCAATAACTCTAAAATGTGACCCAGATTATCTTTTGCACTCTATCTTTGCGAGATCGAACTCTTCATCTGCCCCTTTCCAGCCAGTTGTCCTCTCCTGCCTGTTTTCTCCAATGTCCTGCCTGTTTTCCCAGAACTGTTGTTAATTATATCAAAATATATCTTACAACAGAGAACACTTATAAGTATTGTTGGTCTTGTAGACTTCTTCATGCAGTTCATGTAATGCGTCTTAGAATTCTGGCAGGATCTAAACTTGGGGGCCCACTGTGTCTTTGTCTACCATGTTTTCTTAAGACAAATTAGAAAGCTGGGTCATTAGGACAAAGGCAAGTTTGTTTCATTACCCAGATTGTATTCCTATAACCAAACGATTACCAAGTATTTACTAGAGGCACACAGCTGGCCTAGAGAATGTGCATGCTGAGCTCTGGGCTTTAGCCTTACTACTGAAGAACAACACAAAACACTATTCTGGTGATAGTGCATCTGAAAACTTCGAAATATTTAACTGTCTCTAATAATTAATTGACCTGGAACGTATCCTTTGTTCAATAAAGAAGTACTGGATTCTAATGAAAAAGAATGAAGCCATTCACTAAAATGTTAGTGCATGTAAAGCACTTGGAAGAAAGCCTGGTCCATAGTAAGTGCTTGGGCTGATTATTCTCCATCTGATCCTCAGCAACCCCTGGACTCCCACTATGCATTCTCCCATCTTGTCTCTCCTGGTCCCTTCCCAGGAAAGAAAGGACTACATCACCCAGGTTCCCTTGCCAGCCAGCTTCAGTTTGGGGTCAGCCAATGGGAGGAAGTGTCAGGGAACCAGAAGGGAGGAAGAGAGAGACACTAGAGAATTTCCTTCCTGCCCTCTTCTGCTTATTTCTCTGGCAGTAACCCAGGCCCTCCATTATGAAACTCCACCTGGTGGCCCTTCTGCCACTGCTGCAGTGACCCTGTTTGCTCCCTCTGTCCCTGCAGCCCAGGAAGGTTAACGCCTTCCCTCTGATGCTGCTCCCTGAGTGCTTCAACATCCCATTTCTGTTTCCTTGACTCTTCCCAAATCTCTGTAAGTAGTCCCTTCATTAAAATCTACTCACTAAAAGCAGTGGTTCTCAACTCTTCCTGCACATTATCATCACCAAGGGAGCTTTTGAAAACTACAAATGCCTGGGCCCCTACCCCTAGAGATTGATGTAACAGGCCTGGGTTGGGGCCTGGGCGCGCTCATGCTGTTTAAGAGCTCTGCAGGTAATGAAGCCAGAGTTGAGAACGGCTTATTGAAACCATGTGAGTGAATTCTGTTTCCTGCCAAGACTGTAACTGATAGAGCACTCAGTGAATGTTACCGATCATTATTATAACGGACTACCACCACCACCACCTTTATTTCTACCGGGCTAATAGTAATTGTTCTCCCCAATTTACAGATGAGGAAACCTATACACAGAGCTTACATAACATTCTGAGAATCACAGATTTCTAAATGGCAGAGTTAGAATTCAGTTTATTGGGATCAAAAGCTCATACCCTTCATGATCTTTCCACTATGGCAGACTGTCAAGACCACAGCTTCTCAAACTTTAACGTGCATGTGAAACACTTGGGGATCCTGTTAAAATGCATTTTTTGATTCAGTAGTTCTGAGGCCTAAGAGTCAGCATTTCTAACAACCTCCCAGGTGATGCCACGGCTGCTGGCCCAAGGACTTCACTTTAAACATAACATAAACAACTATATCCCACTTTCTCCTTTCTTCAGATGTTCAAAAATTCCTCCCCTGTCCTCCTAATTTCCACCTGATAGCCTTGCTTCTTACCTCACTCAGAGAACAGAAGCATTCAAAAGACTCGTATTATCACATCTCCCCAGTTATCCACATCTTTCCCGACCTACTCTGTCTGTCCACCTGTAACCATAGATGGAATACCTATGCTTCCATTCAAAACCAATCCATCCAGGGCACCACAGCTCGGCTACGTTCATTTACCCCAAGGTACTGCTTTAGGAATACTCTCTACTCTCTTCTCTACTGCATCATTAATTTTTTTTCCCTCTGTTCTGGATTTTTCCATCAACATGACATGTAAACTTCATTATTTCTCTTATCTTAGAAAACAAAAAAAACTTATTTTGATTCCATTCCCCCCACCAGCTTCCACTCCAGTTTTTGTACTTATTTGCAAAGAAATTACACAGGGTTTCCACATCTGTTGTCACCAGCTATATTCTCATTCTTAGACAGCCTTTATCAAGGTCACCAATGAGATTTACATTGCTAAACCCAGTGGTCTATTTCAGTCTCCACTTCACTAATCTCACATTTGTACAATTAGGAACTCTCTCCTCCTTGTTGCAGGTTAGAACACCATGCTCTCTTTTTTCTTCTTTGCTGTTTCCTCTTCTCATCCCTGACCTTGTAACTTTGGCATGCTCTAGGGCTCAGTCTTTAGCTCTCTAACTATATTTACTCTTTTGGTGATGTCCTCCAGCAGTATGATTGTAATTACCATAGATGTTTAAAAATTATACCAAAATTATACCTCCACTTTATCTTTCATCTGAAAACTACACCTATAAATATAGCTGCCTTTGTAACATCTCCATTAGGTTATCTAATAAACATTTCAAAATAACATGTCAAGACTGAAGTTATGATATTTTTCCCCAGATTTGTTTCATCCACAGTTTTCCCCATCTCAGTTGATACATCTCCATCCCCCCAGTTGCTGAAGTCAAAAATTTTGAGGCCATCCTTGACTCTGTCACACCTTATACACCACATAACATGAAATCCTATTGACTCTTCAAAATGTATTCAGAGTCCCACACTTCTCACCACCTCTACTGCTACCACCCTTTTCTGAGCCTCTTGCCTGGACGATTTCAGTAGTCTCCTGAAAAAACTCCTTGATTCTATGCTTGCTACCTGATATCCACAGTCTTTTTTTTTTTTTTTTTAACAAAGCAAATAGTGATTCTTTTAAAATGCAAGTCAGGTCATATGGCTCCATTGCTTAATACCCAGTAAAAGACTTCATTTCACTCAGAGTACAAGCCAAAGTTCTCACTACAGTCAAAAGGGTCTGCATAATTCATACTCCTTTCTGCCCTTTCAGTCTTACTTCTCTGACATTAAATCCTGCTGCTTCTTGGCTTGATCACTCCTCTTCGGGCACATTGACTTCCTTGATGCTGCTTGAACTTCCCAGGCATGTTCTTACCTTCTTGGCCTTCTAGCCCTTGCAGTGGTTTTTCCTTCTCCCTAGAATATTCTTCCTTGAGGAGCTGGATGGATGGATAGCTCTCTTATCTCCATCAAGCCTTTGCTCAAATGTCACCTTATCAGTGAGTTGTAATCTTGATCATTCTTTTAAAAATTGCAACTGCCTTCCCACTCACTACCTGTCTGGTTTTTCTGATTTCCATTACTCTGTTCATTTTTCCCCCCACAATGTGCAGTCTCTTTCTTTACTATGCTTGTTACTTATCGCCTATAATCTAAGTTTCCAGGAGGAGAAGGATTATTGTCTTTTGTTTCTTAATATTTTTAAGTACCTGAAAAAATGTCTGGCACATAGAGATACTCAAGAAGTTTTGCTGAATAAATGAATGAACAAAAGAATAGTTTGTTTTATTATAGTTTTAAAATGGTAGTAATAGAATAAGCTTTTGTTGGTCAAGAACCAAGAGTCTGAGTGTTCTATGATAATAAGACTCAGACACAATACACACACACACACACACACACACCACAAGACAAAAGTCCCATCTCTTTCTAGACCTATCTACTTATCTAAGTCCAAGGAAATGAATTCTGGATATTCAGGAGTAAGACTGGTTTATATATGAGGAAGAGTCTCTTCCTTAAGCTTTGGCCTACTCCAATATCTCCATCAAAGTGAACAGCTATTACCTATTCTCCAACATTTTATAGCATGAAAAAATGTCTCATGGAATGGAATTTGGGTTATTGACAGACTGTATCACGGAATCTAGAGGGCTTGGGGTAAAGTTCAGTGTTTCACTGCAGAGAGCCCCCTGGGGCAGTGTTCTCAAGAAGAATCAATAATTGGAGGCCAACGATAGGCTTGTTCTCCTCAAATATGAACCTGGTTACCTTATCAAGAAAACAGATGTTTATTGCTTTCAGGCAGAAAATAGTAAGTCAGGCAGGTTTACAAGCCCACTTTCCATCTTGAAAGCATTTCTGTCAGCTTCTTCATTCATGGAGAAAATTACCCAATCAAGCCCTGAAAGGTAGATGATTAGTGGGTGTCACACTTGGCATCTCATTTCTTCTTCTCAGTCGGGGATATGGAGATGCTATTGACCTCCTACTTAGGGAAAAACATATTTTTGACAGCAGAGTTGTCTTAGGGCTTTTTCTTGGAACAAAGAAACCATGCAACTATATGCTAATGTAGAAAGCTGAGGGAACCTGGCATGAGGCTCTCAGGATAGCTCTAATCATGGTTTAGAAACAATGATCCAAGAGCTGGCATTTATTATAAGGGAGAGAAGAATCTTATGTCCCCTCCTAAAAAGTAATTTGTAACAGGCTGAAAGAGTCACCTAGAAAATCTATTCATCCTCTTTGATGATCTGAATGTTTTAGGACCCACTTCTATACCTTTTGGGAAAATTCAGTAAGGAACAATGATGATTATAAGAAATAGTCATAGTCTTTGAGTCTAAATCCCAAGTTCAAAGAGCACTCAATAAAGTCCTCCAAACACGAGGGGTGGGGGTTCCTTTGAATGTTCCAATTTTCAAGCATTTTAATAATGATTTTTAAAATACATGAAGTGATGCATGAGAAAGGGAGGGTTACAAGATTTTTTTTACCTTTTGAGGTAGAGAATACCAGGACCAAAGGAGCCTGAAGAATCTTTAGCTGCACTGCGTCCATATGTCAGCCACAAGTGGAAGGCAAATCCAAGCACTGCTTGCAGATTGAATCAATACATGTTTTACAGACATACGTAACAGTATTTTTCATATAGGTATACCGCTATATGAGGTCCATGAGAATCCTTCAAGCTAGTCTCAGAGTTGCTTCAGTCAGCTGCTAATAGTCAAATATGCTGTGTTGATCCACCAGCTGCACCTTGTCAGCAGAGTGAGGACACTCACCTAGTGTTCCCCTATGTGTTCTGCTTAATTCTCTGTTATTTCATATGGGTAGGTTGTACCTTCCCACATAAAGGCAGGGAAAGCATGGGATTTGGAGCTAGTCCACCTGGGTTTGGGTCCCAGCTCTGTGCATAGTAGCTCTAAAGCAAAGGACTAGTCATTGAGTATCTCTGAGTCTTGGTTTATTTATTCCATTTGAAAAGTGGAAAAATATTCAAAAATAACACCTCTAGCATAGGAAGAATGTAAGAATCCGGTTTCAAGGTGATTTGTAAATTTAATATTATGCAAATATTAGTTTCCCAAGTGTCATGTAACTGTGTGTGTAGGTCACAGCGTAGGTCAATTATTTACAGTTGTTCATCTGATTTTCTTGGTCTTTCCTGGACCATCTCATTCATTTTATCTTAAGAAATTGGGTTACTCAGTGGGGAAGAAGGAAGATATGAGAAAATTAGATTTGCACCTCTATAACACAGCCATTATTGTGCGTCTGTTGCCTCTGCCTATCTAACTATTTTACATTCATGAGATGGTCCTCTTTGTCATGCCCACTCTCCAAAATAAGCTCATGAAATTCATGAAGTTCATTTTTAATGTAATGTCCCCAGTTTGGGGCATCTGATATGCAGATGAACCCAAAGTTCTACAGGACCGCTAGCACTATGCCCCCTCCTCCACATTCTCTCTAGCTATGCAAACTGATGCCTACAGATAGCATGGAGCATGGACATTTCATTTGGTTATTTTTCTCTAGAGAAATACACTTCCATAGATGTTTTAATGAGCTGAAGAATGATATTTCCATGGTCTTAACACCTTGGGCTTCAATTAAGTACACCTTTTTTTTTTTTAAAGATTTTATTTATTTATTTGAGAGAGAGAATGAGAGACAGAGAGCATGAGAGGGAGGAGGGTCAGAGGGAGAAGCAGACTCCCTGCCGAGCAGGGAGCCCGATGCGGGACTCGATCCCTGGACTCCAGGATCATGACCTGAGCCGAAGGCAGTCGCTTAACCAACTGAGCCACCTAGGCGCCCAGTACACCTTTTTTTTTTCTTGGTTCTCAGTTCATGCTTTTATTTTTTTTAAGATTTTATTTTTGAGAGAGAGAGAGAGAGAGCATGAGAGGAGGGGAGGGGCAGAGGAAGAAGCAGACTCCCTGCTGAGCAGGGAGCCCGATGCATAACTGATCCCAGAACCCTGGGATCATGACCTGGGCCAAAGGCAGACACTTAACTGACTGAGCCACCCAGGTGCCCTCAGCTCATGCTTTGAATGAACAAAACACTGTTTGCCACCCACAGGAGTATAGGCTAAAGAAAGTTAGGGACATTTGCTAAATGTCTAAAATGATGGCTTTCAGGAAGTATAAACCCTCTTTACACGTGAGATGTTGCCACTGTTAACAAAACAATAGATGAAATGCAAAACAAGAGGGAGATGATGTTAGAAATAAGAAAAAAATCAATTAACTTTCTCAGCAGCTATTACCAGAGAACCAACCACAAATTGCCTAGGTCATGGAGGCAGGAGTGGGGGAAGTTAGATAGAAGGGTTAATGAACAGAAGATAGGTAGTTGGGCTGCAGGCCAATATCTTTCTCTCTTTTGATCACATTTCTTGTCAAGGTATGGCATCTCTTAAATGTTCCTCTTTTTATACTTAGTACTGACTCTTTTTAAGAAGGGCAGTAGTAGTTCCAAATTTGTAATTATTTGCCAAAGTGTTTTTAAAAATTCATCTAGAAGACCAATATTGGTGATTATAACTTCTTTTCAGAAATAATATATATATATTATATATATATAATATGCTGGCATAATATATATATATATATATACATGCTTATCTGATCTTATAAGTACTTTTTTTCTTGTCTAGTCCTGTGGTCAGCCAGAACCTGCCATCAATAACTGGTACAATTTTGGGTCATCTTCAAAATAATCTTTTATCATTTAAAATGGAAATTTGCTAGAGGAGGATGAGTCAGGATTGGAACATATGAAATTTATAAAATAATAATACTAGTTTATATTTATGTAGGATTGTATTCAGAGAAATATAGAATATTTTACCTAATCCTCATACCAAAAGTTGAATATAGTTAATATAAATATTTTTTTATAGTATAGTTGAAGAAATTTGGGTTAACAGTGGCCTGCCTAAATCTTTGAGAGCACATCCTTTACCTTGTATATCTACTACCTTCACTTCTCTTATATAATAACTTGTCTTTTAATAAGAAGTCTGTAGAAAAGAATAATAAAGCAGCTTTTTCTATTCCATTCTCCTACGGTGGGTCTCTTTCAGTCCACCTTTGCTCTTACTACTGTCACTGTCTTTCTCTTCTTCTTTCAATTTCCTTCCCAACATGAGGAAAAGGTTAGTGAGAAAGTGGTACAGGGTACTTTTTATTATAACCACGAATGAAAGATATTTCTTGGATTTTCCAAATCTGGAAATAATGATACTATTTAGGAAAATTAACATTACCAATATTGATTAAAGAGAATGCAAAAAAACCTAAATATACCAATAAATATGACTGAAATAGAAAAAGAGATTTAAAAGGTTATCCAAAATTATTGCAGTGTAGACTTAACATGTGAAGTCTTTAAATCTTTGGAGGATAAATAATTAACAAGATATACAGACTGTCTCAAAATATAGTGAGAAAACCTGGATCTATGATCTCAAAACTTGACCAAAAAACAAGCAAAAGAGTACTTTAATCAAATATCACTGAAGAATAGAGATGTAACTAATAGAAGCAAAACGCAATGGCAAATTTTTAAACATTTTAAAACTACCTTTTATATGAAGTTATGAAAGAGAAAGGGATTTTTATTTGTATAAATGTATTTCATAAGTTTGACTTTATAAAGTTTATTATGCAGTCAATTCCTTATGGACAAGAACATAGCTTTGATGAATAAAATAATCTGAAATGGAAGATCATGGATCATAATTGCAATCACGTAGCAAAGAATTAAAGATATCATGGTTCAAATAGGAAAACTACTTGCAAAGGTATCAAAGTTTTATACATTTTGCCTTATGATTCTTCGACTAAACTAAACCATAAGCCTTGCAAGATGAGATGTAGGTAAATTTGGCTCAGTAATCAACAAAATTTAGTGGCAAACAATCTCTAGCACAATAGTTGTTCATATTATTTTTATGGAGATTGTTCACTTTGGAAAGCTCTCATTTATGACTTTGTTTCAATGGTTAGAAGGCTTGGTTTCCATTCTGTAGTGACCACTGGAGACATTGTGGCAGAGGTTTTCCTTACCACTTCTGCTCTCACATTGAATGATGACATATCTGCCAATTTGCTTAAGAATGAGATTAAAAACATGGAACACCACATCAAAAACTAATGATGTATGGTGATTAACATAACATAATAAAATAAAATTTAAAAAAATTAAAAAAATAAAAGAATGAGATTAAAAACTGATAACTGATTTAAATACTTTTTTCCCCTTTAATGTGGTATCAAAATTATGTTGGCTTCATAAGACGTTAAAAATTGTTCTCTCTTTTTTTAATTTCTGGAGGATTGTTTACCCCAGGATTAAACAAACAATAGAAGATTAAACTATAGAGCTACTCAGCACATTTAATAAGTAGGTGAATATATTCTTTGATTTTCTAACATGAGAACAATATATGGCATATTTCTAAAGTTTAATTTATCATAGACTTCTTTCTCTAAAGAGGGCAATTTTTCTACAAAATACACGTTGAGAAACTCTATAAATATTCCTATTCAAGTTAAGAACAATAGAAATATGTCAGGTGTCTCTATTTTTAACATTCTTTCTGAAGTGCTCATACAGTACAACAAAATAAGGAGTGTAATGGTTCAAATGTCAAACAGTAGGAGGTAACCACAATTTGGAAATTGTGCGATTTCCTCCTACAAAAATGCAGAAAAATTAGCTAAAATACTATTAAAATTGATAAAAGAAATGAGAAAGAACACTACCATAACATATAACCTCTCCTACAAAATGCTACAAAGTAAAATTGAAAATGAAAACTTCTTTTCTGACCCTCAGATTAACCATTTTTAAAAAAGAATAAAAATGCGCAAATGGATGAAATTTTGATTTGGTGAGGACGCTTGCTCAAGTAATTTCATGAAGTGATTTTTCTGGTTCTCATATACCCGTTTGGTGGACTCCATTGTATCATGGATTTAAATCTGCCAACTGCAACATTCCACTCCTTAATTTATTAAAAATCTCTCTTTTCTGGCTAAGAATAAGCACTTCTTAGACTTCTTCAGTTTAATCACCAGCACTAGCAATGGTTTATTTCTCCCAGAAGAGCCATTTTTCACAAATATACCAAGGTTTTATCACAGCTACTACATCTGAGAGAAGAGGACAGGGCTAAGGTGAGCACATATGAAGAGAAGCTAGCTAGCTTTTCTCAGTGCCATTGAGACTGGCCCCCACATATCAGGCTCTTAGTGTGTACAATTCAAATTTATGCCACCACAGAACTGCAGATTACTCTGTGACATTAATCTCTGAGATTGTTTATAAAGAATACAAACTAGGATATTAAATCCCTGAATGCCAAAGTTTTATTGAACTACAAATAAATACAGTAATATTTATCATCCACTATGAAGATTAGGTTCATCATTTTCACAGAGCCCTTAAACATTTCAGTGTAGGTCAGCTAGGATTAACTCACTTTAGCTAAAAATATCTCACAGCATGTATCTTATTGCCATCTATTAAAAAGTGTGTGTAATATCTGAAATTTGTGAGAGACTACATACTCTAATAATGTAAGATAAGTGCCTTCAGCTATCAATAATGTATGGGCATCTTCAAAATAATATTGTGTGGCAGATTATAGATCATCTAATATTAAATAATTCATCTGTTTAGTGCCCTTACATCATAAGGTTATGAGTCCCATTTAACACATAAGGAAGCACAGACACTAAGAGGTTAACTGGCCTTTTCAGGGCCTCATGGGAAATTGTTGGTAGATGGAGAATGAAGGATCAAAACCATTGCTTCAAGACATTTTCTCTTCTCCTTAGATTTTGTTTTTCTATGATTAGGAAATTTTCCTACTTTAGCTTGTTGAATATTCTTGATCTGCTATGAGAAACCAAAGTGTATCCGTAAGAATAAACATATAGTATAAGCAACATACATACATGAAATAAAAATGTAGAAAATCATTTAGGGACAGTCTATGTGACTTGAAATGATATGTAATTACTACATGTAGAAAGAGAATCCTCCTTAGCCTTGGAAATCTTAACTGAGATTCAAAATACTGAAGTCATTTTTAAGCTCCAGAATTTTTAAGACCCATCTGCCTGGGAATCTTTTTTTTTTTTTTTATATCACTTGACTTCCTTATTTTGTAACTGGAAGTTTGTACCTTTTGGCCCCCTTTATCCATTTCGCCCCACCCATCCCGACCTCTGGCAACCATTGATCTGTTCTGTGTACCTGTGAGCTGGTTTTTTTGTTGCTGGTTTTGTCGTTCCACATATAAGTGAGATCATACAGTATTAGTCTTTGTCTGACTTATTTTACTTTGCATGATACAACTTGAGGTCCATGCATGTTGTTGCACACGGCAAGATTTCATTATTTTTTTTTAATTTTTTTATTCTTATATTATCCCCATACATTACATCATTAGTTTTAGATGAAGTGTTCCATGATTCATTGTTTGTGCATAACACCCAGTGCTCCATGCAGAATGTGCCCTCCTCAATACCCATCACCAGGCTAACCCATCCTCCCAACACCCTCCCCTCTAGAACCCTCAGTTTGTTTTTCAGAGTCCATCGTCTCTCATGCTTCGTCTACCCCTCCGATTTACCCCGCTTTATTCTTCCCCTGCTGCTACCTTCTTCTTCTTCTTCTTTTTTTTTTCTTAACATATATTGCATTATTTGTTTCAGAGGTACAGATCTGAGAT
>NC_138370.1:25126097-25172103 GCF_054177405.1 Leptonychotes weddellii
CTGTTGCCGTGGTTTCCAAATGTCTTTGCCAGAGGCAGAATTGCCCCGCCCTTGCCCCTCCCGGCTAAGTAATCTGCTCGGGTTTGCTCTCGGGAGCTTTTGTTCCCTGCAAGCTTTCTGTACAGCTTTGGAGGACGAGAGTGAAAATGGCGGCCTCCCAATCTCTGCCCCGGAGGAGCTGAGAACTCGGGGCCCCGCTCCTCAGTGAGCCCCCAGAGAAAAGCAGTCAGTCACTCCCGTCTCCCCGGTCTCCGGCCGCACTCTGTGCTCACCCGGCCTATGACCGCGCGTTTCTATCTCTGGCACCCGACCCCATGTGGAGTCTCCAAACCCAGCAGATCCCTGCGGTGCCCTCCCGCACGGCTCCTCCTGGGGGAGGAAGGGGAGTCTCCCCAGATCTGCCGCTTTTTGGATCCCTGCTGGAGGAGCAGGGGCCCAACTCTGCCGCGGATCACGGTTTATGTCAACCCCGAGCTGAGAGTCCGCGCCTGGGCTCCGCTTCTGCAGCCGGCTTCCCTGCTCTGATACCTGGGAGCTCTGCCGTACTCAGGCACCCCCGGTCTTTCTGTGACCCCGAGGGTCCTGAGACCACACTGTCCCGCGAGGGTTCCTCCCCCAGTTTAGTCACCAGAGTGACATCCCTCAGCGGAGCAGACTTTTAAAAGTTCCGATTTTGTGCTCCGTGGTTCTATCACCTGCCAGAAGCGGCTGACGGAGGCCCCTTCCCCGCCGTCTATCCTCCCGAATATCGCCTTGGATTCACTTCTCCACACGTCCTACCTTTCAGAAAGTGGTTGCTTTTCTGTTCAGAGAGTTGTTGCTCTTCTTTTCTTCCATCTCCTGTTGAGTTCGTAGGTGTTCAAATGGTTTGATCCCTATCCAGCTGAATTCCTGAGAGGAGATGAAATCCAGGTCTCCTACTCCTCCGCCATCTTGCTCCGCCCCTGGGAATCTTATTTTTATTTTATTTTATTTTATTTTATTTATTTTGTTTTGTTTTATCTTATTTTATTCATTTTGTTTTGTTTTGTTTTGTTTTATTTTCCTTCTACCTCTTCATTTATTTTTAATTTTTTTATTTGAATATAGTTAACACACAATATTACATTTGGTTCAGGTGGACAACATAGTGTGATTCATCTTCTTTATATATTATGCTGTGCTCACAAGTGTAGCTACCACCTCTCACAATACAATGCTATTACAATACCATTGACTATATGGAAATCTTTATTTTAAACAGTTGTCACCAGGTAATACTAAGGCAATTATTCCATAGGCCTCATTTTATTGGACATTGAAGGATACCATAGTGCTTAAGAGTTAATGGTTTGGTTTCAGGTGGACCTGGGTTAAAAGTCTCTTGTTGTAAATTGTAGTCCTTTAGAACCAAAGCATGAATTGGATTTGAGTGCCAGTTTATTTGGGAGGCCATTCCAGAAGGAAGGGAATTAAGGTGATAGAAAGGTATTAATAACTAATCAGCCACTGTGAGCAATTAGTCTTCAGGCCCACTGATGACTGCTGAGTGACAACCATATCTCAAAGCGGCTCTACCCAAAAGCAAGAAAGCCTAGGTATGTATCTACTAACTCTGTTTGTCATCTGTTGGAGCTGCTGGCAGAACTTTTAGTCCCAGTTCCTCTCAGCCCATCCTATGTGGGTTTAACATGTTCTGATGGCCAGAAATAGCTCTCAGTCAGAATGACTTTTCAAAAAAAAAGAAGCTGTGCTTCATGTACAAAACTGCAGGTGTGTCTGGGGACAGTGAGCACTGAGAGGATAGGGGCTGATCAGCAAAGACATTGGCTACAATCATCCTTTGTACTTCATAGGTCCACTCATGTCCCATATTGAGTTCATTTTGTTGTGTTAGGAATGCTTCAAAGTTGTGGCCACACAAAATTTATTATGGAAAAAAAGACATAACAAGATGATAAGTGGAGCTATCTACAGTCCCCATTGCTTTAACTAGTCCCTATTTCATTAGTAATAGTCATCATTTTCCTCTACCATGCTTTCTACATTCATTTCAGCTGCTTTCAGTTGCCGGCAAGATGACCCAGACTCTCATTTCTGAAATTTCTAATCTCCCATTTTTTGGATTTTTGTCAGACTTACTTGCTGCAACTACCCATTCATGGTTATCACTGGGCACTGAGTACCAGCAGGCTCCCCCAGTGAATATCCTGAATGCCAGACATACTTTTCCTTGACATCATTGTACAGTAGCCACAGTATCTCTTCATGGTGGTCAAATACTCCAAGTAGGATTTCTTCCTCACCTTATGGTCTACTGGCATGAACAGCCCCAAATGACTAAGTGGTAGCAGTAACTTTGGGGTTAGTGAAACTCACACACTGTCCCCTGGTATAAGCCTTCCATTCCAGGAATAGAACATATAATCCCACAGAGCCTGGTGTAGAGACAGAAAGCATAAATTTCCAAATTGGTCACTGAACATAATTGTAAGAATAGTCACTCCTACTTCAATTCTTTTGTTCTTGATCCCATGGATTCTATCTATAATGGACATAGACCACATAATGGCTTTTTGTATGTGGGTTTTACACATGTAGCCTTCATTATGTTAAAGTAATTTCCTTCTTCCTAGTTTGTTGAGTGTTTTTATCATTATAGAGTGTTTAATTTTGTCTAATTGAAACGATCATGTGATTTTTCCCCTTCATTCTGTTAATGTGGTGTATTATATTGATTGATTTTTCCATATTGAACCATCCTTGCATTTCAGGAATAAATCCCACTGAGTCATGGTGCATAATCCTTTTAATGTGCTGTTGAATTCAGTTTGCTAATATTTTGCTGTGGATTTTTGCATCAGTATTCATCAAGTATGTTGGTCTGTATCTTTTTCTTATAGTGTTTTAATTGTGGTATTAGGATAATGTTGGCCTCTTAAAGTGAATTTGGAAATGTTTCCTCCTCTTTATTTTTTTGTAAGAGTTTGAGAAGGATTCGTATTAATTTAAATTTTTGGTGGAATTCTCCAGTGAAGCCATCTGGTCCCGTCAGCTCTTGTTTGTTGGGAAGTTTTTGAATATCGGTTCAATATTCTTAACTGTTATAGTTCTGTTCATATTTTTTATTTCATAATGATTCAGTCTTGGTTTTTCAAGAGTGTGTTGTTTAATTTCCACATGTACTTGAATTTTCCAGTTTTCCTTTTGCTATTGATTTCTAGTTACATTTCATTGTGATCAGAAAAGATACTCCGTATGATCTCACTTTTCTTAAATTTGTTAAGATATGTTTTGTAGCCTAACCTGTGACCTATCCTAGAGAATGTTCCATATGCACATGAGAAGAATATGTATTCTGCTAATGGTGAGTGTTCTGTTTATATCTGTTACATCTAATCCGTCTATAGTGTTAGTCACATCCTCTCTTTCCTTATTGATCTGTCTAGTCATTCTGTCCGTTACTGAAAATGGGGTATTGAAACCTCCCACCATTATTGGAGTTACTCTCCATTTCTCCCTTCAGTTCTGACAATGTTTGCTTCATATGTTTGGGTACTCTCTATTAGATGCTCTCTATTAGATGCGTATGTATTTATAATTGTTAGAGATTCCTAGTAAATTGACCCTTTTACCATTTTATCCTTCTTTGGCTTTTATAAAGTTTTTGACTTAAAGTCTATGTTTTCTGACATAAATATGGCCACCTCTGCTCTCTTTTGGTTATCTTTCCTATCCTTTCGCTTTCAGCCTTTGTATGTCATTAGATCTAAAATGTGTCCCTTGCAGATAGTATTTAGTTGGGTCTTGTTCTTTTAAAAGCTATTCAGTCTTGGGCGCCTGGGTGGCTTAGATGGTTAAGCATCTGCCTTCGGCTCGGGTCATGATCCCAGGGTCCTGGGATAGTCCCATATCGGGCTCCTGGCTTAGCGGGGAGCCTGTTTCCCCCTCCCTCTGCCTCTCCCCCTGCTCATGCTCTCTCTCTCTCTGTATCTCTGTGTCTCAAATGAATAAATAAAATCTTTAAAAAATAAAAATAAAATAAAATCTATTCAGTCACTCTATCTTTTGATTGGGGAGTTTAACCCACTTACATTTAAAGCAATTAATGATTAATAGGGAGGGACTTATTATTACCATTTTGTTCATTGCTTTCTGTATGTCTTTTAGTTATTTTATTCCTCTTTTCCTTTCCTGCTGCCTTCATATTTTGTTGATTTTTTTTAGGTTACATGCTTTGGTTCCTTTCTCATTTTCTTTTGTGTATCTTCTATAGGTATTTCCTTTGTGGTTACCATGAGGATTATACAAAACATCTTATAATAATCTATTTTATTTTTTTAAGTAGGCTCCATGCTCAGAGTGGAGGTCAATGCAAGGCTTAAACTCATGATCCCGAAATCAAGACCTGAGCTGAGATCAAGAGTCAGATGTTTAACTGACTGAGCCACCTAGGCACCCCTATAATAATCTCTTTTAAACTAAAAATGACTTAATTGAAAACATACACAAAATGTTACTCCTTTAAACTCCCCCTACCTTAAGTTATTAATGTCACAAATTACATCTTTTACATTTTGTATTCATTAACAAATTTTTATAGTTATAGTCATTCTTAAGCTTTTATCTTTTAAAGTTTATACCAGAATTAAAAATGATTTATGTACCACCATTATAGTATTTCAGGATTCTGTATTTGTCTATATATTTATTTTTACCAAAGAGCTTTATATTTTTGCATGCTTTTGTGTTCTTGTTTAGCATCCTTTCATTTCAACCTAAAGAACTTTGTTTAGCATCTTATAAGGCAGATCTAGTGGTATGAACTCCCTCAGCTTTTATCTGGAAGGTTTTTATTTCTTCATTTTTGAGGGACAGTTTACTGTATATAGTATTCTTGGTTGGTAGTTTGTTTTGTTTTCAGCACTTTAAATGTGTTATCTACTTCCCTTCTTGCCTCTAATATTTCTGCTAAGAAATTTATTGATAATCTTGTGGGAGCTTTATGTGATGAGTCATTTTTCTCTCACTGCTTTCTAAATTCTCTCTTTGCCTTTGACTTTTAACAGTTTGATTATAATATGTCTTTGTGTGTGTCTCTTGAGGTTTATCCTAGTTCAAGTTTTTTGAGCTTCTTGAATTTGGATGTGCATTTCCTTCCTAAGATTGAGAGGTCTGCAGCCATTATTTCTTCAAATAAGAAATTATTCTTTTTCCTCGAGCCTCTTTTACAGATTTCTATAATGCATACATTGGTTCATTTGAAATCCCCTAGGTTTTCTTCACTTTTCATTCTTTTTTCTGTTTGTTCCTCTGACTCCATAATTTCAAATGACCTACCTTTTTTTTTTTGAGATATTTTATTATTTATTTATTTATTTATTTATTTATTAGATTTTATTTAAATTCAAGTTAGTAAGTTGGTTAACATACAGTATATTATTAGTTTCAGGGGTAGAATTTAGTGATTCATGAGCTGTGTATAACACCCAGTGCTCATTACATTAAGTGCTCACCTTAGTGCCCCGCATTCCATTAGCCCATCCCCCCTCCCCCGCTCCAGCAACCCTGTTTTTTCTCTATAGTTGAGTCTCTTATAGTTTGCTTCCCTCTCTGTTTTTGTCTTATTTCATTTTTACTTCCCTTCTTCTATGCTCACCTGTTTTGTTTCTTAAATTCCACACAAGAGTGAGTGGTGAGAATGCAAACTGGTGCAGCCAGTCTGGAAAACAGGATGGAGATTCCTCAAAAAGTTAAAAATAAAACAATAACTCAGCAATTGCACTACTAGGTACTTATCCAAAAGATACAAAAATTGTGATTTGAAGGGGCACTTGCACCTAATGTTTATAGCAGCAATGTTGCAATAGCCAAGATATGGAAAGAGCCCAGATGTCCATCAACAGATGAATGAAGAAAGAAGATGTTGTGTATATATATATATATATATTATTCAAGAAGAATGCAATCTTGCCATTTGCAACAACATGAATGGAACTAGAGTGTATTATGCTAAGTGAAAGAAGTCAGTCAGAGAAAGTCAAATGACCTATTTTAAAGTTGTCTGTGGCACTGCAGTCTTCCGGTGCTGCAGGAAACTGCCAAGCTTTCCTCGGTCCTCAGTGATGCCCAGGCTTCCAAACTAGGCCAGTTCTCCACTGGTGTTCTGAGTTAGATGAGACAGAAAGCAGTCCCTCAGGCAGCCCTGAATAGCCAGAACTTCAGACCTACAGTCCAGTCTTGTCTCTCCTCCCAAGGGAAAACCACAGGTTGGGCATTTTCTCCTCATTGTACCATGCTGTGCTGGCTTGGGTTAGAGCTATTTTGGATAAAATTGAATGGCTTTTCTCATCTGTTTCAGTGTAGCTATTCTTGGTTTTGTGATTATTTTTGTTACTATTACTTTTTAATTGGTTTCTTTATTTTTCATAAAGGTTTGTTGCACTGTATATGTATCTCTGTGGTAGAACAAAGCTTCCTATTCCACCATCTTGCTTATTCGAATCTCTGAGGAGCTGTTTTTTAAACAGTGAATAATTCTCTTCTTCAAATGGCATGATCGCACTCCAGAACCTTAGGAATCTGTATTGCAACTCAAATTTTGGTGCTTGGGATATATTCTACAATCCATCCTGGTCTACTATGGGGACTTACAGCAATTTTGGATAGGCCAGGTTATATGATCCAAGTAGCAGGACCAGGTGCTTCAGACCAGAACATGATGCAGAGGCCTCCCTCTGACCAGGTGAGGTCACCACTCAAAATTGGCAGATTTTCAAGTTGCTCAACAAATGTGTTGATCAATATTTCCCAGTGTGGTATATGCTCTCCCTAAAATATGGAGAGGTTTGACAAGTATTGTGTCTCTTTCTTAGTAGTCAGAAGTATAAGGTGAAATAATTTGTTTTTTACCTTGGAGGGGATATCCCAAAATGCTGTAGGCTATTGGTTACGAAAAATTTTAGAAGGTCCCTGAATATGTACAGAGTATCTCCCACTCTCAGCCACACTTTTATCATTCCAGATCTTATCTAGAATACTTTTTACTTCTTATTCACCAGATTTAATTTGCATTATGTCATCATTGTAAGAGATCAGCGTGATATTCTGCAGAATGTCAAGATTATCAAGGTCCCTATGATTCTATTATGACAGAGAGAGGAAAGTTAGCAAAATCCTAAAACAAGACTACATATATATGTTTTGCAGTTTATTCTAGGTGAATAAAAAGAGCTTTTTGATGGGCATTGAAAGAATGCATATACTATTCAATAGCTGTATGCCAAATTTCAGAGATCTGTTCTAGTGAAAATCCCACTTCCAACACATTGGCTGTGATTGAGCCTACCAGTTGGTTAAGTTTATGTAGTCTATCATAATCTGCCATGTTCTGTCCTGTTTTCACAAGGATCAGATTGGTGAATTCAGTGGGGATGTGATGAGGACTACTACCTCTGCATTCCTTAAGTTTTTGAGGGTAACACTAATTTTTGCCATTTTAGCCTTCTGAATTCAAAGCAAGTTTGATTCTAATAGTGTTGCTTCTTAGGGCTGTCAGTACCCTTATTTACTCAGTCATAGACATAAGAAGCTTACCTTGCACTCATTTTGAGTATTAGTGAATTCCCATGGATTGTGGGTCCCCTAGAATTGTGTGCTCATGGCAAACACTACATACAAACAGGGAGACAAACAACAGGGGTATATATCTCTTCTTTTCATGTTCATGCTTCATTGTCACATCAAACTTTACTTACAAAACCCAGTCCAAAGAATTTCAAGAAGACTACACCAAAGCATTCAACCAAGCATGGAGCCCTTCTAAACATAGGGTTCTGGGAGACTGCAGAGGTCACATGCCCATGAAGTTGTGGCTGACCACAACCTTACACAGTGGAGTTGCCAAGAGTGGTTTACAGAATCAAGTTTAATGGCAGGTTATGCAAAACTTTCCCTAAGACCTATCTTAAAGTGTCCCTAAAACCATTACGTTGCTAAAGAATACCTTTTTGCAAATTGGGAAATTCTTTAATACTTTATGTGACTTTTTAAAAGTAATTGCTCTGATTTAAATTCAAATGGCATGAAAGTAATGTATTAGTTAATTTTGTTTGTTTATGGATATTTTGTTTCTAGGAGTTTTACCAAACTTTTGGGCTGCAGCCAGACAAGAGCTATACTTGGGCTGACTCCCAGTTCTAAAGATTGTGGATCCAAGCCCAAATTTCAAGGTCAAGGACTAGGGACTCTTTGGCTGTTTGGAACTATTAGAATTGAGAAAGAAAGGGCCCCAGTGACCTAAGCATTGAAGAGAGAAATCTTAAAGCCCACTGATTTGTAGCACCTCATTTCCTACCACATTGAGCTCTCACAAGGGGAATCCATTAGATTTTAGAATAGAAGGAAATCCATCACATGTAGAAGTTCTTGGTTTTAAACTTTTGGTTAAATATAAAGGAGATAATGTTTGGTAGTCAAGGGTAAAGGAAAGAATAAATGATCTAGATCTACCAAAGGGAATCTGGCCATAGAACTGTGGATCCAGAGAGAATAGCAGGTAATCGTAAACTTGTATGTTTTGCAAATGACCTTAAGTCTAATGCCAGGTTCATGAGGCTATGAGAGCCATACTGTCTTGTATTTCATCAGCATTTGCAACAGCAGTAATGTCTGGAATTATTTAGCCACCTTCTTTCATTTGACCTAAGAATATTAGGAAAATGACCATAGCATTCCCAATATTTCTGGAAGACAAGAGCAAACTGCCATTCAACTATATGAAAGGTGAAACTAAGATTCAGGTAGATAAGAATGATTACACAGAAGACAGAGATTTGGGCAATGAGAAAGCTAAAAGTAAATTCTGAGTTTCTTGCCCTCCAAACCCATGCTCTCCATTCAAATACATTTTGGTCTGTACTTTAGGTGATTTTCTCTGTGGTCTTAAATGGATTTTTACAAGGTCTGTGGAGTTTCTACATGCTGTTACATATGTTTTAGTAATGCTGATGTTCAGTTTTGCATGTGTTTTATTTTATTCCCCTAGTAGTCTTAAAAGTAGGACAAGAATTATTTAAAGGGGAAAAGAGATTATTATTTCAGTTTAAGAGTCCCAATAGAATGGAGAAAACTTGGAAAGTGTAAAGAGTTCTATATTCCTATTAAGTGTGACTCAAAAGCCACCCTTGGTTTTACACTATCTCTATCTATAATTTTACTTCTCCCTAGCATTTTTTTCAGACTTGCACAGCAGCTAATCCTCATAAAGGAAAAGCCACACATGAAATTTAAACTCCAACACTTTCGCTAAAATTCCTGTAGGAAAACATCTTCCCCCTCTCCATGACTATATTAAATTGACTATGTGGAATACAGTCAAACTTCTCCTTTCAATATTCACCTTTGGATGAAATCCAGGCATTAACTAAGAAATGTATAGAAAATCAGGTGTTATTGGACATAAATTATCTGGAATATAGTTTTGTGGTCTTTAGAAATTAACACTTCATGGAGGGAAACCCTAACAACACACACATCTAATTTAGCTACTGATCTAGTCTAGTAAATACCAAGGTATATACAATGTGTACATCTCTACTTGTAAAGAATTCCAAAGAATCCCTGTGAACAGGGCCAGATTTTAAGTTTTATGCAAAAAGGGGTCAGATATTAAAAGGCTCCCCACGTTTTCTCCCCAAATAGAATTTTTTAAAAATAAGAATTTTATTTATTTTATTTTCTCTTCAAATAGAAATAAAAAATGAGAATCTTATTTTCTTCCCAAATAAGAAATAAAATAGAAATTTTCTCTCCAGATTCTTTGTTAGTAGGTATTAGAAGGGAGAGACAAAGGCTTATGGACAATAGGCTTACAGAACCCCTGTTTTGGTCTGAGTCGTCAAACCCTGAAATGTTCAGGTCAAAAGCAAGATCAGTGGATTTCCCACTGTCGTACCTTGAGCTCTTGGGTATCTCAGAGGTCATATTGGAGAACAAAGGAAAGACCATGGTATGGAGCTACCAGCTCATGACTACCATTTCAACTGCTAAGTTTTCCTTTTCATCAGTCTTATCTGGGAATTTGCATAAAATTATGTGAGAAAAAAATTCTGCTGCTGAAAGAAAGTCTGAAAACTACTGATATAATAAATTCTTTCACTTTTTTAGGTAACGAAATTGAGACCAAGAGAGGGAATGATGACTTTTTCCTTATCATTCAGCTACTCAGCATAGTACTATAGATAACTCTATGAGTCTCAATGACCCACCAGTCATAGTCTTTATACCACATAAACTTTTGATGTATGAAGAGTTATTGTCCAATTCCATGCACTGCTTCTTCCTCCCTAATGCTCCATTCGCTTACTTCCCCTTTTGGTTATTAAAACAGAGACTGTTAGTCACCTACACAGTATCAAGTGTCCCCCTCTTCTTTAATAACAGAACCCCAATTTTATTCCAGAACCTACCATGCCCAGCTCAAGCACTGCATATCACAGCCTCCTTTGCAGCAACTATGACACTGAGTTCTGGTCAATGAGGTGAAGGCAGAATTATTGTGTAGGACAGCTGAGAAGTCTCTTTAAGGGGAGTCAACACAGTGTAGACATGGGCCTTTTTTTCCCCTTCCCTCTTTCTTCCTTTGGGAGGTCTGGGGTGTAAACTTGATAGCTGAAGCCTACAGTGGCAGAGCAGACACAAGAGGTACTTTGGTTTCAGATAATTTCTTGAGGACTTCATACCTGCCCTCTTTTATTTAGAAGAGTAAACCTTTGTGTGTTTAAACCACTTAATGATCTTCACCCATGCTTTATACCTTATCTACACTTGTGCTTTCCAGAATACAACTGGTCTTTCTTCTTATACCCATTATAAATAAAAATTAATTACTTCTCTATTTCATTACCTCAGAGTCTCAGGCCTTTTAAGATTACTTAATATTTTCAATAACACCTGACAATTAAGATTTCCCCTTCCATACAGCATTTGTCAAGGACAGTCAGCAGTTTTTACCATGTATTTTATTATATTCTTATTCAGTAGAAGTGGGCATACCTTATATAGTAACAATATTAATTGAAATATGTAATTCGCAAGAATGCAAGTGCCCTCTAAATATGCAAAAGAGAATTTAAAAATAGAAATGAAATTAAATAAATGGAATTGTTTAGAGGAATCATTTGAATTAAAAAAAATTTTTTTTAGTATGGTTGACACACAATGTTACGTTAGTTTCAGATGTACGACATAGTGATTCAACTTCTCTGTACATTACGCTATGCTCGCCCCAAGTGTAGCTACCATCTGTCACCAATACAATGCTATTACAATACCATTGACTAGATTCTCTACTCTGTGCCTTTTATTCCCTTGATTTATTCATTCCATGACTGGAAGCCTGTGTCTACCACTCCCCTTCACCCATTTTGCTTATCCTCCATCCCCCTTCCCTCTGGCAATGATCAGTTTGTTCTCTATATCTATAGGTCTGATTCTGCTTTTTATTTGTTTATTTATTCGTTTTCTTAAGATTCCACATATGAGTGAAATCACGGTATTTGTCTTTCTCAGTCTGACTTATTTCCCTTAGCATAATACCATCCATGTCCATCCATATTTTCACAGATGGCAAGAGCCCATTCTTTTTTATGGATGCATAATATTCATGTGTGTGTGTGTCTTCCTTATCCCTTCACCTATTGATGGACACAGGTTGTTTCCATATCTTGGTTAGTGTGAATAATATTGCAATAAACATGGGGTGCATATGTCTTTTTGAATTAGTGTTTCTATTGTCTTTGAGTAAATACCCAATAGTGGAACTATTGAATCATATGGTAGTTCTATTTTTAATCTTTCTGAGGAAACTCCATACTGTTTTCTACGGTGATAGTCCCGGTTCACATTCCCACCAACAGTGCATGGAGGTTCCTTTTTCTCCATATCCTTGCCAACACTCCTGTTATTTCTTGTCTTTTCAATTCTAACCACATTTATAATCAGTTGATTATATCCATTCACCTAAAAACCAACAGTTATTCTTACTGTGTCCCAGGTATGGAAGATAGAGACTCTGCCCTTCAAAGTTCTTAGAGCTAGTAAATTCAGAAATTATCTGAAATTCTGTTCAGAATTTTGAACAGAATGTAAGCTAACAGAATGTAAGCTAAAGACATTTTTACAGTAAGGGGATGCTTATTTTCCCCTTGGATTTTACCTTGCAAACACTCATTTGCTGAAAGTTCTTGGTTTTAAAGTACAAGCTACAGGAAAGCCCAAGTGCTTTACTTTGAAATTATTAGAAACTTTGAAATTCTACCAAGTATTCAAGGTGGTTACTAAAAGTGATTTTTTTTTCTTTAGCACTTTCAGCTACTATGTAAATTTTGAGAATAACTTGTACTTATGCTTTCAAAACTTGAAATAAATATGCAGAAACTCTTAAAGACACAGGCTCTGTCAATAAATATAATGTGCACCAAAGGGGCACTGGGGTGGCTCAGTCAGTTAAGCTTCTGCCCTCAACTCAGGTCATGATCCCAGGGTCCTGGGATCAAGCCCCACGTCCAGCTCTCTGCTCACTGGGGAGTCTGCTTCTCCCTCTCCCTCTGCCCCTCCCCCCAGCTGTGCTTGCTCGCTCTCTCTCAAATAAATAAAATCTTTAAAAAAAATAATGTGCACCAAAGACACTTCTGACTTTAGATTCATTGAGGCATAGGATATTAAATCTAGATATACTTGGAAGAGTTTGTAGTTCAATTTCTTCATTTCTCCTCTGTGTTAGTGGGTAGAACAAAATGAGAAGCTCAGTTTTCTGCTGACTTCATTATTCTTCCCCTCAGTATAGAGCATCTGCTTTTAAGTGTAAGAAGGATATGTTGGGTACGTGCCAATAGAAAATAAAGGGAAAGGAAAAAATAGATTGGACTCCAGTTCCCGCACTGACTTCAGACCTTTATGAATCTTCTGATGTCAGTGACCTTTACTGCCTCACAACATTCTTGGGTCTTAGTAATTCAATATAAGAAAGAAGAGAAGGAATGTTCTCAGCTATTTGCCATTAGGCCTTTCTGAGCCTTATTTCTTAGGGAGCTTATCATTTTCTGAAATAAAATAGGTGACCCTTGTAAGGTAGAAGAATGACTTCCAGGTGCTATTTTGAAGATCTTGTTTTCTGGTCATTGGCTAGTGTCTGAGTAACCCAGGCAGGGTAAGTTTTTCCACAACTGTGCTTATAGAACACAAAATGTAGATCTATAAGTGGAGGCAGAGGTAGAGGTAGATATTATAATATTTAATAATTGTTTTCCCTTTTATATTCTAAGTCCCTTCAGGACAGAGAACTGACAAAATTGTTTTTTGTATACAAAGAAATATTAACCAATGCAGTGCCTGGAACCTACTTACAGTGTGTTTCCATCATGAAAATTGTGATGTTAA
This sequence comes from Leptonychotes weddellii, assembly GCF_054177405.1. NCBI lineage: Eukaryota > Metazoa > Chordata > Mammalia > Carnivora > Phocidae > Leptonychotes > Leptonychotes weddellii. The sequence continues at coordinate 25,139,517 of NC_138370.1, forward strand.
TCCCCAGATAGGTTTTGACATTCATTTCATCTGTTTTGTACTAGAGCTGAGTTCTTGGTGTATGCTGTGTGTTCAGTTCAACTCAGGAAACAAAAAACATAATCCATTCACCTAAAAACCAACAGTTATTCCTACTGTGTCCCAGGTATGGAAGATAGAGACTCTGCCCTTCAAAGTTCTTACAAGCTAGTAAAAAATGTACAGAATTTTCCATATGCACAAAATTCTGGCGGTTCTAAGAATAAGCTTTATAGTCACTAAGCAGTCTCATGGGAAGAAGCAAGGGGACCAACTTTCTTAGGGCAGAGGGCTCAGATTGGAGTCATAATGAGAAATAAAATGGAGTTGACAAAGGGGCTCCATTTGAGGAAGGGCCTTAACTCTCTACACGGGAGTTTGACCCTGTTCTGCTTAGCAACGGGGAGCCATGGGAGGTTTTTAAAGATGGAAGTGACAAAATGAATGTTGTATTTCAGGAACATCCTGGTGTACAGGATGAATAAGCAGCAGAAAGTCACTATAGTCAGAGAAACTAGTTAGTTGTTAATGTCTGTCATCAAGACCTGCACTGAGGGCGCCTGGGTGGCTCAGTTGGTTAAGCGACTGCCTTCGGCTCAGGTCATGATCCTGGAGTCCCTGGATCGAGTCCCACGTTGGGCTCCCTGCTCAGCAGGGAGTCTGCCTCTCTCTCTGACCCTCCCCCCTCTCATGCTCTCTGTCTCATTCTCTCTCTCAAATAAATAAATAAAATCTTTAAAAAAAAAAAAAAAAAGACCTGCACTGAATTTGAAGTTGAAAAACAACAAAAATTCATTAATTCAGAAAACATTTATTAAACACCTTATTTGGGCAAATACCTTATGTTAAAAATTGAGAATACATCTATGTTTCTGCCTTGCAGAACATACATACCAGTAGAAAGTATTGGTGTGTGTATGTGCATGCATGTGCATGTGTGTGTGTGTGTGTGTGTGGTTGTGGATGTGCGTGTATGTGAAAGAGAAAAAGAGAAACAGAAAGAGAGGGCAATATTTAATGTAAGAAATGGAGAATGAAATAAGGAAAGCAAACTTATTATAAATAGTATACCATGTACCAATAATATGCTTAACCTCACTAGAAATCAGATAAACAGGTATTAGAACCATGGTAAGATAACATTAGAGAGACAAAATTTTTAATAGGTTGACAAATAGCAAATATTAGTAAGGATGTGAAACAATAGGAACTCTAATGCATTTCCCATCTGAGTATTTATTATTAGAACCACTTTCAAGAACAATTTGACAATATCTTATCAAGTTGAAAGTATACATTCCTTAAACAAAATAGAAATCACCTACATAATCTGTTGATAGGAGAATGGAAAAATAAATGAAATACTAATCAGAAATGAAAATGACACGTATTGAATGGAGCACTGGGTGTTTTACGCAAACAATGAATCATGGAACACTACATCAAAAACTAATGATGTAATGTATGGTGATTAGCATAACATAATAAAATAAAAAAACAAAACATACGAAAAAAAGAAATGAAAATGAATGGACTGAAGCTATATTTATCAATGTGCATCAAACTTTAAATACAATGTTGAGTGTAAAAAGATGTGCAAAATATCTTTTATATAAAGTTTATAAACATTCAAGTCAATAGTATACACTAATTTTCTCAAAGAAATACTTGAGGATAAAAAGCATGTGATTTAGGACAGATTACTTTCAGGGGCCTGGGGAGATGAGATTGGAGGTAATATAGAGAAGCTTCAAATTTATGCATCATTTTTTATTATGTTGGATAATGGATCATGAGAATTCATTGTATTTTTTAAAATATTTTTTCATTGTATCAAATATCTTTGTATTTTAAACAATTCCTAACAAATTCTAAATGCCTTCCTCATAATATGACATACACATCACGGACATCTTGCAATAGCCTAACGGTGAGGGACTGGCTAGCAACATACTGGTTTTCAGGTAATTTCTGGCCTACAATGACAAATCTCCCTATTATTTAAGAAAAATGACTTTTTACTGGACACTCTGAAATTTCCAGGGAATTACTCGAGCTACCAAATACTGCCACTCTGGAAGATGATGCTTTTTTACGTAAGAATGTATTTGGGAAGTGTCTTAGAAATGGTCTATCTCTTGATCACATCCATATAATCAAGCAACCCTAGGCAAGACATTGACTTTGATGACGCAAGCTAGTGTTCTGCCTATAAACTGGCAAAGATATTGCTAAACCTATTTAAGGACTTAACATAGGTTCAATTTTCCTATTTCCTGACAAAATAATATTGATGGATGGGTCTGAGCCTTCCCTAGAGTGGTTCAGAGTCTCTGGAGATGGAGCTTTCACTATAAGGAATGTTCTTCCCTGCTCCACTCCAAGATCAATACAAAATCCAGCCTTGGATTTCACATTAGGTGGCTCCTGCTGCCTGTTTCAGGCTGTCAGTCTCCCCTTTATATACAATATGGCCGAGTTCTCTTCTGGGTGGTGTCTCCCTCCAAAGACAGAGTCAGGTTTCTCATTAGTTTACAAAATAGCTTACTGCCCTAACTGTGTTCTCAGCTGAAATTCCCAACACTGGGTGAGTCACACTGAAGATCCTGTTGAAGCCAGTTTGAGCAGCTTTCTCATGTTTACAGAACAGAAAAATCAAAAGCGTAACATTTGGAGTCTGACCTGCACTTTAGATGCATCCACGTGGACCTATGGGTACTTGATCAGCTAAAGGTTTATTGGACTACTCTCTTCTTTTAATTATAAACTATTGAGATCCACTGAAGAATTCTGACTGAAATCAGGAGACTGGAGTTATAATAAAATCAGTATTTCTGTGTTTTTCTGTGAGGGAGGCAAGGCGGGGATGTTAGAGCCACTCAATAAGCACTAAATAAATCATGTTCCCTTGCTCTGGTGCAGAGGGACCTAGCACTTCCTCTGCTAGGCCCAGCTGATTGACCTCTATAAAAATCTTAGCAGGCACTTGCGTCCCAGCAGGAGATGTACTGGGATGAAATCATGGAGTGCCTGAGGACAGCACACCCCTCCCCATTCCCATGGCAACTGTCAATCTCACAGGAACAGAAGAGATGTCTTAGGTTTGAGATTCCTTTTGGAATCCTCTCTGGGATGGAAATGCCTTATTAAATTTCAAAGATTCAAGTTCTGAGACTCCAGGGAGAAGGTCAGCTCTTCTATTGTACTGGGGTAGGGAAGTGCGCCATTTTCTATCTATTGGGAAACAGAACTTGGCCAACTGATGCAAATTATAGGTTGGCATATTTGCTCAGAATAATACAGAATTCTTCACAGAAGTAGTGCTGCTCAATAATGGAGTGGCCTATCTCAGAAATTCAAGCATTCTCTGACATTGTAATAATTTAAGTGGAGGACAGATGTCTAATAATCAAAGATGATATGGGCAAACAAACTATTGAACTGAATGAGGTTCCTGAGAACACTGAGACTATGTCAAACACAAAGCTTGAGTTGAATCTATTAGTTCATGACATGTTGTAGTATCCATTAATGCATACAAATCTTTAGAAGGAGTAAACTTAATATATAGAAAATTTGGGAACTGAAAGAAATAACATAAGGTAGTTAGAAATGCAGGTAATATAGGACAGACGTTGTGTGGAATCTGGTTTTGCCTTTGTTACTAGGTGGCTGAGCAACCTTGGACTAGTCATTTGAGCATTCTTAAGTCTAGGTTTCCTCATGTGTGTTAAGTGAGGAGACTGGACTCATTGTTTTTTGTATTCCTGACAGCAATTTAATATTTTTTTCTGGAGAAGGATGAGGTATAGATACACAAGTGAATCACTGTCAGTTAGTGAAATCCTTTCCCATCTTTACTGTAGCCCATATAACACAGAACAAATCAGGACATGGAATCCTGAAAATAAATTGCCCTCCTGTTGATTCTGATATTCTTTCCTCATGTTATCATAGTCCATTACAACAACACAATAGTAGAGAATTGCTGATACCAGTTAAGTAGGGTTATGATATCTGGTGATGTGTGTAGGTGAGTGAACCCTCCTTTAGAAGGAAGATAAAAGTCCCCTTTCATGCATTTTTCCAAAGAGCAGAGGACTGCTTCTGAGTTCCTAATCCATAGTTTTAACAGAGGCATGCTCATTGAGTTTAATAACCTCTCCAGAAAGGAGTTGTATTAAAAGAATAAAATGTTTCTGCCAATGCTACAATTTTCAATGTCACAAAATCCCAGAAGTCTTCAAGGTTCAGAAGGGTCACATTCTAGTCACATGGAATAAATATGAAATTGGCTTCATTTCATATCATGCAAACCTATGATATGAAACTCAAAGATGAAATGTATGAAGCATATTTGACGAATGAGAGCTTTATATTTCCAGTACCTTCAGTACATTTTGTCTTTATTGAACTTAATACCACATGTGATATCTGGATTGGGAAATTGAGCCAATTCAGTACTGTCATTTGTATTTTATAATTAGGAATGGCGTGTAATATATAGACATTTGTGCCTTTTAAGAGCCTATAATTTTGAGCCAAACAAAACCCCCAATTAGTACAGATTTGAGTTAACTCAGCAGCTTGTGAGTTAAGGAGGAAAAACTCAATGTCAAACACCATTCCTTAATTTAACAAACATGAAATGTTTCTGCCCTGCAAGTGGTGATCTCTGGGATTTCCTGGTACTTACATTTCACCTCAACAAATCCCCACACCCCACACAAAAATCAGCATTACCTTTAATATTTCCAATATGATAAGCCTTCTCTCTGCCAAATCTAATTAGTTTTAGAAATCTAAATTTCTTCTAACATAAAAATCTTTGAAGTAATAGGGAAAGACTTGTAAATGACTAAGCAACAAACACATACTGTTTGTCATTTGCAGTAAGTTTATTGGAGCAAATATTGTAGGAAAATTCCTTAAAACAACTTAACTCTTAAAAAACAAGTTTGTGACCATAAGTTTTTTTAAGAAAAGACTTTTTTAGAAAAGACTGTATAGTTCAAAATCCTTTTCCTTTTCTTTATTTAGCTATGTAACCTCACTCTGTATGTTCATCTTTATGTTCATCTTTCCCTCTCTTCTATTTTTTAAACTTGCATTTTCTCTTCCTACTGAGATTCTCACTCTCCTCATCATTAGGAAATAGCAGAAGTTTCATTCACTGAAGATTGATCTCCAACAAGGAGGATACAAAAAGAATGTTCCTCAAATTTCTGGAGAGATTAAACAATGGGTTATTCTTCAATAATTGGAGATTCCTTGTATAGGTCTTCAGAAAACAAGACAAAGCAAACAAGCACTAAAATGTATTGCTGAGCAAGCCAATCTAAGTTCCACAAACTTAGATGTTTCTTGTTTCTTTGTGTTTTAAGAAGCCCAACCTCTCCAATATGCTCACCCACACTGCAAATATCCCAAGCAAATAGAAAGATCAGATAATTTAGACCTGTCCTAGTCTTAGCTAAGTTAATGTGCTCTGTGGTCACTGGTGTGTAACTGATCTGAGGTTTAGAGACAGAGCTACACCATAAACCCGCTCTCAGAAGCAGGTAACCAAGATACTATCCTTAGTGGCTTTATATCAAGAGAGAAACCGTGCTAAAAAGAAGTCAGGCCAGGGGTGGTTGGTCACTGGGAAGAAGAGTTGGAAAGAAGGAAAGCTTGTCAGTTGATCCCTCATGGGAAGAGGCCAAGGACACATGCTTCCTATCACTAGGAAGGCCATTAAAAAACAAGGTAGCTCTGGAGTGGTTAATCTCAGGGAGCAAGAAAATTGTACAGCTGTCCAAGGCAGAAAGATGGAAGTAGCGCACTGGAGCTTCCCAACCTGACTGAGGTTTCTGTCGATTTGAACAGAATTTCTAGAATCTCTCCAGCGTGGCTTCCTAATTTGACCTTTTGTGATTTGTGGCCTTAAAGCCACAAGACCAAACTACAATCCTTATAGTACTTTGGCACAAGGGGTCAGGCTCAGGAGAATTTTTGTCCTTAAGTCTATAGTTTTCTGGCTTTTGCTGACTTAGCATTATCCATAAACTATCTGGAACACATTTTTAATCATTCATAATTTACTGTATAGGTCTGGGGCTAAACCAACAGAAACTGCTCTTTTGGGGATCATCTCATGCTTTGGAGCCTGGAAAATTAAGAATCTCTTTAAATCGAAGTTAGTAAAACCAAGTGTCCAAGAGCAGTGGCTCTCAGGATCTTCCATGGTCTTATAATCTGCAGCCTGACACAAAACCGAAGTCATTACTGCATATATGATGTGCAAGTATGAATCTACACTTAAATCTTACCTGAACTTTTCAAAGAATTATCAGATGTTCACTAACCCAGACTTCAAGATTCAGCCTAGTCCATCAAACCCTACTTTATTATTTTTTTTAATTATATTCAGGTACATCATTAGTTTTTGATGTAGTGTTCAGTGATTCATTAGCTGTTTATAACACCCAGTACTCATTGCAACACATGCCCTCCTTAATACCCATCACCCAGCTACCCCATCCCCCCAACCCCCTTCCCTTCTGTAAACCCTACTTTATAATCTTGTCCTCATTGTTTATTCTCCTCTCTGAACTCCTGTAGCATCACTGGTCTATAAATATATATGTCAGTTGGAAACAGGAATCATTCTAAATATTTTAAGTAGAAAAAGGTTTAGAAGCAGAGATTTGGTGCTCACAGAATTGTTCCAAGGGTGAGCAGGATGGGCTTTAGCTAAGCATGTAGGAGCACCTCTAACAAGACCTGCTAACTGGCCCATCAGAGGAAAATCTGCTGCCCTGTTCACAACATAGAACCCCGGGAGAATTACAAGGCTCATTACTTACTTGTAGAGCTGGAATTCAGATTTTTGGCAGGCGCTGCTACCAACTCCTCAACTCTCTTTACATACCCACAAAATTAGTGACTAGACACTGCAAGGCAGCTACAGAAAAACCCATCTCCACAACCCAGCTTCTAGCCAAAAAAAAAAAAAAAAGGTGTGGCAGTGATTGGAAGACTACTGTCTAACTTCTGCCTTCCAAATCTCATGTAATGCCTCTCATTGGAATAATTGAACTTGCGTCCAGCACTCCAGTTTGAAAAGAGTCTAGGAAAGGTAGTTTTTAACCTTCTATACTCTGTAGCACAGAAAAGCACACTAGAAGTAATTTAGGACCAATTGATGAGTGTCAGTTCACCACAATAACCATAAACATGTTATGATTAATTAGCTTTGTTTCCTAGTCTCACATTGTTGAAAAAAAAATTTTTTTTTGAGACTAAGACCATATCTCAAACTTCTAAATGCCTTGAAATACCTAGAAAAATTCATGTACAATTAATGTTTGTGGGTTTATTGCTTTATCAAATAATCTTTTTTCCCTTAAAAAAATGCCTTTGAATGTGTTTATGATATTCAATGACTCCTTTCTTTTTTTCTTTTTTTTTTAAGATTTTTTTATTTATTTGATAGAGAGAGACACAGTGAGAGAGGGAACACAAGCAGGGGGGAGTGGGAGAGGGAGAAGCAGGCTTCCCAGTGAGCAGGGAGCCCGATGCGGGGCTTGATCCCAGGACCCTGGGATCATGACCTGAGCCAAAGGCAGACGCTTAACGACTGAGCCACCCAGGCACCCCATTATGACTCCTTTCTTAATAGGTGGAGTATTTTAAGCATAGTTTATTTAGTTTACTTTTTTGGTATCTGAACATCTTGCAGTAACTTGAGGTCATCATTCTGAACATTTATGATCACTGTACAGAAAGGATGAGAGAGGAGTCAGTAGAAGGCAGATTATCTCCAGTCTAATGTGCACTGACTCCAAGCCATGGCTATTTCAGGAAAGGCGCATTGATCTGAATTGTCTTGCCATATTTCATCTTTCTACTAAAAACCAAATGCAGAAAAAATCTGGGTATTTCATTTGAATGAGTATAATTCTGGCAAATCTAAACTTAAGCTTAACAGCCTATTATTAACATATTAAATTTCTATTCCAGTATTGATTATCTATTTAGCAAAAATTTTCCCAAAATCTTTCCTTGCAGAGGCAAGTAAGTTGCCTGAAGTGGCCATTGGAAGCAGATTGTGAACCAAAAGTCCTAGTGCTATAATTAGTTATAATTATATTTACATTATATAATTATATAATTATAATTACATTATAATTATAATATAATCCTTCTCACTAATTGAGAAGGATTCCCAATATCCTAATTGATATTATCCTAGCATGAATCCCAGGGAGATATAGTGACTTGCTTCAGGTCATATACCTGGTAAGTGAAAAAAAACCAGGTCATTAACCCATGTCTTCTGATTAGCTCAATGCTCTTTTCACCATACAGTGGATTATGTACCTGTTTTTAATAGAATTGGGCTTTCACTCCTGGAAAAAGAAGATGGTTAAAGTCTACATTCATATACTAGCCATTGGAAGATTCAAGAATCTCCAAATCCATCATCATATATATGAAGAGGTTTAACTTTTTTTCCTTGGGATATTCCATACAACACACACGCACACACACACACACACACGTGCGTGCATACACACACACACGCACACACACACACCCCTATCTGGTTGAAATGGTGGTTTCAATATAGACATTAGCAAAAGATTTAGAGTTGACAGAAGGAGAACTCTTGAACGCCCTTCAGCAGTGAAATTCTGTGAATTCTAGGCTGTTCATGTAATGACACTCTCAACCAACTGGCACTTGTATCTGCATAATGGATTTCTAACATTCATTTTGACTTAAAAATCAGGATCATTTTGGTGAATTCAGTTCAGTGTATGGTGACATGGACCCTCTAGAGAGGTTGTCAGCACTGTCCACTCTGATGAGGGGATTGGGAAAATGAGTGTCTTAAATATCAAGCATTGGTTGGGGTGCCTGGGTGGCTCTGTGGGTTAAGCGGCTGCCTTCCGCTCGGATCATGATCCCAGGGTCCTGGGATCGAGCCCCACATCGGGCTCCCTGCTCAGCAGAGAGCCTTCTTCTCCCTTTCCCTCTGCCTGCCACTCTGCCTGCTTGTGCTCTCTATCTCTCTGTCAAATAAATAAATTAAAAAAAATATATCAAGCATTGGTAGTAAATACCATGCTGGCATAACAAATCATTTTCGGGAATTGAAATATCATAGACTCAGCTCTTCTGGGAAGAAAGAGCACACAGGAGACTTGGGGAGGGGTGTGAGTGAAGGAGCCAACAAGCCAGTTAGTGGAAAACTTCCCAGGAACAGCAAAATGAGATCTTCTATTATCAACTTTCTAGTTCTTGGTGGGGTTTTTAATCTTATTTTCATTGAATTTAGTAATTGTTCATATCTGCAAAGATAGAGTCCATACTGATCAATGAAACAAAGAACAATAATCAGATGATCCAATGACCTATAGAAAAGCAATTCCTTCCAAATGCCTTCTCTGCTCTCTCTCAGCATAATGTCTGAAATAATGAATGTTAGCAGCATAATAAGGGCCTTCCTTTTCTCTCAGGAGCAAATCTGATAGCAAATATGTATTGTAAACCACTGTGCTTACTAATCAGTGTAAGTAAAAGTCACTAAGAAAATGCCAATTATTCTGCATTTATCAATTTAAGCTAATTTCCAGGATTCAAAAGACTAGTCCATAATGAAAGAATAATACCTATCTCTTTTTTTTTTTTTTAATACCTATCTCTTTTTAAAGAATGCATTAAGTGCAAGGTCTTTGCTGGTCAATGTTAACCTCTACAGTTAAACACAACACCTTCAGTAGAGAAACTAATGGTGGCTAGTTAGAAAAGTGATACTCATGGGAAGTACATTAGGGAAGGAGGAAAAGTGGCCAACACCCATTAACCAGGAAGGTTCTTGGGAAGGAGACCTTACCTAAATCGATAAATAGTGTGGAGGTTGGAAGTATTATGGATTTTCACAAAGGAAAGGCTATTTTAAAAACACATTGTACACTAAAAGTGGGATGATATTTTCAACAGCTTTCTGGGGAGGAGAAACAGTTATTCTGGAAACATAGAAACTAGATCATTGGCTAACATCAACTGAGCATTACTATGTTAAGAACTTTATACAGATTATTTCATCCAATCCTTACACCCAATCTATGAGATCAGTACTACTGATAATAAAATGCACCACTTATTTACTTATTAGCACATTATTTATAATGTGCTGGGCATTACTCTAATTACTTTATATAAATTCACTCTTTGAGCCCTTAGAATAGCCCTGTGAAGTAGGTAGTAATTTATCCCCATTTCAGAGAGGGAAAGATTAACCACAGACATGTTCAACAACTTGTCCAAAATATCATGCCATGGATTAGAACAGCCAGGATTTGATATACCTGATATACCTTGGTGATTGGGTTTTTTCTCCATTTTCCAAAACATTGATATCTATCACATCTTCATGCATTCATCTATTTCACTGATATTCATCTATTTAACAGAGGGCCATTTGGATAAGCACTGCTCTAAGAGCTGAGAAAACCTCAGTGACCAAAACTGTCCCTGCACTTAGGGAGTTGTCGTTCCAGCTACATCTTATTAGGCCTCATCTGCGCAAAGACTGGAATGCAGTGGGGTAATCACGTAGAAATACAGGGGAAGAGTGGTGAGGTGAAGGGAGAGTTCTTTAAGTCCTAAGGTAGAAGCCTGTGTTTCAGGAAGAAAATTTCCGGGGTTGGGGGGTCAGCTTGAGCAAAGGCTCCAAGGTAGGATCATGTTTGGCAAGTTTGAGTGAAAAGAAGGAGGAAAAACTGCTGAGCAGAGAAGTAGGTCAAGGTGGTCCAGGGGCACCCAGATCATCTGGTCAAGCACATTGATTTCACTCAGTAAAATTGGAAGCCATTGCAAGGTTTTGAACAAAAAAAATGACATGATCTGACTCATTTCTTAAAACAATCAGTCTGATTACTGTATTGAGAATCGAGACTGTAGGGGGACAATGGTAGAAGGAACATGTTCTTGACACACTGATGTGGGAAAGGCTGTGGTGAACTAGGGATGAGAGGAAAGGTCAGGAATTCAGCTTTGGATATCCTGGCTCTGGGATGCTCACTAGACTTCTGAGTGGAAGTGACAAGCAGGCAGTTGATAGGATTTTGGGAGAGAGATCTCGGCTAAAGATATATATAGCATTGGAGTTCTCAGCACATGCATGGAATGGAAACTGAGTGGCTGGATAAAACTAATAAGCTACTGGAGGGAAGGCCTAAGGACTAGCTCTGGCCACTCCAACATTAGGAGGAAGAACCAGCAAAGGAAACTGAGAAGGAACAAAGAAGTGAAGCAAGAAAAAATAAATAAGAGTTTGGTGTCCTGCAGGCCAGTAAAGAACATATATCAAAGGGGATTTTTTTCCTTTTTCCTTTTTAACTAACCCCTTGGTAAACAGGCCTTAGTCATAGTTCAGTTGCTTCTAATTTATATCCAATAGCTATCATTGCCATTGTGGCTGAACTCACTCCTGAACCTGCAGCCAGCTGGCAGGTCAGCATGGGGTGGCTGGTGTAGGATGACCAAAGCTTGGCTGATTCAGCTCTGCTCCACATGGCCTCTCATGATCCATGGGACTAGCACAGCCTTGTTCCCATAGCAACAGGCAAGGGTCCCAGAGAGAGTGAGCAAGTCATGAAGCAAGTCACAAGGAGAACCTATATTCAATGTGTAGAAAGTAGAGTCTATCTATTGATGAGATGAACTGCAAATCACATGGCAAAGGGCATGGATATAGAAGAGTGAACATTTGGGGATATTTTGCAATCCCCACTGGGTACCACTCTGAAGCCTCAGGCTCTATCAGGAAGCTGCCCCGACCATTCTGCCGAGACCACCTTCCCCATCTTCTGCGCCTTTCTAGATCCAAGTATTTCTCTTAAATGCAGCTCAGCTCCCTCATCTTCTTTTCAAACCATTCTTGCCCATACTCATCTCTCCTTCTCTGAGTCCCTATAGTCCTTGCAACTGGAACCCCAGACAATACATTAAAGTGCCTAAGGGGGGCACTGGCACATAACAAGCACCCAGGGAATGGTAATGATTGCCATTATTCTTCTTTAACACATTACACATCATCTGAAAATGTCCTCTAATTATTTTTCTGCATTCATCTTATCAGTCTCCCTAACTAGGCCATAATCCCCTCTAATAGAAAGGAGATGTCTTGGGCGCCTGGGTGGCTCAGTTGGTTGGGCGACCGCCTTCGGCTCAGGTCATGATCCTGGAGTCCCGGGATCGAGTCCTGCATCGGGCTCCCCGCTGGCGGGGAGTCTGCTTCTCCCTCTGACCCTCCTCCCTCTCATGCTCTCTGTCTCAAATAAATAAATAAAATCTTAAAAAAAAAAAAGAAAGGAGATGTCTTATATATCTCTGTGTCCTAACAGTGGCCAGCACAGTGGGAGGCACATCGTGAGTGCTCAGTAAAATCTTGTTAATTGTTAAGGATTGATTTAAAGTCTGAGGACATTCTTATAATGTGGAGATTATCACATAGTTAAAATGTCATGAAACAACATTACTTCTGGAAATGCTAAGAAAGGCATACTTGTGGAGAAAATTCAATTATTAGCATAAGGATTATTCTCTCTAAGGAAATTATCTATTTTCTCACTCTTTCACATCAATTTTACTAACTACTTGGAATTAAAGGTGTGAACCTAGGAGTTCTGGAAACCTGATAAAAGCAGGTATTAATCATTTTTAAGCACATGTCTTATATTTTCAGCAAATACATTGTCACATCCATGCGGTACTCTCTATGGAACTTCAAAACACAACTTGCCCTTGCTGATAAGCTTGAAAGAGAAAAAAAAAAATGCAGGCTCTCTCAAAATTGAGTGAGGGGCAGTGAAAGAAGAAAAAATAAACATGCAAAAGAAGGAAAATGTTAGCAAATAGGCTAAAAATTGCAATAACCTTAGTGCCTGACTGATTTTTGTGTTCTGTGGTTTGAACCATAGACTACATTATTTCAGTATCAAGTGTCACGATTTAAGAGAAAAAAATTAGTGGAGTAGTGCTTTGGGGATGGGTGGAAGAACAGTAGAGGTCAAGTGAAATATTTCCACAGACCCAGATTTTTTTGCTTCTTTATGATATAAAATTCTCCATAAATAACATGTCTGTCATGGATTTCAATACACTTTTTTTTAGAAATCAAATCAAATCAATGTCAGATAGTCTCAACTGAATAAAGTCACAGTGAAATTTTTGCTTTCTAACAATTGAGTAACTTGTCCAAACTTCACTTTAAGCTCAGTCTCAAAGTTGCAAATAGATGGGTTATTAAGTTTGTTTTTTGTGCAGTAGAGTCTAGAATAAGATTGGAATGCAAACTATAGAAATTGAAACACTGGATGTGTCAAGACATTTTTTTTTTTGTATTTCTATAGGTTTTCCATTATATTTTTTTAAAGTTCTGAACATCTGGTCACTCTGTAGACGTACAGTTGTGTTTACTGTTCCTGAACATGAGAGCTTTTGTTGTTGAGATTGTAGAAGCATTTAAATTGCACAGGACTACATCTGGAGATTTAGACACTGTAATGATAAGAATCAGTTCTAGTATCTTACAATGAAATATGTATTTTGTGGTCAATTGATCAACCCTCCCCGCCCCCGTCCCCTTTACGCATTTTTCCTGCCATAGTTTGAATTCAGAATTATACCCTGATGCCAAGATAGGTCATACTTCAACATTCTGGGCTACTCTTCCCATATCCACCCTCTTCCTCTTCCAATTCATTCTTCTTACTGCCAAATTAATCTCCATTAAGTAACAGATGCATCATATTAGTTCCTTGCTTAAAACCCTTTACTGGTTCAGTTAGACCTTGAGAATAAAATCCAAGAAGCTTAGCTTGGTACTCAAGACCTCTCTCAGAGACACCTCAAATCCGCCTTTCCTATGATCCCGCTGCTGCTTTCCATGACACCTCCATTCACACCACTGGTGCAGTCCTTCTCTTCTCAATATGCTGCGTCTTCTCATTGAATACACAGTGAGACTCTCCCTCTCTGCACTCCCCTAAGCTTTCAACCCTTGCCTTCTCTCCACGTCTAATTCCAATGCCACACACAGCTCCAATGCTCACAAACACAACTTTCTCTGACCAGTGGGACAGAAACTGGCACATCATTTCTCCTTCTCTTCCTTTTAAAGGAAACCTAGTTTTTCATAATGGCACTATTTCCAGTGTAAAAAAATGAAAAATTTTCTGAGCTTGTAGTAATTCTTGTTCAGGCCTATAAGAGGTAAGTGCAAGTTTCTAGATAGGTCATAGGGCAAAAACTTTTAAAAGGAGGCAAATAGACATGTTTGCTTTTCCCCAATGTTCTATTTCAAACAACACTGTGCCAAGCCAGTTTGTAGATGAGTATTTGTGAACTTTCTTAATTATTTTCTTAAGATATACCCATGAAAGGGGAATGCTTCTTGAAGCATATTAAAATTGAAGTTAATTACCTTTCAAGAAAATACCAATTCACGCCTCTTACAGTGTATGAAAGTGTCAATTCCACATAACTTTGCAAATGTTGGCTATTTTTCTGTATGTGTTTTCCAATTTTTGTCCTTTTTTTTCCTTAAGGCTTTGACTCTAGTAAAATTTGACTTTGTAAAAGCATCTTCCAACTTTAAGAAAATTTCAGGAGGCATAGTTGACAAATCAGTGTCAGATAGTTCTAGAGTAGATATTAAGCTCTGGACACATTCTTGTCTACTAACATTGGAAAAAACACACCCAAGACTGGTAAACATGGTTGTGCTATCTTTGCCAATATGCTCTTTTACACCTTGTGACATGTAACTACAGTGGCAGAAAATGAATTGGCCTAGTGTAACAGCCTCTAACAAAGGCTGAATTCTGTTATAAATCAAAGGTAGCTGCAGCACAGATCATCATGACATGTTGTAATGGCTTCATATGTCCTCATTTAAGTCTGTGTGAACTTGGCTGGAGCAAGGATATTATTAATAATCATTATTAGTTTTTAATGGTACTAATTCTTTTTTCCCTAAATATTACATTTGAAAAATGAAACTTGCAAGTTTTTATACTAATATTTTATAAAACTCCATGTAAAATGATCCCTATGTATGCTCCACTAATTCAACTTGAAGTTTTTCATTAGTGTGGCATTTCCAAAGAATGTGTCACAGCTTATTTCCATTGATAATCCATGGGAAAGCATTCCTTAGATAAATGTATCTAAGAAATACTACATGGTGAATCCCCTTTTGGATATTTTCAATGACCATTTGTATATTAGGAGGTTTAAAGAGTTATGCAGTAATCCTTTTTACTTTGTTTAACTTGGCATTTCTACACACTTTTTATTTTTTTATTTTTTAAAGATTTTATTTATTTATTTGACAAAGAGAGACACAGAGAGAGAGGGAACACAAGCAGGGGGAGGGGGAGAGGGAGAAGCAGGCTTCCCGCGGAGCAGGGAGCCCGATGCGGGGCTCGATCCCAGGACCCTGAGATCATGACCTGAGCCGAGGGCAGACGCTTAACGACTGAGCCACCCAGGCGCCCCTCTACACACTTTTTAAAGTAACATCTATTAATATACTTTGAATCTGGTGTTCTATGGAAAACCCTTTGGAAAATGTTTTTCTAAAAAAATGTAATGAAGTTAATAATGTCTACAAATTCTTCAACTTAAGTGAGGGACAGGCAGTTCTATTGTTATGTATAATACAGCTTAGACATCTCTATGTCTTTGCAGAAATTTGAGATGTAACTCCACAGAATTTGGACTATCAGTGCATTATTTATAAGACTTTCTGAGCGTTTTTAAAAATAGATTTTGAATGTCAGTGTGGCCCCCTTGTTAGGAAGCATATCAGTCTGCATGTCCTTTTCATACATCTGAAATATCTATAGATATTAGTTGGGTATTTCCTAAGGTTTTCTGATTCTGTTGGCAAGACCTGTATGTCTGACCATATAATCTTGAATAGAAGCTGCTGCTTTAATTTCTGTGAAATTAGATGGACCAGTCTTACTAGCTAGTGTTTATTTTTAGCTATTATAAATGTCAAATTTTATCTAGTCAAGAGAATCACTGGAGTGTTTCTTTGTGGATTCCATATACAAGGATGATCCAACTCCCTAATGTCATCCAGGAAATTTCCAAGTTTTAGAAACACAATACAACAATTATCTCACCTGATGGTTGATTCTGTTGGTGAAACTTGAATCTCTGAGCACTACTGGATGGTGTTGATGTTTCCTCTGCCTGGACGTCTTCCCTTGAACATTCCTCTTGGTTAAATGCTACTCCTCCTTGAGGTTTCGATTTAAATGTTTCTCTCTCAGAGAGAATTTATGTGACTTCTCTCCCCAAAACAATTCCAAAGAAAGAACTAAACTTGTTCTCTTTCACAGCAGGCTATTCTTTTATAATTATATATTTATTTGGGTTTGTATATATCTAATATCTCTCTGTCCCACTAGACTCTACAAGTGAGCTTTATAAGGGCAGAGATTTTATCTGTTTTTGATTTTGTTTTCCACCGGAGTGTAATCAATACTAAGAAAAGTTTTGACACATAGTAGTTACTTGATAAATATTTGTTAAATGAAAGAATGAAGTGTACATTCAGGCATTCTTCCATGTGATCATACATTTTATTCCCCAGCAGAAACATGTTTGAACTGACAGACCCTCCCAAGAGTATAGCCCCGTTCTGTGCAGTCATCTTTTGCTTCAAGATAAAATGAAAGCTTGATTGATTGATTGACTGACTGTGAATCCCAACAAGCAAGTTTGTTGTCATAAAATTTTCCACAAAGTAGTAGTTTTAAATACAAAGATTGATTGTAATGTTAATGTGGTCACATTCAATTACACACTTAAAATATTTGAGAAACATTTGAGCTTCTCTTATCCAATTTTCTTTCAACAGGATCCTTTCTGTGTCATTGAAAAGTGTGTTGGTTAACAAGGAAACAGTCATGGTGAGATAGATACAATTTGTATTACCTTCTGTGACCATAATTAGATTGATTGTCATGGGGTGGTCTCTGCACATTTAGATAAAACTGTGAGAGCCTTTCCCCATAGGAGAGGATTGTGCAGATTTTCAATCAGGGTCATGTTTCCATTTGACTTCTAAGAATTTGTAAATATGCTGGTGGCTGTTCAGTGTAGCATGGCTTCAGGGAGAGCAGGTGCTAAAACTTGCCTAGAGTGCCATAAAAAATAGCACTAGTGAATCAGAAGAAATGGCAACACTGCTAATTTTTTCTAGAAAGGAAATGGGGGGAAAATGAAAAGAAAGGTAATGGCAACTGGCGAAACATTTTCTCTGTTTTTCCTCCTATTTCTTTCAGAAGTCCAAGGTTGGGAGAAGTTTTTTTATTGGAGGTATTCAGGACAAAGTCACAACCCATATGCCACTGAGGAAATGCTGAAAGTGGTGTTAGGATGTTAGAAGAGAGATTCTCTATCTGTGCTTCCTTCCTCCTTCCCTTAATGGAACATATTGTATGGAAATGCTCGGTGCTGGAAAAATTCAGCCCAAAGATAAGGGATTTGTTCTTATTTGACAAAAAAAGGACTATCATGAGAAGGAAAAAGAGTATCACATTGGTCATTGCCAGCAGAAAGAAGATGGTGCTAAGTAGTGGTGGGAGAAGATTCTGAGCTTTCTCTCTTCCTTTTTTTACTTCTTCCTGCTATCTACACCTCATAAACACAGTACATACAGGGAAAACTATTGGCTGCTCTATATATCTTAAAATTACCTTAGGATAAAAAAATCTTCATCAGTTATTATTATTATTATTAATTTTGTAGTGCACTGTTTGTAAAGCTAAGATAAAATGCAAGACAAACTTTTTTTTTTAATGGCTTGGTTTCACCAGGCTTAAATTAACATAAATTGATTCATGTGAGATCAATTTAAAGGGCTAGACCTCTATAATGAATAATTAGCTAATCATACAATTTTTACAGCTGCAAGTTATCTAATCAAATGTCTTCATTTTACAGATGAGGATTAAGTCTTTGGCTGTACTCTGAGAATAGCGATAAAAGTTCCTGGCTGCTTTAACAGACAGCTCAAATGACCTCTCATTACCTCTTGCATTAAATGCAAGCCTGGACAGAAATTTCATAAAGCCCACAGCGTTTCTAAAGTGACTTCTTGGACGTTGGCATGCTTATTTCAGAAGCTATATTTCTTACCTCCTGAGTTGGCGTTTTCTATGGATTATTTTATCTGATATTTGCATTTGTGTGATGTTTGCATTTGAGATCAAAAGTGGATAGTGTTCAAAATGCATTTAGAGTGTCCTTATAAATAACGCCTTACTTTGTAGCCCCTTCAAATACTAAGATGATTCTCATTAGTGTGTCTTTATTTTGACTATTTTCTTGGGATGGTTCTCTTCAAAAATACAGAGGGTGAAAAAGAGAAAAAAGAAAGTTGAGTAGAAAAGAAGGAAATTCATCAACATTTACTTCACACACATAGTCTGTAAAACAATTAGTGCATGCTTTTATATGCACGAAATTATCTTGTTTAGCTCTTTCAATAACTCTGTGATGTAGGTAATATTCCATTTTATAGATGAAATAAACTAAGACTAAGTGATGAATAATGAATGAAACTAGGTGATGAAGTAATGTGCAGTGACCACGTGGTTGTTAAAATGCAAAACACACTTTTTCTGTCTGATTTCAGTGCTCCTTTTATTATATCATCTTTGAAGTCTGGACTATACTGAGTAAAAATAATGTGAAAATAGGACATGCTAAAAAAGACATAAGAAGCAGCATCCTGAGTAGGGTCTGCAGAAGGGTAAAGATGAAATGTGGAGCAAAAGATAGGACCAAATAGTCTGGATGATGTGCATGCTTTCTCTGTTTATATGCTCAGAAAGTTCTCCATCCAGTTGGAGAAACTATTTGTTTTTTACTTTTTGTCTGTGTGTGTGTGTGTGTGTGTGTGTGTGTGTGTGTGTAGCTTGAGTTTGAGAGTTAATGTCGACATCTAAGAACCAGCTCACTAATTAAACCTATTAACTACTGAAGAGCCCAATTACAGCTCTGGGAGAGGAGTTGATCCTTTGTTAATCTGTCCTCAAATAAAATCTATTTCCTCAGTGGCTGAATATTACATAACCTTATAGTATCACAAGAAATGTACAATGGGCTATTTTCCTCTACCCAGGAAAAAACATATCCATCGAATGTATTGATTCCTGGATAATTATTTAGACTCATAGACATCTAATTAAAATCTAGTGGGCATGTTTAATTAGGATTACATTAGTTAACTCTACTATTAGAATTATGCATATATGCTATATTTAGAAAGAACATAAGATCTTCTGCTTCTGGCTAAATGAAGTAAAAGGAACTAGGTTTACCTTCCTATCTGAAACAACTAAAAAATTGGACACATATTCAAAACAATGGTTTTCCAGCGTTGCATCAGGCAACAACAGGATAGTAATCCTTGAGAGAGGGGAAACAAACATTTCAGTTTACTGCCTGGATAGAGTTTCCAGGTTGTGGTGCAGGAGGGGAAACCAGGTAAAGCCCAGATGTATGGCTGAGTTAAGAAGACAGATTTAGGAATCCAGTGAGTAGTCATAGAACCAAATATCACAGAGGAGAGAGGTGCACTGAGGCTGAGTTCTGGAGATGTGCAGAGGATCCCCCTCAAATCTGCTGGTCATTGTTCAGTGCATGTGTGCAAGGAAACTGTCAAAGGGGAAGAAAGTAACACCTGAAAGAAGAAGAGGGAAAAATCTCTGGAACTTATTCAGGACCAGGAATAGTTTGTGTTCACACCATAAAAAAAGGAAAAGCTGTGAATGCATGGGACATTAAGTTAAACACTCAGAAAACTATTATCTCAGTGATGGGGTAGAATTAGCCCTAGACTATAGGCTGCTCTGGTCCCAAGCCTCAATAAATCAAACTATTTTCTTTTTCTTTTTTTTTTCAACTTTTTTAAAATTTAAATTCAATTAATCAACATATAATGTATTATTGATTTCAGAGGTAGAGGCCTGTGATTCATCAGTCTTATCTAACACCCAGTGCACCCATCCCCCCACCCACCTCCCCTACAGCAACCCTCAGTTTGTTTCCTATGATTAAGAGTCTCTTATGGTTTTTCTCCCTCTCTGGTTTCATCTTGTTTTAGTTTTTCCTCCCTTCCCCTATGATGCTCTCTTGTTTCTTAACGTCCACATATGAATGAAATCATATGATAATTGTCTTTCTCTGATTGACTTATTTTGCTTAGCATAATACCCTCTAGGTCCATCCACTTCATTGCAAAAGGCAAAATTTCATTTTTTGATGGCTGTGTAATATTCCATTATATACACTATATTATATGTTATTATATTAATTATATTAACTATTAATATATAATATAATAATTGTTATATATAATTCTAATATATATATATATAATACATCTTCTTTATCCACTCACTTGTCACCTGTTAATGGACATCTGGGCTTTTTCCATAGTTTGGCGATTTTGGACATTGCTGCTATAAACATTGGGGTGCAGGTGCCCCTTTGAATCACTACATTTGTATCTTTAGGGTAAATACCCAATAGTGCAATTGCTGGGTCGTAGGGTAGCTCTATTTTCAACTTTTTGAGGAAACTCCATACTAGAATCAAACTATTTTCAAATAACCATATTCAAAGAAAATAAGCTCAAAGATATTTATAGGAATATAAAATATCCAGCACACTGTAAAATCACAATGTCTGGCATCTAATAAAAAATCACTAGGCATACGAAAAGCAGAACAATATGACCCATAATGAAGAGAAATATCAATAGAAACAGATTCATAATTACATAAATTGGTTGAAGAGAACATTAAAACAGTTCTAACTATATTCTGTATGTTCAAGGAAGTAGTGGAATCCTGGAACAGGTTAAGTAGAGACATGGAAAATAAAAAATACAATATCAATATTGTATTTTTCATTTCTAGAAGTTTTATTTAGGTCATGGAACACTACATCAAAAACTAATGATGTAATAATGTATGGTGATTAACATAACATAATAAAATAAAATTTAAAAAAAAGAAAAATACAATATCTAGGATTAAATAAATCCTCTGGATAGAATTAATAGCAGACACTACACTACAGAAGAAAAGATTAATGGATAAGAAGACATGGCAATAAAGCTATTAAAAATGATAGAAAAAAAACTGAAAAAAAATAAACAGCTATGTTACAATGAGCTATGTTACAATTTCCAGCAGCCTAATATATGTGTTTTTCTGACTGAGTTTTTTCTGAATTAAATTTTCCACTGCTGGGAAGAATGTTGATGTTAGATATAAATTAAGTTATACAAAAATAAATAATATGATATCCCTTGGGGGAAAAATTGTAGGCAGTCATCCAGGTCTGATAGGCTATTCCTTAGTGACAGGAACTCTGCCTCTTTTTATCTTGTATCTCTGCCATGCTTAGCTTCCATCCCCAAGGTCACCTTGAGGTCCAAGATGCCTGCTGAAACTTTACCAATTATATCCACATTCTGGCAATCAAGAAAGAGGGTACTTCCTGGAAAGGCACAAACTTCTGTTTATATCCAAGTGGTAAGAACCTAACCAAACGGTCTCTATCTAGCAACAAGGGATGCTGGGAAACACAATATTTATTTTGGTTGGTCATATATACATAGCTAAAAATCAAAATCTATTACTATGGTTCAAATGGACAATAGACATTGGAGGAACAATCCACTCTCTCTCCCACACAGTGGAATGGAAGTTTTTATGGAAAGAAAAATATCAGACAAAAATTAGCATATATCAGGATTGAGATGGGAAGTGGTTAATAAAACTAAGAGAGGGACTTTAGTAGAGAAATATATGGGAATAAAAGCCTACTGACAGGATTAGACTCTCATAAATCAAGCAATATTATTTTTACTGTAAATATCAGGAGTACTTTATTAGATATCTATATAGATTCTAAAAGAAACTGCTATGTGTCAAGGAAAGGTGAAAATATAATAATTCCTTCCCACATGGAATTTATAATTTGGTTTTGTTGTAATAGTTAAGGTAATCCTAGCTTCTGTTGATAAAATAAATGCATAATAGTAAAAGAAATGAGCTACTAAATCATGAAAAGACATGGAAGAAACTTAAAGGCATATTATTAAGTAGAAAAAGCCAATCTGAAAAGGCTCCATATTGTATGATTCCAACTATAAGACATTCTGGAAAAGGCAAAACAATAGAGCCAGTAGGAAGATCAGTGGTTGCCAGGGGTTGGGGTATGAGGAAGAGATGAATAGGTGGAACAGAGAGCAATTTTAGGGCAGTAAGAATACTCTGTATGATACCATAATGATAGATACATGTCATTATACATTTGTACAAACCTATATAGAATGAACAACACCGAGCGAACACCAATATAAACTAAATTTTGAGTGATTATTATGTCAGTGTAAATTCATCAAAGTAACAAATGGAACACTCTGGTGGGGGATGTTGATAATGGGGGAGGCTGTGCATGTGTGGGGGCAAAGGGCATTAGGGAAATTTCTGTACTTTCCTCACAGTTTTGCTGTGAACCTAGAACTTCTCTTAAAAAAATAGTCTTAAAAGGTGTTTTATGACTCAAACAGAATGGAAGGTTATTTCTAGCTTACATGAAGTATAAAATGCAGCTCTAAACAAAAGGCCAGCTCATTCCCATGTAGTGATTCAGGGATCTGGGGTTCTTTAATCTTTTGGTTCCATCTTCTTCAATAGTTGGCTTCCAAAGTCCCAATTCTTGTCTACATTAAGGTGGTTGAAGGTGAAATAGGATGGAGGATCACATATAGGAGGGTTTTGTGGTCCAGGCCTAGAAGTGTGTGTATGACTTTCGTTCACATTCCTTTGACTAGAAGCACAAAGATGTATGGGAAATGAAGTTTAGCTGTGTGCACTGGAATAAAAGAAAATGGATTTGGTGAACAAATGACCAGTCTCTGGGGGTGCCTGCATTGCTCAGTGGGTTGAGCATCCAACTCTTGGTTTCAGCTTAGGTCATGATCTCATGGGTCATGGGATAGAGCCCTGTATCATGCTCCATGCTCAGTGGGGAATCTGCTTGGATTCTCTCCCTCTGCTCCTCCCCTCACTTACCCTCTCTCTTTCTCTCAAATAAATAAATAAATCTTTTTAAAAAATAACCAGTCTCTGATAGCTTACCCTTCTTGTCTCTAAATACATATTTTGTTCTTCTTTTCATACTTAGAAGAAAAACACCCTCTCCCCAAAGGATACAATCTAAAGTCCCATTCATTGAGTATCTTAAGCTCAAAGTCCAAGATTCTTGGTTTGTGCAGAGTCCTTTCCTTCAGGTTTGAATGTGACTTTGTGTTTTCATGATTTATGAACTAATTGGATAAATATATGTCTCGTACACACATGCCCAATATACAACAAAGGAGCAGGAACAGGGTGACCTCAAAAAAAAAAATTCCCATTCTGAAAATGGAAGAATAGAAGAGACACAGCCATCACTGGTCAATAGCTAAACAAATCCTGCTGGACAGGCCTGGGGAAAGCCTCCTACTCTGTGTGGTACAGAAAATTCCTTGATTAGATCCTGATTTTGCTTCTTGCCAGGCATTTTCTCTTTGGTCTCTGCCTTCCCCCTTTGGAAATTTCTTCCTTGTCCTCTACACCTACACCTTTGGGAGTATGCCTTTCTAGGGAGATACCAGCTCTCAATCTGATTTGTGTTGGTAAAATTTTTTTTTTTAATTTTATGAGCATAATAGATATATACTTTTATTAATTTTAAACTACTGTTATTTAAGGTTTTTCAGTTATAACCAGTCAAACTGAAGAGTAACTGAATTAATACTGTTTTTTGTTTAAGAGTGTGTTTTGGCTCATATTAATAGATATTCTACCTTTTGATATTGTTTTGTGGTTGTTAGTATTTTTCTGATATAACTTGTTCCATTTTTAAATTCTTAATGTGTAGGTATGACTTCTATAAATAGCATATAGCTGGATTTTTAAAAATCCATTATGCTAATCTATCTTTTAACTGATAAATTTAGATGTTCACATTTATTCCAGTAACTGTGGCATTTGGATTTTTTTTTAAGATTTTATTTATTTATTTGACAGAGAGATACAGAGAAAGAGGGAACACAAGCAGAGGGAGTGGGAGAGGGAGAAGCAGGCTTCCCGCGGAGCAGGGAGCCCAATGCGGGGCTCGATTCCAGGACCCTGGGATCATGACCTGAGCCAAAGGCAGACGCTTAACGACTGAGCCACTCAGGCGCCCCTGGATTTTTTTTTACATCATATGCAGTGTATTCTATTTACTCTGATTTTTTGTAAATTTACCCCCTCTTTCTCTGTCTCCCATTACTAATCTGGACAGGGCTATTTGATCAAGGTAAAATCTGTGTCTCTGTCACTTTGATCAAAGGTTCTAGCCCATGCCTCTAGAATACAAAGTGAAATGTCTTCTCCCTCTTCTACTTGAGACACCCATTAACAGTTTTCCTTATGCATAGGTCCCGTCCTCACACCCTGCTGGTCCACCTTTTTCACTCCATCTTTTGCTGCTGTAGCCAGCTGCACACAGTCTGCAATACAACAGCACTTCACCTCGTCTGCACTGCAGAGCTCTCGTTCCCTGTCCCAGTGCTTCTGTGACCCCAACCATGCATCCACATGCACAACCTGGAAGGAAGTGTGCATGGGGGTTGTGAGCACAGGTATAAGTACTCCGACTTGTGTCCCTCAAGGGAAAATCATGGGCACATTCCACATGGCTTTTCATAAGAAGGTCCAGTGGAAGTGAGCTCTAGTTGCCCACAGCAGGAAAGCATCTAATTCCCCGTCTCATTCTCTTAAATCTCTTGCTTCTGTTTCATGGAATCACTTCTCAAAAAAAAACTATCTGCTCATAAGCCCTGGTTAAGGCTCTGCTCTGTTTTCTTGGGGATCCCACATTAAGACAATATTTCTTTTATGAAATAATGTTTAAAACTTTATCTTTTTTACTGATTTTGTCTAGGCATACTACATTTTAATAGTAGAGTTCTCTAATTCTCAAAATTGAATATAATACTCCAGGTTTTCATCCCACCAGGAACACACAAAAGGATGGGACTATTGTTTCTGGTAGTTTGGACAAAATTCTGCTACTTTGTCAGCTATTAAACTTTACTTTGGTTAACATTCCCAAATATTTTTCACGTGTTCTGCTTCAAAATAAAATCTAATTTATCCCTCACCTTTTCAATTACTTTTTATGAAATAAACCTTGTGTTTTAGAATAGTATAGACTTACAGAAAAATGCACTGACAGTACAAAGAGTTCTTATGTTAGTATAGTACACTTGTCACAACTAATGAATTAATATTGGTACACTGTTATTAACTAAAGTCTATACTTTATTCAAATTTCCTTCATTTTTACCTAATGTCCATTTTCTGTTGAGGGTTCCCATCCAAGATACTACATCACATTTAATTATCATGTCTCCTTAGACTCCTCTTGGCTGTGACAGTTTCTCAGATCTTCCTTGTTTTTGATGCTCTTGAGGGTATTGAGGAGTTCTGATTAAGTGTTTTGTAGAATGCCCCTCCACTAAGATTTATCTGATGTTCTCATGATTAGACTGGGGTTATGTGTTTTGGGGACAAAGACCTTAGAGATAAACTGCCATCCTCATCACACAAATCAAGAGTACATACTATCGACAGGATTTATTCCGACTGAAGTTGACTTTGGTTACCTGGCTGATCAGGTTTCTCCTCCACAAAGTTACCTTTTGTTTCTTCCTTTCCATACTATACTCTTTTGAATGAAGGCACTGTGCACAGCCTTCACTTAAGGAGTTAAGGGTTATGCTCCACCATGAGGATATAGAGTATCTGCACAAGTTACTTGAAATTCTTCTGTATAGGGGATTTCTCTTCTCTCAGAGTTATTAATTTATTTAATTGTTTATATTAATATGGGCTCATGGATATTTATTTCATATTTGGGTTATAATCTAGTCCATTTTATATTTGGGCAATAATCTAATACTATTTATCATGTTGCTCATATTGTTCCAGCATTGTCATTGGGAGCTTTTAATTAGCTCCAGTGTCCCTTTGATATATCCCCATCATTGTGGGTTTTTTAAAAGACATTTAATTTTCTCATACTATAGCCCCACTGCTTTTAATATCAAATGTACAGATTTGCATTCATTCCTATTAACTTCTGTTCTCTTGGTATTAGTCCATAACTCTAATATGCTGAAATAATTTTCCTTTTTCTTCTTTCAATTTTTACTTTAATTATCTCTCCATGTTTTGGTTCATCACAAGATTTGATATCTTCTCTGCGTTCACTCAAATACTCTACACAAAACAAGATTAAGGCCAGAGCCCTATGGCCTCCTACTAAAGACCTCTCTCTCTGTATATATATGTATATGTATATACATATATATCGAGTATATCCTCTCCCCCCACTCCCAGCCTGACCCTGAAGCCTTAATAAGAACTCTTTTGGTGCCTTGTTCATTCAGATGAAAATGGACTTTATAATATTATCTTCCAGCTCACATTTCATCCTCTTATCCACAAGAACAAATAAAAGAACAGGAAGTCTAATGGGAGAGTTTCATGCGAAGAATAATAATTATGAGGTGGTTCACTGCTCAGAAGTGAAAGGAGAATGGAGTTCAACAGGAGGAGAGGCTCTGGAATTTTATCTTTCCTAGGAAGGAAACAGTTATCAAGCTTGGAGGACAAAAAGTGAGGAATGAAAGATGAATTAGTTACCTCTAATTCTCCACAGACACTGCATGACATCGAACCAGAAGAGAAATGGCACAAAAAAACATTTCAAGGTCACATTAGTTTCCATGATGGTAAGGAGGAGGAGAGAAGAGTCACACTAGGAAGCAGCAGATAACAGGAAAACCAACCACAGCAGAGACAAGCATGTACTGCAAGCCCTTAGCACCAGAGAAATCTCCAGTGACTTCAGTTTCAGCCTCCACTTGCTGCCTGCTTCCTGATGCATCTCAGTCATTGCATGAAGAGAAAACAGCCCTTCTTGAAAGGAAACTCATACTCCTGGCCTACAGAGTCCATTGAAAAAAACTATCAAGAAACAAGAGAGATTGCAAGGACTTCTGACATTTTAGAAATGCTTCTCACCGTGAAACCAGCAAATTCAGTTCATAACTTGAGGTTTCCCCACAATAACACATGTCTAAGCCTGATCACTTTTCAAGGGTATTCATTCAACATGCTCAGGGGATCAG
This sequence comes from Leptonychotes weddellii, assembly GCF_054177405.1. NCBI lineage: Eukaryota > Metazoa > Chordata > Mammalia > Carnivora > Phocidae > Leptonychotes > Leptonychotes weddellii. The sequence goes on from NC_138370.1 coordinate 25,166,860, forward strand.
AGCTACCATCCACAGAACACCTACTATGTGCAAGCTCGTACATTTTCCTCAATTTTCATGACAACTCTACGGAATAGGTGTGAGTCTTTCCATTTACAGATTTGGAACAGAGTTTCAGAAATGTGAGTAGCCTGTGCATGATGTTATGTCAACCGTGCTCAGATCCTTCTGGAAATAAAGCCCCTGTTTGGATCCACTACATTGCCTGGCTTTGCCACAACCCAGCAAATCTCTGGTGCCCTCAAAAATAGTGAACAACTGTGAATAAAGTTAGGAGACTTTATGCCAAAACTGAGGTGTTTACCTCTCTGAACACAGGGGACTATAAAAATGAGACTTTCCACATTATAACTCAGTGTTTGGCTTAAGATACAATAGGTTTTAACAAAGTGGCTTTCTACGCTTGCTGCTGCATATGAGTTTGACTCCATCATACTGGCTTATGCAGCTCAGAACTTTTGGAGTCGTAGCTGGATACATAGGTTATTGAGAATCACGATCTTTACCCAACTCCTCCAAAGAATATTTAGAGCTGGGATTTTGATCAAAAGAATTGACCTAAGAGGAGATTGATACCAACTCATAGAAGCTGAGAGTTAAAATTAACTTTTTTGCCAACAGCAGAGAACGTTTATTTAATCTTGCAGTAGGCCAGAAACCTCAAGTTCATTCTCAGGGCAGCATTATTCTTCCTTTTTTTTGCCCCTGCCTCCTCCATAAGCTATACTTATATCCTCCAAGGTCTAGGTGATATTTTAATCTTTCATCAATACAAGTTAATTTATAGTTATTGAAAAAAGTTAACAGGTAGCATATAACATCAGATTTTATTCCCTCTAAATTTTCTCAGGGGAGATTTTGTGTATTCCTCCTCCTTGCACCTGCCAGAAATACTTACTGACCAGTAATACTTTGAGGTCTTGGCTGATTAACATTCTGGAAGAGACTTTGAGAAAGCTGCTGTTCCTGAAAATTTTCATTAGCACATTCTTCTTAGAAGATAGCATTCTTCAGCCTGCTGAAGTCTGATTTTTCTCCAGTCTCAGCAGTCTCCTGGCATGGGGCCACTGTAAACTGGAACATCTTTTGTTTTCTCAACCTCAGTTAAATTTGACGGGTTTAATTGTTATTGCTTCACTTAGTGCACAATCATATTTATTGCCATTTGATGCAAGCTGTGTATTGTGCCACTCAGAAAAATTATTTTAATCTGTGCTAGACTGTTAGCTTAATGTTTTTCAATATTAAGTGATGACATCACAACTCACCTTGAAAAGCAAAGATATGAAAGTTTGCAAAGGAGACACTAAGGAATCTTGGAAATCCCATGGTACAAGCTAAAAAAGAATCTCAAAGTGTGAGTACAGATGGCATCAGTGTCTGGGACCATTTCAGTTACATGTATGTCCCAAAGTCTGGATATCATTTAGAAATAGAGGAAGAGAAGAAAGATGCAGTCATCGAAGTCCCTAGACCAAGTAATGCCTGATTTGTGACATTGACCACTTGGGAATTCCTTCCCTAGTCCCTAGGAAGATACAATCACTTCCCTCTCTGTGTTGTGGTTTGAGTAATTGGTTTTGTAAAGGCAGCAACACAGAAAGTCCCCTTGTGACTCACCCACCTCCATCTTCTGGAGAAGAACCAACTGAAGGCAGTGCTAGCAACGCTGGTGATTACCAACATCTTTTCTGAATCAGTGGGCAGGGTGGGTGTAGTGTTTGGAGCCTGCCCTTGTCATCCTCATGTTGTAATGCAGGAGCTCAGCTATTGGCATTTTTGTGTCATGTCCTGGCAATTAGATTCAGCAATATGTTGTTCAAACACAAAAATTCAAACCAATTTCTAGAATCTGACAATTCTGATCTTGGTTTATTTCTCTTCTTTTATCTTTTGTGATTCATAGTAATCCCCCTTTTAAACTTTGCTCCATTGTCCACAGCCCTAGGAGGCAAATTTCTCCTCTTTGTGAATGCCTCTTTCAGACCTATCTTCTGCTCATCATTGCCCAAAATTACACTCTGTGACAAGTAGCTATTGGGAAGGAATTTAGGATTTCTACAACCATTTGGAAAAGAATAGGGATATAGGGATACTTGTGCCATGGTGAGGGGCATGGTTAGGCAGGGGCTAGTGTGGGGCTTCTAAAGTGAGGGGCCCCGGGCAGGGGGCTCCACTTGCCCAGATTATAGAAAGGAAGGTTGTATCTCCAGAGGTTTGAAAAAACACTAGCCTGCTGCTGAATTCCTCATTAACTGTGATGTATTTAACCAAGATTTATATAAAACTACTCTGGTATCTCTTCCACAATCCCTGAATGTTTGCATTCTGAATTGGGTGATTACCATGAACATATATATATCTCTGTCTGCTTTGGTGGGCTTACAAGAAGGAAGGAAGGTTTGAGTTCTGTTAATCTGTAGGTCTGGGCTACTGCCGTTGCACTGGGTATGAAATCATATGTTTGGTAAGGGCCATGTGGAAGTCTGACCCCCAGTGGCTATTATCAACTGATGCATGTCTTCAGAAAGATGTGGCAAGGGTACAAAGCAAACAATAGAATAGCATCTTGAAGTTGTACAGCATTATATGTCATTGCTTGGTTTTCTGGAACACTTTTCATTAGGAAAAGCAGACATTTCACAGTTAGAAGAAAGTGTCAATAAACACATTGAGTCAGTTTCCAGAAACATAAAAATAGAGTGTTCACACAAAGGGATCAGTTTATGTTTGGGAATAATTTCCATTTTTATAGCTATAGAGATCTATAAGTTGTCACTTTGGCTTTGTTATCTCCACAAAAAAAAGGTTGGTCACATTTTTCAGACAGTTTTTTAGAGGGTGGCCCCATTATCATGTTATAATCCATTTTTTTAACTTTTTATTTTAAAGGGACTATAGATTCACAGAAAGTTGCAAAAATATTAAAAAGGTACCATGTACTTTTCACCCAATTACTCCCAATGGTGATATCTTACATTAACTATAGTACAATATCCAAATGAGGAAAATGCAATTCACTTACCTTATTCAGGTCTCACCAGTTTTACCTGTATTATGTGTGTGTGCGTGTGTGTGTACAATTCTGTACAGTTTGATCACATGTGCAGACTAATGTAGCCACCACCACAATCAAGATAGGGAACTGTTCCATCACTTAAAAAGATCTCCCTTGCATTACTCTGTTATAGTCACACCCACTCTCCTCACTCCGCCCCTCCCTAACCCCTGGCAATCACTGATCTGTTCTCAGTCTCTATAATTTTAACCATTCTTACATGGAAGGACATCTAGGTTGTTTGCAGTTTTTCCCTATTACCTATAAAGCTGCTATGAACATTTGTGAATAAGTCTTTGTGTAGATATAGTTTTCATTTCTCTGAGGTAAATACCCAGGAGTGTGATTGCTGAATCACATCGTTCATGTATGTTTAATTTTTCAAGAAACTCAAAGTACTTTCCAGAATGGCTGTACAATTTCACATTCCCACCAGGAATGTATGAGAGATCCACTTTCTCTGCACTCTTACCAGCATTTAGTATTGTCACTATATTTCATTTTAGCTACTCTAATAGGTGTGAAGTAGTCCCTACTTTTAAACAACATAAAGTATCATTTGGTTCTTGCCATCAAAACGGCTGCACCAAGAGAAAAACATGGTTAACTCTGTAATACACACAGTATGTGGTTTATGTCCTTATTTCCATGTGATTCGAGAACTTTGCTAAATCCTATGAAGATAGAAGTCCAAGGATGATGTGGACATTCAAAATACAGCAAATTTTGACTGGGCTGGTTGGGTTCCTTATTAAAACCATTTTTCTCTGGTAAAGTCAGAAAACTTACCAATTACTAGATTAATTGTGTTTATTTAGGGGTGATTATACTGAAAAATGTTTCTGGCAGCTATGTAGAAACTAAACATACTACTCTCTTTTGTGTTTGCTTCTTGGGTATATTAACATTCAATCAATTCAGTCTACCTTTTCTCAGTATGTTTGGCAACACAAAAGAAGGGAGAGTTCTGTCCACTTCTCCCTGGAGACCTAGTCATGCTGATTTCACTCCCTGCCTTCCTATTATTATGTATCACCTCATCATTACTTCACTTCCGGGGTCAGAGGTGCGTGAGGTGCATTAGTCAGGATCCCAACCTCTGTCTTCCTCCCAAATGGAGCTCAGTGGATCAGCTCCCTGGGTTGTTTCACATTAGAAGTGAGGAGCATTCTTCTTCTCGAATCTGTTTTGCTGTCACATCAGACCCCTAAGAACAAGATAGGCTTTACATTCTGTGCTCAAAACTTCCCTTCAAATATATGGGGTTCAACTGAAACCCCTTGACCCATATTTTAGTTTTTATGTATTTCAGTTATGAAGGAAGAGTGATCTGAGTAACATGAATGCAACACAAGCCAGCTAGTTGTAATAGAGAGACACCATAAATTTACTCAGACTCAGACACAGCCTGTTGGGAAGAAAAAAGGAACACAGACCTCAATCATTTAAAACTATCTCCTTTATAAAAGTGTTCAAATCAAAGAGAACTCTGAATCATAAATGCCTAGATTTATAGTCTGACATTTGCAAGAAGGAAGAAAAAAGTCATAGAGGGAAATCAAGAGTGAAGAAAACAAAACTCCACCATATTCTCCCTAATTTGTCATATGTTTAGTTTTAGCCTACTCAAAAGCCCTATCATTTGAGGACAAACATACAAAAAAACTGCTTTTTTTCCAGAAACCATATTGGTGGAGTGTCCTGATGGAGACCAATCCTGGGAGCCATGTCCTTTAGCCCTATCAGCCTATGGGAATGGGAAACAGGATCTTTCAAAATATTCCTTGAATCTAAGAAGCTTGCAGTTCACTGATGCCTCTTAATAGATGTTAATGACTAACCATGGAAATATTTTGCCTCCTGGTCAGTTTGAACAGTTGTCTTCCTTTTTCAGCATTGGGCAGGAAGCTCTCTCCAGAACTATCACGAGTCTCACATCTCAGGTCCACAGTTGTATGTGGCATGTGTTTTTTGCCCAACTTTTATCAAAGAACAAAGTTCAAAGGACATCAGAATCTACAATTCAAACAGTTTCAGAGGGAGACAAAACAGGGCCAGTTTTAATGAGAGAGAACAATGGGGAAAAATTCCAATGAATAACGCTCAATCTTTTTTCTAGGACTCCTTGTGAAATACCGTGAGCATTCTTTTTTTTTTTTTTTTTTTTTTGCATTTTTTTTTTTATT